>NC_091822.1:89329635-89669453 GCF_038994185.2 Dermacentor albipictus
CATTGTTTTCGGGGTCCTTTCAGACGCAATAACGCTAGAGAGTACATGGCAGCAAGTATGTACGTAAAAAAACCATCAGGCTCATGGCCTCCTACTTTTTCTCCCCCGCATCCCATCGATGCCTTACTTAGAAAAATGAAAACTTCAACATCGGCTTTTCTTTTTTTAACCTAGCTACCTTTTTGTATTTACCACTACAGTTATGGAAGAAATATTGTAGTTAAGTACCACTCAATCTTAGATCCAAAACACCAATTTAATTCACTAACTCTTAGTATTGCAGAAATATTTTATGGCACGTGCTTTGAGCCAGCAATCGAGTGTTACACATTGCAGTATATACAGTGTCAAGCTGCTCAGCACCAAGTTGTAAGCTCATTTTTTGGCCGGCACGGCCGCATTCCTTTGGAGGGGGCATGGAAATATGATCGTGTACCCAGCCCTGTGTTCATGTTCGAGAAACCTAGGTGATGAAGATTGTCGGAGCGCTCAGTGGTGGCGTATAGCTCCACAATAGAAATAAATTTTAAGCATCCTGCATCTCCTGTCCCTTTATGCCGCTCTACGGAAGTCTGCGTGCCGTTGTAGCTAGGGCAAGCGGGAGCGTTCGCTGTGGCGTTAGGAATGGCCACCATATTTGTTTCAGTGATAAATAGATACCAATGTTGTGCGAGCCGAAGCTGCATACCAGTAGAGCTCTTCGCTGGCTATAGACTCAGCGTGTACCCAGCCCTGTGTTCATGTTCAAGAAACCTAGGTGATGAAGATTGTCGGAGCGCTCAGTGGTGGCGTATCTCATAAACCGCTATGCTCTATCGGAAAGCGAAGCCCCACAATAGAAATAAATTTTACGCATCCTGCATCTCCTGTCCCTTTATGCCGCTCTACGGAAGTCTGCGTGCCGTTGTAGCTAGGGCAAACGGGAGCGTTCGCAGCAGCGTTAGGAATGGCCAGCATATTTGTTTCACTGATAAATAGATACCAATGTTGTGCGAGCCGAAGCTGCATACCAGTAGAGCTCTTCGCTGGCTATAGACCAGGAAACTTTACACTAGCGCCCCCTTTTAGAGACAGCGTAATCAATTTCGACCACAGACACTATCTGTCGGCGCAGCCGTGAATCGACTCGGCGAAACACTGGCGCTAAACGAAAAGTGAGTGGCAAATAATGTACGCGGACATGGCATATCGAAGTTACTATAATTCAATAGCGTCCTGATGATTCTTAGAATTGCAATAACAGCAGGATTGACTCGCGCTGCAAACTAGATAAAAAGCATTTCTGAGGATACACGTTCACTGTTTTTGTAAGGATCCGGTGACCATCGTTCGTGAGCCAGTCTCCGGAAACGGCCCCGTTTACTGTTCCACATACAGCGCACTTTTTATTAAGCTCTCGCTGGGATAGGCACAGTTTCGATAACGCCACCTTCTGCATCGGCCCACATTCATCATTATAAAAAATTATGAAAGTAACAGACCCTCAGTTCCCCGAGCGTACAAAAAACATTTTATTCAGTTACATTTTAACGAGACCAGTCTGATACACCCTGAAAGCGCATTGCGGCGTCAGGCGTGAAAACGGAGACTCTTCATTTCATCGAAACTCGTTGTGGTGGTCTCGTTGTATGAGATACCGCTGACGCGCAACGTGTAGACTATAGACGAGTTCCCAAGAACTAAGTTCATTGAGCACTTCACGGGTAAAGAGGGAGCAGCGTGTCAGCCTGCGTTTCCAATGGAAGCGATAAATTGGAAAGAAGAATTCGGCATCAATGGGCGGCATGGTTAATCAATGCGTTCAAGCATGGCACCGGACTGACTGGCAGGTTTTTATGTTCTTCCTAATATCACGTAACTGCCACTTGCCCTTTCAATGGGTCAAGCATTCTTTATTTTGCTTTCTTAATCGATCAAAAACGCGCTACATTTGACTAGCGTTTCTAACTGATTTTGAAACTTCATCGTAACACTGACCGCATAATTGTTATTTACGACAAGTTCGAGGAGTCCAGGATTGATACCGTAGTTATAATTTCCCGAGCTATCTGCAAAAATTGGAAACAAAGCGACACACATTTTTTTTCGCGTCAGTGTGCCTCTAGCAATACCGTGTATATCAACAAGCCACAGAGCTACGCGGCTTGTTGGGTTGAAAGGTCCGGTACGTTCTTGGAGGTGGTGGGCTCACGCGGTAGACAAATGTCGTCGCTAGTCGATGAAGCTGCGGTATTCGGTAGACGCGTAAACTGTTGAACTTGGCGGTGGCTCTTCGCGTCTTCAAATCAGCGACATTCGTTAATGATCCCATTGACCATTGCTATATTCTTGTAAACAAGCAGGTTAAACGCGTCGTCCTAAATGTGTTTTAAAACGTGGCTGACCTTGTCTGCCTCTGCCATATCATAATACATCTTGCGGCAAAGAGCGAGGACGTCCTGGATGTACGCCACGTAAGATCCAACGGACGTATGTGCACGGATCACAAGGTCCGTCTCACCAGCACGTTGACGGCCGACGGGCTTTCGGAACAAATATCTAAGCTTCTGTTTGCACTGGTTCCAACTTGTAATCTCTTCTTCATATGTCGCGAACCAGACCCACGCTGTTTCCTTTAGGCAGAATATTTTAACGACGTGGGATCGACGAGCATGCGGAGCTCCTTGGCTACTGACGACATGGCCGAGGAACTGCAGCTCGTGAAAACCAAAATGGCACTTCTCAGGCTTAAAATTGAAACCGGCAGAGCGTATCACTTCAACAACAGTTTTCAGTCTTCGTAGTTGTTCGTCGAACGTTGCGGAAACGACAATCACGTCATCCAAGTGCACCAGGCAGGTTTGCCATTTGAGTCCGGAGAACAGAGTGTCCATTAGACGCTGAAATGTTGCTGGAGCCGAATACAAACCGAAAGGAAGTACCTGAAATTCATAAAGTCCGTCAGGCGTCATCAAGGCTGTTTCTCACGGTCTCTCTCATCCATTTCCATCTGCCAATAGCCGCTTTTCAAGTCCATTCACGAAAAGTAGCATGCGTTTCGCAACACATCCAAGGAATTATCAATACGTGACAGTGGATAAACGTCCTTCTTTGTGACCTGATTGAGTTTCCGATTGTCGACGCAGAAGCGCAAGCTACCGTCCTTCTTTTTCACTAAAACAACAGGTAAGGTGCAAGGACTATTAGATGGTTGAATAATGTCATCTTCCAGCATCGCCTTCAGTTGTTTTTGTATTGCTTGGCGTTTCTTTGGGGACACATGATAATGGCTTAGTTGGATGAGTCTAGCGTGGACATCAGCAATGATGCAGTGTTTTGGTAAGTGGCGTTTGACCAACTCTTGATGCAGATGAGAAACAACCCTGGTACTATTGATTATCTCAAGAAGACGGTTCCGCTCAATGGCCGTTAACGTCGGATTAACGTCTACAAATATGCGCAGCTGTGTCGATTGTAGCGGCCGCCTTCTGCCCTAAGGGGCAGTCTTGTATTCGTGCCCCTTCGTCGAAATAGGCGACAACAGTGCCTATAACAACGCGTCGACACTCCTTACGAAAATTCGTCAGCAAGAGTTCGGCGCTTCCCTCGATTGCATTGATAAGTGCACTGGCAATGGAGACGCTGAAATTCAGTTCTAGCGCATTGATGTGTTCAACTACTTTAGTCCCAGTCTGCAAGCTGTCACAGTGCACCTGTACGTGAGAGCAAGTTCGCGCCAAAAGTCTGACGTCGTCCGCGGCAATACGTAAGCGAGGTAGTTTTTGCTTCTCATGGATGACATTATCCGTGCTCGTAGAAAATGTGATGCTTCTGTCACGGATGTTATTCACGGCGGCGTACTCACGTAGGAAATCCATGCCCAATATAAGTTCTTTACAACACTCAGTAATGATTACGAGGGTGGCGACGAAGGCTGAACCGGAGATTGAGAGTCGGCCTGTGCATTTCCCGACAGGTGTCACCAACTGACCTCCGGTGGTTCTTATGTTGGGCCCGTGCCCTGGTGTCTTCACCTTCCTTAGTTTGTCGGCGACCTGTAAGCTTATGATTGAAAAATGGGAGCCAATGTCAACCAGAGCGGCTACTTGGTGGCCATGAATGCGAACGATGAGCTCGGCTCGGACGATAACAGTTACGTCTTTCATACATGTATCCGTCGTATTCGCCGTATTCATCGTTGTACTGGGCGTCTTTTTCGTCATCGGAGTCTTCACATGGTCGTTTGTCGATAACGGGGCATGTGAATACGTTCGAGTACTGGCAACCTCACCCCCGGAGGTCACTGCGGCTAGTTCCCCGTCGAGGGCTTGGGGATCTGCCCCTAGAGACGTCGGTAAAACTGCGACGAGTCAGCGAATTGTAGCGCGAAGGAGATGGAGATGGAGAACGTGGTCGGGGCGTCATTGTATTTTGTCGCTGACTGTTCACAGGAGCGTTGTCCTAAGCGCGTCGAGCGCCGTACGGAGAATAGGCACAGTTGGCAAAAAGCTTGGATGCTGAGTGGCGTGATAGTTGCTCCATTTGTGGAAAACTCGATAGACGTGCAGTTTCGCCAAAATGGTTGCACACTGGTTTACGACTGACGGTGCGCCACAAATCGCTTTTGAAGAATACGCCGCATGAAGGAGACAACCTGGCGGAGCGGCCGTAGGGCGCTCGTAGCGTTGACATTATTCGCAGCTGGCGACATAGTGCTTGACTGTGTCCCGCATTCTGGGCCCGTAAAGACGCTCCTGTGTCCGGTTCAAAGTTCTGATGAATCCTAGAGGGCCAGAGGTCGCATCGTCGTGCATGGCTCTCTGTATGTCTGCTCGCAGGTCCTGCGGCACCACCAGAAGGAAGCGTGCGCCTTCAGCCGAATAATTGGTGTTGTAAAGCAGGCCATCACGGACACAAAATCGACCTGCGGCTCCAGGACACGGGGCGGCTATGAATAGCGGTTCCAAACTAATATCATTTTCCTGCTCTGCCTCGAAAGTCACCGATTCTAGGAATGTAGAAGGAATGAGAGCAAAACAGTCATCAAAATTGTCTTCGTCACACTCCGTCATCCTTAGAGGAAGGCAGGTGAGACAGTCCGCGTCTGCGTGGCGACGCCCAGGCTTGTAGGAAATAGCGAAGTCGTACACCTGCAGTCGAAGAGCCCAACGTGCCAGTTGTCCACTCGGGTCACGGAGATTCACCGACCAGCATAAGGCGTGGTGGTCAGTAACGATAGTGAACGGGCGTCCGAAGATATAGAGCCGAAATTTGTGGACAGCGAAAACAGCTGCCAAGCCTTCTTGCTCGGTCACAGTGTAATTGCGTTCTGCCGTAGTCAGAGTGACTAGCATAAGCCACAACGTGTTCAGCTCCTTGCTGACGTTGCACTAGTAAGGCACCGATGCCGATACCACTGGCATCAGCGTGCACTTCCGTAAGTGAAGATGCATCGAAATGACGCAATAAGGGCCCTGATGTTTGTAGAAGTTTTAGCTGGCGGAATGCGTCGTTGCAAGCCGTTGTCCAGTTGAAATGGACGACTTTTTGGAGAAGAGATGTAAGGTACACCACGTCGGCAAATCTTGCGGCGAAGGGACGAAAATACGAGCACAGGCCCAAGAAACTCATCAACTCCCGCACTGACTTGGTGCTTCGAAGGAGCTGACTGACTGCCTCAATCTTTCGTGGGTCTGGCCTCACACCGTTTTTGTCGACCAGATGCACAAGTATTGACGTATCGGTTTCCCCGAAACAACATTTCTTGGAATTTAGGATCAAGCCGGCTTGTTTGACACAATCCAGAGCAAGACTGAGACAGCTGTTATGCTCACTCAATGTGCTGCCAAAAATCCCCACATCATCGAGGTAGCACAAACAAATTTCCTATTTTAGTACTCGGATGATAATGTCCATGAATCATTATAATGTTGCTGATGCGTTACAAAGGCCGAACGGCAAAACGTTCAATTCATAAAGACCGTCTTGTGTCACGAAGGCCGTTTTCTCCTTATCGTCTGGGTGCATTGGTATCTGCCAATACCCTGATCGCAAATCCAGTGACGAAAAGTAGGCAGCGGAATGCAGACAACCGATGACATCATCAATTCTAGGAGGCGGATGCACATACGTTTTCGTGACCGCGTTCAATTTCCTGTAATGAACGCAGAACAGCTACGATCCATCCTTCTTCTTTACTAAGATTAGTGGTTCTACCTGCGGGCTAGAGTACTCTTGAACAACACTTTTCCATAGCATGTATTTCACCTGCTCAGCGATAACTGTCCTCTCTGTCGAAGGAACGCGGTAAGGCTTTTGCCGAATGGTATGCGCAGGTCCGGTGTCAATTCTGTGGCGAGCACGAGAACGCGGGAGGGAAGCCTGCTTGTCGCCTTCTCTGAAATCAAAAACAGAAAGATGTGCCCACAACACTTGTGCGAGAGTGTGGCGCTCATGTCCGGGCAGCGCCTTGTTGATCATCCATGGGATGATCAACAAGACTGCTCCTCCTCTCTTGAAATTGCAATGGAACTGTAAGTAATCTCGTCAAATCCAACAAGCTTTATATAACGTGGGATAACAGCAGGGACGCAAGAACAATTGAATGCCCACAAATTTGAGGCGCCATTCATTACTCTCACAAGAGAGCGTGGTACAAGTACATCTTTCGTTGCGCAGCTCAACGGAAGTGGCTGGACTTGCGCGTCAAACGATGAACGGTCGGCAGCAGTGAAATTGGCAGGGATACATGACAGCGACCAAGGCGGTAGCAGCAAATCGTTCGAAACAACACAGTACTTTTCTCTGGCAAGGATGTGCCGACAAGGGTGACGAGAAGCGCGCTATTCAAGGTAATTTCGCCTGTGCCACAGTTTACGGATGCATCATAATCCTGAAGAAAGTCAATCTCGAGAATCACATCATGAGTGCACCGCGGTAGTACGAGAAATTCTGTTTTGAGATCTCCTCCTCCGAAACAGTTGCAGCATAAATATCAAGAGGAACTAGGCACTGTTAGATATGGAGCTGTTTCCTGCGATTACATCGAGTTCCCCCCGGACCACATCGAATCGCAGCACATTCAGAGGAGCGCTCGAGCAGACAAGTTCACGTGCAAACAAGTTTGTAAGCCGCCGGTAGCTATTCTCTGCTTGAGTTTTCCAGAAAGCGAGGGGATAGCACGGCATTGTTGGAAGTGAAGTGGGTGCCAAACCAGGACGGCGGTGGTGCGCCGTGACGGCCGGACGGCTGTGACGTACCGAGAAGGCCTGACAGCGTCGCACCGGTAGCCTTTGAAGAAGGCATTTGCTACCACAGCGGAGCCGTACCGCCGGGACTAGAGGAGCCCTCGGACAATGGAGCCCAATCGTCCCTCTTCATCGCCTTTGAAGAAGACAATTGCTACCGCAGAGGGGCCGTAGCACCGGGAGCAGGTGAGCTCTCGGACAATGGAGCATGAGTGCCCCTCCTTCTCCTCCTTGGAAGAAGCGCATTGCAATTCTGTGAGGCAAGATCGCAGGGGGATCAAGTGATCAAGAGAGGAGGACCAAGCGCCGACTCTCTTCGCCGGGTATGACACCATCGCACGGGCGCCTACCATAGGCTGAAAATGGCGTCATCTGAGCGGACTCTCCCATTGGCCAAACATGACGCGACTTCGAGTCCTCGAAGGGTTTAAAAGAAGCATTCGAGATAGACCAGAGCATTCCCTGATTCCCTGATTGACCTCTCTCGAACTTCTTGCCGCGGGCCGCAGCGTCCAAGTTGCTGCTGGCCCGTAATGACTGTACGACTGTTACTTGTCTCTCACCTCTCTGTATATAATGTAAATTAAACTCTCCAAGTTTGGTTTTCATCCCGAAGTCCGCCCTTCAACCCCAACAGCACCCTCCACTGACACAACGAAATATCACGTCATCACTCCACGGGAACATTCTGTCAAAGATTGGTGGTGAGGTAATTTGCACTCTCCGAACCGGAGGGGATGGGGCGACAACAAACCCACCCCGCGTGCGTTTATTGAGGGTTCGACTGCTGACTGGCGATAAGGTCCACGCCTGATCGACCGTGAACCAAAGGCATGAGACGGCGGGCTACGTACAACGCACGCATTCAATTTAATAAAATAAAATCATGTCCGAGACATAATGAAAAAAACAACATGCAAACTACCAGTAGTGGGTCCCAGCTCGCGGAAGGCGTGCGGGTCACACAACACACGCCCTGACGCCACTCGCGCGACACTAAGCCCACCACGTGCGAAATCCTATAATCGCGAAAAATAAATAACATACGCGACACAAATACAAAATACACGCGACAATAAATAGGGCAAACACTACACTAACAGAACATACATGAATTAACACGCGATGGATAAATAAATGAAAGATGAAACGCGATAAAAAAAACAGTCCGGCGGAAAGTTTTGAGAGCGGCCTAGAATACGAGGCTTAATGTGGCGCGCTTGCCGAGATCCCGGTCTGAAGAGCGTCGGGCTGCTGGTACCTCGCTGCCGAAGATCCTGACGTACTTGCACCGTCTGTCGGTCGAACAGCGAAGACTTTGGCCTGGAGGTTTCAGCCTGCCGACCGCATCTTCAGCTGTCTCCTGGTGCACGACCAACCTGCTCCGTCCTCCAAGCCACTCTGCCGCTCGCCGAGCCGCCTCGTCCCTCCGTCGCGCTCAGGCGACCCACGTCACCAACCGGTCCGGCGAGCTCGGGACAATGGGAAGCTCTCTTCCCCATTGCCGTGCAAGCGGCGTTGCTGCTGCTGCGGCAATGGCGGCCATCTTGAGAGGCGCGGGCATGCACTTTGTGACACCACCCCGACGACAAGAATGTTATTCTAATAACATTCAAACTAACACATAGTCATGCACGCGCACAATCACGTCGTCGTGTGGGTCACGGTTCGGGAAGTCCTCCGCAAAAGGCACTTGTCCACGCATATCGCCGCTTCGCTCTCAGCCAGTAAGTGCACTCCGCAACACAACTACAATGCCAGATAAAACAAAAGGGCTGAAAATCAGCTGCTAAAAATTTATGTGAGGCTGTATTGTTCCCCTTGGGTCGTGTGAGTACTGGCGCAAACCACGGCAAAGCCAGTACGCGCACTCTACAGGCAACACACATCACACACACAAAAGAAAACACAAACAAAAAAATCAGATTGGTGAATTGAAGCGCCGAAAAATGAACGAATTACACAACTCGGTACAAGATAACAATAACCTGGCCGGACCAGCAAACGAGACGATCAATTAAGGCAGGCTGCCCTTCTAAATTATCGCTTCTCTTTTAGTCGTACTCGCTGAGGTCGCATCCCTGCACTCCCGGCGCAAAGGTGGCGAGACACAAAATGCGCCCCGCAGCGACATGCCACTTCGCGCCTCGGCTGCCTGCTTTTGCCTCGCTGCTTGTCGTACACTGACCCCTGCCTAGTCATCACCCATGCACAGCGCATGAGCAACCGGGTGCCACGAAGGGCGCGGCTCAGTAGTACCTGCCGTCGATGAGCGGAATATATCGCTCCCGCTCTCTTTCGCGGTGACGAGCAACGCTGCGCGACCGCCAGGCTCTGTTGACGCCTCTGTGACCTCTACGTCGTTTTGCGCGGCCTCTTCCTCACCCTCCGGAGTCTGCCAGAGGTCCGCACCTTGCGCCCCCGCGGTGTGTGGTAACTCGCCAGCCTCCGCCGCGCCAGACACTTCGCCGCCTCTCTCGGCTTGCGATGTCGGCACCATTTGCCTGCGCGGCGGCTGACGTTTTTCGTGGCCAGCCTCTGACCATCGTCACCCACCACACCGCCTGATTCCCGAAGCACCGGCCTCTCGTTCGCTTCGAGGGCCCCGGCACCCAAGGGTTGAGGTACGAGGGGGGACTGAAGCTGGGCACAAACCTGAGCAAGGCTCACTCCAGAGGGATGAGGTTGGTCAGCGGCCGCGGTCGAGTCCGGCAGGCACTCTATGTTAGGAATGCTCTCGACACGGCCCTCGTTCACGCGCAACAGCGCAATTTCCCTCTCCAACTCGAGGACGCGCCGGAAAGACCGTGCCGCATCGCACTCATCGGCCTCGCGTTGTCGCAACTCATGCGCTTTCCTGTGTTCGCGACGATCGGCCTCTTCTTTGGAGCGCATGTCACGCAAAAACTCCCGGAGCGCTGGTCCCTCAAGGCCCATCTGCCTCCCGACAGCCACAATGCACTCCAACTCCTCAAGGAGTCCATCAGCCATGTCTTGGCCTTCTCCCGCTTTCTGCGATACACGTCTGTTCCACCCGCTATGCCTCGTGGTCACAGAAGATCGCGGTCAGCGAGTCCTGTCGCGGACGCCAGTTGTCAAAGATTGGTGGCGAGGTAATTCGCCCTATCCGAACCGAAGGGGATGGGGCGACAGCAAACCCATCCCGCGTGCGTTTATTGAGGGTTCGACTGCTGACCGGCGATAAGGTCCACGCCTGATCGACCGTGAACCAGAGGCATGAGACGGCGGGCCACGTACAACACACACATTCAATTTAATAAAATAAAATCATGTCGGAGACATAATGGAAAAAAAAAAACATGCAAACTACCAGTAGTGGGTCCTAGCTCGCGGAAGGCGTGCGGGTCACACAACACACGCCCTGACGCCACTCGCGCGACACTAAGCCCACCACGTGGGAAATCCTACACTCGCGAAAAACAAATAAAATACCCGACGCAAATACAAAATACATGCGACAATAAATAGGGCAAACACTACACTAACAGAGCATACAAGAATGAACACGTGATGGATAAATAAATGAAAGATGAAACGCGATAAAAAAAACAGTCCGGCGGAAAGTTTTGAGAGCGGGCTGGAACACGAGGCTTAACTGTGGCGTGCTTGCCGAGATCCCGGTCTGAAGAGCGTCGGGCTGCTGGTACCTCGCTGCCGAAGATCCTGACGGACTTGCACCGTCTGTCGGTCGAACGGCGAAGACTTCGGCCTGGAGGTTTCAGCTTGCGGACCACATCTTCAGCTGTCTCCCGGTGCACGACCAACCTGCTCCGTCCTCCAGGCCACTCTGCCACTCGCCGAGCCGCCTCGTCCCTCCGTCGCGCTCAGGAGACCCACGTCACCAACCGGTCCGGCGAGCTCGGGACAATGGGAAGCTCTCTTCCCCATTGCCGTGCAAGCGGCGTTGCTGCTGCTGCGGCAATGGCGGCCATCTTGAGAGGGGCGCGGGCATGCACTCTGTGACACTTTCCCTCCCAGCCTCTGAAAGTCACACTCATGACGGAAACGATAGCACCAGTATCCACCAATGCTGTTGCAGGTATACTATCAATTAGCAAACGCACTTTGTTCTTCACCATCATAATAGGCAGATGAGTATTTCGCACAGACGCTGACTGTCTGGCGACCTTACCGCCATCGGCCTCACTGGCTAGTTTCCCGATGGCGGTGGTGACGTAGCACGTCGCCGTGGGGATGGTGAACGGCGTTGGCGACTGTTTGGCGGCGTCAGGCTTCGGTCTGAAGCTGGCGAGCCACTCCTACTATATTGATGGAAGGTTTTCCGGGGTGGCGCGCCTGTAGTGTTTACAGCATCAGGGTCGGTGGGCCAACAGTCGTCATAACTGTCACGTTGAAAATTAGGCCAAGCTGCTGGTGGGCCATATGTTGTTGTCTGTCGGCGCCGGTGACAAAAACTAGCAATGTGTCCTGAGGCGCCACAGCTGTAACAAACAGGTGATGCGCCACCGAAGTTTGTAAGCCTCGGGGTCAATCCTGGGACGCTTCGAATAATAAATGCAACCTTCCGAATTCCGATTCGTGGTGGCAGCTCGACGAGTGCGTTGATCGTGCGTCATGCCGTCGGGAAAGGGACGTCGGTGCTGTCGCAGGTGATCGATTCGACAGTCTGCTACGCCTGGCATGGCAGACAATGCGGACACAGCAGGTGCATGTTCTTGAGGTTGGTTGGAAGTGCAACCAAGCTGTTCGACATCCGCCCCTTTAGTGTGTCCTTGAAGTTCTTCGCGGACAATTAGCCTTATAGTTGCCGCAAGGTCAAATTGAAAACTGCAGTTGTCGTTATCGTGAACGCTTGCCACTGTTGTGACATTCGCTAACCTGCCGAACATTGGCGTGATACGGCGCAGCTTCAAGGCCTCAAACGTGCGGCAATGCTTGATGAGGTCGGCGACCGATGCGAGACTCTCCTTTCCGATTAAATAATTGCAGACATCCCCGGCTATGCCTTTGAGAAGTTGTCCAACAATGTCATTTTCGGGCATTCGAGGATTGACCTTTTTGCAAAGCTTCAGGATCGCCTCTATGTACGTAGTACCGGTCTCACCTGGGACTTGAGTGCGCTGAAGCAATGTCTGCTCCGCCCGCTTCCTTCTCGTGGCGGAATCACCAAAACACTCTGTGAGGTCAGTAACGAAGCTGTCCCCCGTTGTGAAGGTATATTCATGGTTCCCGAAGAACACTAGCGCAGTTTCTGTGAGGAACAGAAAGACATTGTCGAATTGAGCCGTGGAGTTCCACCCGTTGTACTCGCTCACACGCTTGTAGTGGGTGAGCCATTGCTCCACGTCCTCGCCCAATTTTCCTGAGAAAGGGCGGGGCTCCATCTGATGCATCCAGGCGCTGGTTGTTCACACTGGAGCAGCCAGAGAATGTTGCTCATTGGGATCTCAAGTGGTGTCGGAGGAACTCGAGCGAGGCCTGAGCTTCGGCGTGGCACTTGCTGCAGCAGCTCCTTCATGAAGTCGTGATGGTGAAGTCAAGATGGCGTCCCGAGGCTACGGCAGCTAACGTCTTCCTCCTCATCTCCTCGCCCGGCTCATGCCGTCGCAATACAATAAGAAGTCAACAAAGACGTTGAAGAATGGACACAGTGGGAGAAAAGGATTCAAAGCCCATTGTTTCAGGACCAACTAAGGGCAGTCCAGAGGGCCCATGATGTCACTGAAAGGCTTGGCCTGACAGTGCCAACGTGGGAGCGGCCCGCCTTGGCTTGAGAAGTCGAACCTCCGGACCTCAGGACAATAAAAGTGTTCACACACACACACACACACACACCAAAGAAAAGACGGGTGAAATTACTTGTGATTAATAACCTAAATAAAGATATTTAAAATAATTTATTTGAAAGTGGATGAAAAAACAACTTGCCGCAGATGGGGAATGATCCGCCATCTTCGCATTACGAGTGCAATGTTCTAATCTAATGAGCTCCCGCGGCGCTTTTCCCCATCTACTTTCTTGGGTATTTATGTTTTACTACTAGAACTAACAGTGGGAGCGTTGGCCACCGCGAACACTCACAAACCTTGCCGGCGGATGTGGAAAATCCTTTCTGCCGCAGGCGTCACAAGTGCGTGAACTTCTTGGGTGAAGGCAACTGGTCAATAAACCCACACGTGCCACCTGAAGGCATCAATAATGCCGGATTCAAGACAACATTATGTAAGGAACGGAAGGAAAGAGGAAACCGAGGGGCCCGATTTTTCCTAATCACATCGTAAGAAGTCAACAAACACAGACACCAAGGACAACACAGGGAAAGTTACTTATACTTACTAATTGAAATAAAGGAATTATAAATTTATGTGATTGAAAGCGGATGAAAACATAACTGGCCGCAAGTGGGGAACAATGCCACGTGGTCGCTATACGCGTGCGATGCTCTTATCCCATATAGCTCCCTCGTCGCTGTTTCCCCATCCACTCTCTTGGGTATTTATGTTTTGCTACTGAAACTAACTTTCGGGAGTGTTAGCCAGCGCCACCACACACAAACCTTGGCGACGGATTTGGAACATCCTTTCTGGCACAGGCGTCACGAGTAGATGAACTTTTTGGGTTCAGGCAACCCACACATGCTGCCTGAAGGCATCTATACTGCCGGATTCAAGACCCCATATATAATGAACGAGAGGAAACGAGGTTAACCAAGAAGCCCAATTTTTCTTAACCATATCACGGAGTTTCAGTTTCAGTTTCAGTTTATTATTCTTTAAATGCAATGCATTGGAACGATACAATATAAAGACGAGGGTCCCAAAGTCCAAGACTGCAACGGCACTCTCGGTTAATAATAACAATGTCGAGATGTAATAAAGAAGAGCAAACTAACTAAAACAAAGAAACACAATCGTGAAAATGCAACATAGAAAAATAATATAAATGAAAACAAATTGTATTTATATAAGCCTGTAGTGCACAAAAAACTGTCACTACATACAAATTACAAATATAGTGTAATGCATGATGTAAACTTAGTTACACATATAAAACAGCTTAAGAGCATGACTAAATGTATGAAATGATGAAGATTTAATGCTAACGGGTAAACCATTCCACAGTTTTATAGCAGGGAATGAGAACGTTCTTTTTTCATAGGAACAAGGTGAACCATTGGTAGTAGAAAATTAGAGTTACGTGCAAACATGGTATTATTGTTATTTATGAGGTGTCTGGAATCAATGAATTGGTATGAGAGCTGTTTAGTAGGTAATTTATAAAACATAATTATTAGATGACATTTGAGCAAGTTCGTCACAACAAGGATGTTATTTTCACGTAGTAGAGGAGTAGCACTCGTGGAAAACCCACTGTTAGTGATAATGCGTATTGCTTAGTTTTGTAAGTGCTTAATAGATGAGATATGACAGTTATATGTGTTTCCCCAGAAAACAATGCGATAATTAATGTGACTGTGAATGAAGGCAAAGTATAATGCAAATAATGCGTCGTTAGAGAAGTATGGTCTTGGTTTGATTAATGCTCTAATACCGAAGGTGCACTTTTGCTTAATGAAGGCAATGCAAGTTCCAGCAATTAGGATCTTTCCGAAACCATAAGGCCGCATTTCGGATCAAATGCTGCCGAATATGAGCCTGCAAAGCAATGCCTGTGACGAGGACCAAACTGTACTTCCAAACAATATTTTTTCTTCTTGCAAGGGTTCAAAGCTTTGCGTTTCCTCTGCCCGCGCAGAGGCCTATGCTCACTTTTACTTCTTGTCTATAACCAGGCTTTCTATACAGCGCGATTACTACGTTTCCTCCCTAAGCACCTGCACATTTTGCGAGCACTGTTGCCCGTGAACGCCCGCTCCACCATTGTTCGACCTCTGCTGTACACGTGTGCTGTTTTAATGTTTTCATAAATAAAGCCATTCAGGCCTGAGTTTTTGGCCTTTAAATATCCTTCGTCATCATGCTCTCACACCATTCAGTGTCGGTGTGCAGCGGAAGGAGCATCGCACAAACCCTTCGTCCCAGTCATGACCATTACTCTTTACAACATAAATGGGAGTCCACCCTGCAACTTAGTACGCTCACTCGCCAAGCATTTGGGCATTGAGCTGAAGCTCAAGAATTTGGACGCAGCCAACAAGGAGCACCTCAGCGATGAATACCTCAAGGTCTGCCGCAATGACAGAACTATACGTAGTTAGAAATTAACAAATTGCGCGCTGTCCGGATATGATCGGTTCCCACAAAGTGTTTTCCTCGCCGAAGTGCTGCATCTGAGTTTTTGTATTGCAAGCTGAGACAAATTAAGGGAAACAAAATTTCCGAGATTTTCTCTTTCTTCAGGTCGCCAGTTCTCCGCATTGTATTGCATTAGGTTGTTTTTTTTTCCAATAAGCTCGAACTTAGGCACATACTATTTTCGAGGTGAAATATGTTCTTTTTGTGTGCTCTCGAGCAAGCAACTGCTGAAACAAGCCAACCACGTAAAGTATTAGTGTGCCCACTATAATGGTCGTTGTCGATGACGGCATTACATACGTTCTGCAGGCTTTTTGGCAGTAGGTGCAGGACTAAGAATCCTTCAATGCACACATAGTTGGAATAGAGTGTACGCCTTCTGAATTCGGTGATGCGTAGACGTTATCCTCAAGTGTTTGCAGATCATGTATTTGTCTAGGGTCCTGGCGCTCCTTTACTTAGGCTCGTTGCAGTTTTCTCAGTGGAATATCTCAATGACTTCACTGATGGTTACTTCTAGGCGCGGCCTATAAAACGAACAGCAGAACGTTGGCGCTCGAGGAATGTTTCCCTAAACACTTGGAACAATTCACAAATACTGTCAAACATAACTTATGCATCTGCCGCATACTTTGCACATGCCTGCACAAAGCATTTTTGACGAGATAGATAATTATTATGATTGGTTTCTTTACGAAGTTTGTACGTGACTAAATACTTTGATGCATGCGTTTTCTGCAGCACGTTGGGATAATCGTGCTGGCGCACACTTATTGTGTTCGTATTCCAGGTCAATCCTTTCCACAAGGTTCCTGCGATTGATGATGAAGGTTTCATTGTGTATGAAAGGTAAAGCTTGAATCAGTATGTTGGTTCTATGTTGAATTCTTTTTATCCGGAGTCAAACAAACTGAGACAGTTCTACATAATTAGAGATATACTACTAGATCTAAGCGATGTTCCAGTATGTGCGTCATTGTTGCCTACAAGCTTAACGTGATTTAGCATCACTATATGCGGCATAAGCTTTCATTGCTAAGATCTTTTCGGCAGTGACTTTCAAGTAAATAGGATCGACATATTCTGTGCGGCAGTTTCATTCAGGGCATATTGCTGTCTCCGCTCACGAGGCATATTCGCCACGCGAAATTATTTAAGACGACAACAAGCAAATGGGTAAAAAGTTTCAGTTTTTTTTAGCCACGAAACTGGCAGAATATGGGCAGAATATGAAGTGATTATTGCTTGTGGAAATCGTGAAGGTTACATAGTACCTACTTCACGGTCTAGCCTGGTCTTGACGGCTTGTCGAAATTTCAGCTTCGTGTGCTTTAGTCAGCATAGAGAGGTGCATCACGTACAAGAGAAGGGGGGCGTTAATTAAACAAAGATATATTAGACCTCACAAGTGTTACTAATTATTAGGCATTTTACAACATTTATTTAGCATATTTTGAAACCTGCCATGGCCGCCTGGGCATGTTTCTATATTTTGTTTGAATCGCGTGGGAAAGCCATGTTGCAAACAAAATCCGGAATTCGTTGTTGGTGGCACTGATCCACCTCGACAATTCTACCGCCTCGAAATAGTGCCTAAGGTGTTCGCACTAACTGTGAAGCTGTTTACGAACATAATTAATTCATGACAGGAAATGCCGATTGAACTTAGTCTCCTGGACGCATGGTTAGTCTATGGAAAAATTAAGTATTCTTCTTTTTTTTTGAATTTTGAAAGCTTTCTTAGCCATATATATATGAGGCTTCCTTTCAATTACCTCGTAGCACCTCTTTCCCTCTTTTATAAAACATTAGTGCGTTTATAACACAATGGCATTACCTTCCATGGCTAAATACAATATATATGTGGCTGAATGAAAATGATATTATTCTTGGGAATTTTACGTACTTTTCCATATTTATTGTTCTATCTATCTATGTCAATCTGTAGCCAATCCTCGACTCAAGCGAAGTTGGTTCACTGAGCACATTGTCTTATATATAGAGATTATAGCTGCTATGCTGAGTCAAACGGGTTCCTAGAACCTGATACCTGAGTGTGATAGCCGGAATATTAGCCTGTTGTGAACAGCACTAGACGAATTGGGTCTACTTCCCAGGACCCCTTTCTTGATAAGTAATTTTCTACTCTCCCTATTGGAAAGCTAGATAGCTGTAGAGTCTTTGTAGATATTTCCAGAGATATTCACGTACACCTTCTGTACTCCTCGATTAGGCAATGCCTCCATGACTGCTGGTACCTCTGTGGAATCAAACGCGTATTTGTAATCTTAAAAAAAAACATATGGCGAACTTCATTGTACTGCGCAGATTTCTCGCTTACCTGGTTGATTACCCGAACGCGATCTAATGTACAACATCCCTACTTTAGGCCAACCTGTTCTCTTGGTTGGTTGAAGACCTGTTATCCTGCATATATTAGAAGTTATCTTTGTGAGTATCTTATACAGTACTTAGAGCAAGCTTATGGGCTTACAATTCATTTCTTTAGTGTCTTCATTTTTATGGATGACTAATATTTCGAGAAGAACAATATGCAGAAGACAAAGGTTATATTCGACAAACTCATAAGGAAACAAGAATTCATTATCACCAGTCAGCCTGTAATGTCCATGCAGGGGTATATTTATCTGGCTATATTACTGAGACGGGATCCTGATGATGAAAAGAAAATTTACAGCTGACGAAAAATGAGCTGTAGTACATACGGAAAGCATTACCAAATTCTGGTCACGAGTTTACCAGTGTCGCTGAAAGGAAAAGTGTGCAATTATTGAATTTACCGCTGCTAGCATATTGGGGCAAATAGCGACGGAACGAAAAATCTTAGTCGTAACGGTGAGAGAAAAAAACGACAGCGGTGCTGACCAGAGAGCAAATGGGGATTGTAGTTCACATCAAGGCAGACAAATGGAGCTGGGCAGGATTAGTAAAGCGTAGGGCAGATAATCCATTGACGATTAGATTTATAGAATGGGTTCCAGGGGAACTAATGTGGAGCCAAGGATGCCAGTAAATTAGTTGTATCGGGTGATGAAATTAAGAAATTACCAGGCGCAATGTTAAATCACCTACCTCAAGACAGGAACAATTGCATGTCGCTGGCAGAAGCATGCTTCCTGTAGTAAACGTGGTCACAGGCTGGTGCTGAAGATAATATGATGCTTTTTAATTAACTGCTTTGATGCTTTGGATAAGCACCAATCGCAAAAAATTTTTTGTCGTGAATCAAAACCACGTCAGAGACATTCGCATATGACTGTCTGAATATGCCTATACACATACACACCTGGTATGTACTTTATGGCTGTACTGCTAGATGGTGCAGCCTGTCAACGGGAAGCGTGAGAGAGGACCTGGCTGCATACGCAGCTCATACGCCTCAGCGGTGGAAGTACGGTGTGTCACTACCTTGCTTCAATGCTAATCGCTTTAAGGGCGACACTCATCACGAGATGCGTTCTGCTGAAATCATTTATTATAACTTCGTGGTCCGCGTTATATATTCTAAACAAAAGCCAATGAATAAAGGAGTCAAAGTTGCTTAGCGGCAATGGTAAGAGTAGCATAATTTTAGAAATATCCGACCTTAAAGTGTTCATGAAATATATTAGCGTTCGAGCTAAGTCTAACGTGCTTCATGGTTTAAACAGAATTGGTTTGCACATAACGACCGTTATGTTCTTATTTCTATACAGCAATGCCATCGTCTACTACTTGCTCCGGAAGTACGCCCCGGAGTCGGAGCTCTACCCGGCTTGCATCAAGACGCGCACTCGCATAGACCAAATTCTCTCTGCAGTTGTCACTACAATCCACAATGCAACAATAGACACCTTCGTGAGTACTCAGCTTTCACCTGCTTTTTGTACACACCCATCAGATTTTAAAATACTCTGATCGTGATGTCTTTGTAGTTTCATCAAGATAAGTCGAATACCTTTGTATCGAAGTTCTTCCGTCAAATGCATTTTTGAGGGGTACGGAGTAATAATTTTACAGAAGCGCGAGTGGCTAATGCGACTGGTAGCAGTGACAATGCCTCTAGTAGCGGGGCAGTTTCGGGACAATAAACCCCATAAGCAGGTGGTCTACCTTACTTATAAAATAAGCTGTAAAACGTGAATAGCACCCCACTTTACCTTTGCAAACAATTTCAGTGAAGTATTGAGTTTAATATGCAATCATACGGCATTTTACTACAGGTCTCTTACTGGGGAATGCAAATGCTTCCTCGGGTGCTTAGAGCGCTTCTTCTAATTTGTTAATGACAATAAACGCGACATTATCTTGTGGAGCGACTTCAACATGGAGCTACTATGTGAAAACAGTCGCCTCGATAGCCTTTAGGTATTTCTGCTTTCTAACGGTTGCTCCAATGCAATCGAGGACCCTATTCGGGTCACGACTCAGTCCGAAACATTGATAGATGTTTTGATAACGAACTTCGACGTTTCACTAACCAGAGTTCGTATAGTTTGCTGTTACATTAGCGGCCACGTGAAAATTGATTTTAATAGTGAATGTTATTAGTAAAATGGTTGTTGTTGTGCAGTATACTTGTTTCACGCAGATGCAAAAATGAATGTTGATTTTCATTTTAGCTCTTATTTCTTGCTTTATTTTTGTCTTGAGAGGTAAACAATTCTCTGCATTTTCCGTCATTGTATACAATTTTACATGCAAAGGGAAATGGCACCCCTAAGATTAGTTTCTCGTGTCTGTACGTCAATGCCTGTACCTCACAAAAGGTTGTTTAGGCTAACCAATAGACCCAATATATTATTAGGCATTTTTAGGAAGCACACCCACTTGCCAAATGTGTGGTTTGCGCCGCAATTCTGTGCGAGGTGATGACGAAATCAATTCCACAAGACATACTCTTTGAATATTGCTGATGGCATCTACTGGAGGCATCAAATGCGACTTACCAGCCGAGCTCGGAACAAGAACTTTAACAACTCATCAAACACCCTTGCCTCGAGACTGAGTACATTGAGCAAACGACCTACCAGCAACATTTCTCGTACAGCAGTGAACAGTAGCCTTCCGGCAGCCGTAAGAGACAGCCAGCGCCATCACCTGCTGTCCTCAATAACAAGGCCATGACGAATGATACTTTGTTATATAGGGTGTTGTGGCGCAAAAGCAACTACGGATATGATGCTCACCATGACGAAGGAGGAGGCGCGCGTTTTTTTGCCAGGAGGAACATTCAGTGCATCGTTGTAACGCAACAATTCATAAGGTCAAGAAAAACATCTCTAGCTTTTGTGGGCACCAGCACAGTCTTCAATAACAACTCCATGTCGAAGGAGAGTTAGTTTTCTAGGGCTTTATGGCCCAAAGCCAACTATGACTATGATGTGCACGATCACGAAAGAGTAGACGCGCATCTCTTGCCAAACGATGCATTCAACGTAGGATTGTGACGCACCTGTTTGATAACGTCGAGAAAAAGCTTCTTTCGGCGGCGGGCTGCTGCTTCAGGTGTACAGCCGTGGCACACCGAGCAAGGGGCTAACGACCTAAGGGGAGCTGCTCAAAGTGTCAAGGAAGACACGCGTCTTCAATGTGTTCCAAAATGGGCGCTAAACGTGTTCACGTAAGTACGCCGCCAGAACTGGCAACTAGCAGTGCTTCCATGTATGCTGTGTCACGCGGAAATAAGCGAACTAGCATGGACACTTTACTTCTGCATATGTTCAGAGCTTGGCAACTGGATACAGGCTGCCGAGAGCTCATGCTACATAAGAGGTATGCTGGATAACGATGGCCAGTGAACTTGCATGATCGTATATGTCGCAGGAAAGGGAAGGCGAGCCTCAAGGTCTTAGGAGAGATTGACCTTAATGTAACATTTTGGAGACAAAGGTGGAAGCCGAAGTACTCGTCGAAGACTAGCGGAAGCAAACTGACAAAGTAAGCTCGACAGTGTTCACCACGTGATTGAAGCAGTAGAAATAGCACACATATGCGAAGTCCTTGTTGAACTACCAAAAGACCCCGAATTAATGAAAGGCCTACACAATTGCGGCCGACGACTGGCGGATGCCATTTATTTCCCGGACGGTCACCGAGAAGAAATCGTTAGCTTATTTACTGGGTCAGACGAGTTGTCGAAGATATTCGTAAAGATATTCATAAAATATTCGTAAGATATTCGTAAGATATTCGCCTCCTTTGAATTGAAGCTGTACTTGTCTGGACATTCCAGGGACTCAAACAATGATGATTCCGTTCACCCGCGCAGACAAGCACCTACTTCGGAGGAATTGCTGCATTTAGAACCAAGGTGTATTCTTAAAACTGCTAAAGTTTTGGCTGCTAGAAAACTTAGGGATCACAGAAGCAATTGAGCCATCCTCCCACGACAAGCAATTTTTTTAAAGATTTCTACGAAACTATTCACTTGCGCGATAACAGATGAGAAGTTTGTCTGCCTAGGAAGGACTTGCAAGCAGTCCTGCACGACAATGGTGCGGAAGCTATCAAATAGTTTCAATTCTTCCTTCATCAGTTATTTCAGAAAGAAGACGTTCTGCTTAGTTATGACGCAGCAGTCAGACAGTATCCTAAGGATGGCCACGCAGAACCAGTTCGCCCCTTGGAGGATGCGGCTACCAAAAAGAACTATATGCCCCAGCGTGAAGTAATCAGGAAATGGTCCCTTTGCTGCGTCGTCCCAAGGCACTGGCATGACTTTGCTGAAGAACCACCTGGATGAAGGCCCTAACCTCAGCAAGGTGTTGCTGCACTTTCACCTGCACCAGTGCAAAGTCGTTGCTGACGCCCACAAAATCTTCCCGCAGATTGTAATCAAATCGTGCGTCAGGGACGCCCTGAGTATCCTTCGGTTTTAAAAAAAAAGAACGCCAGTAGGAATATATGACATGCACCAGGTTTGCGATTATCGGATGACCCGCGTGCCCTTAGGTACGACGGCAAGCCCCTTTTTACTCAGCGCGTATCCAGAAACCACCGTCGAGTAACTGAGAAGTTTGCGAGTTACTTTTATGTGAGTGACATGGTCACCAGCGTTCCTACTGCCCAGGCCTCCTGTGAACTATGCGACCACGCTACAGAAATATTCGCAGAGGCTGGAATAAAGTTGCAAACGTGGGCGACTAACTACACTAACATGAAACGACGCAGAAAACAGTACGAGCAAACGAAGATACTCGGAGTACTGTTGAACTTCAGATCAGACAACTTAAGTTTAAACGTCGATTCGGTTATTGAATGTTTTCAAGGAGTTCAGGGAACGAAGCGGTCCATCTTGTGGACGTCCGCTCTTGTGTTCGACCCTCGATGTCTTGACGCTCCATTTCTGTTCCGCGCCGAGGTTCGCTTTCAGAACATTCGGCAAATGGGACGCGATAAGGGTTGCGAGATTCCAACCAAATTTTTCAGAAAGTGGGGGCCCCGTGATTCAAATAAGTGCCTGATATTAGGACCGTGTGAGTGTCCAAGCTTTGTTTACTAACTAGTAATTTGCACTCATGCGAAATAAACGATTTCACGGACGCAAGCAACGGAGCTTACGGTACTGTTGCTTACCTGAGGCACAACCACGAAATGGCATATGTAATATGCTCATGGCGAAAGCTCGAGTTGCTTCACTAAGACAGCTATCACTTCCACGACTTCACCAGTTACCGAAGCTTTAATGGGTGCCTGACTTGCGAAGTACATAGCTGTCACTCAGGCAATCCATTTTTTTAAATGCTATTTTTGGACCGATTCAAAGGTGGCTCTTAGTTGGATCCGAGGTGTCATTGAAAGATGGCAACAGTTTTTCATAAACAGGGTCACAGAAATTCAAGATTGCATGGACTCCTCTCAATGTAACCACTATTATTAAAAGGGAAGCGAGATGGCCTAGTTCCTCGGGGCACTTCAGTCTGGTCTATCAACGGCAGGGAAATTTTGTGGTGAGAAGCGGTTTGCTTAGCCAGACGTGAAGAATGGCCCAAGCACTCGGCTTCCAGTCTGCCTGTTGCACAAGACGAGCATAAAGAAGTACACACCGTTACGCTCCATGGCTGAGCGTCATTGGTTCACGCTCTCTTCGTCTTGTCAAGACACAATAGCTGGTTGCGGGTGCTAAGAGTCTCAGCATGCATATTGAAGTTTGTCGCAGCGTGCCATGGTCTGCGAACCGCTAAAGAACGCCTAACATCGGAGGAGCTTACTGCTTCCGAAAGGTATTGAATTTCAATTACCCAAAAGCAGCGATTCGGCCTTGAATTGTCAGCCCTTTTGCCAGCATGAGACTTACACAAGGCGTTGAAACGCAGGAATGGCATCGTACACCTTTATTGTCAAGGAGAATGAGTTGCTGTGGATTAAAAGGAGATTCGGGAATGCCGTGGACCTGCACGGCATCAAACACCCGAACATATTTCCCGGTGATCACTATGCCACTTACCTCATTGCAATGTACTTCAACCGAAGGCTTGTTGCCGTCATAATCCGCGATATTCCAAAGTCTCGTTGGAATCCGTAGCAGCATCCCTTCAATGCACAGAGCAGTGATCAGTGGTGTCAGCACACAGGCACAAAGGCCTGCTATAGAACAAGGCACGAAACACCCCATTTTCTTCAAAAAGTCTCGATGGAAAGATTGTCTGTTGAATTTTAAGAAAACGTTCTGACACGTCAAGCAATGATGATTAGCCGGACTCGCTGGAGTACATCTAGGTAAATGAACTGTAACCACAGTAAACAGTAAGATGGTACATGGAAGAATGTGTCTACAAGTGCCGCAGAAATTTTTTGAGCGAGGTAATGGAAATATAAGCCATACTAAAAGGGAGCCTTTAGCACATACAAACGTTCAAAATCCCCCTTCAAGAAACCCCAAGGACTCATTCGCATATCTCTGGCAGGCGATGAAACAGGTGGGTGCATAAAAAACTAACATTTCTCCTAAAAACGTACCAATAACATAAGGAAAATAGAATCACTGGAAGACAAGTCGCCTAACAAAGAGGTGAACCAGGCCGAGTCCGCCGCTTTCGAGAGGAAGAAAAGGGTTATCGCGCCGCACGGCTTCAACTCGTGAGCTCCGGCAAAACTAGCCAACACGAGATGGACAGCTTACAACCTAAGCAGCGAGCACTGTAGCCCTTGCAGGACATAATTATAGCTGCCAGGAACATATTGCAAGCTTCAGCTCAGCTCAATGTGCCACAACTGATTCCCCTTTCATGTGTTAGTCTCATGATGTGCATACTTCCGCATATTTCGATGAGCAGTTCGCGATGTTTACTGATAAAGTATTAAGAGACGGGTACACTAGGTACTTGAAGTACTGCTTCAACTGACTACCTGGAAAGTGATTGGGTATCACCCATAGCATAGTTCAAACCAAAATTTTTAGCATTTTCGAAGTTAACAGCTGCACCGCTAACTGCACAAAAATTATGCGTTATGGCAAGGGCAGTCTCTACGCTGTTCATATCAGCACAGAAAAAGGCGAGGTCGTCCGCATAGGCCCGTACACTCATCGGAATACAGTGTGAAGCTTACCAATTTCGCGCAAACAGCGGCTCCTAGTACAAAGTCAATAAAAGGTCGTACAATGCCTGACCTTGCCTTACCGACGCTTTGAGGAATATCTGTTTGGAGAGGCATCCAATATTAGCACGAGACATTATCATAACAGGGGCTGATTCCTTTAGGAAGCGAGATTGATTGTTTATGCGCTGCAATACCCGGAACAAGAAGTAGTGGTATACATTGTCTAATTCATTTGCCAAATAAACCTGCACTATTGTGACCTGACCTATGTTTCCTGCTACACATGTGATCCCAGACCATGCAACGTGGGTATTTCTCTGGATTGAATTTACTGTAATGTTACACGTTTGATGGTAGCCCACGATTGAATGAATTACGGTTTCAAGGCGGTTAGCTAATACCTTCAGGAACATTTTATAACCCGCACTGCAGAATGATATGGCACGATAGCTCTCAACTTTCAGCAATTTAGTTGCACCTCTGATTTTCGAATGTGTACGGTTCGCCAATTAAACGGCGTAGCGGGCAGGCATTTCAGTCTGTAAGCTTCCTTATAAACCTTAAGCGTAAACGAAGCAAGCGCAGATTGGCAACTTATCTATAATACAGCTGTGAGTTGAAACAAAATGGTAAAAAGAGAAAGACAGAGAAAAAAAGATGTCTTTCCACTTCACGGTGGGTGTCATGTGCTAGCGCGCTCAATATGGGTTACAACACGGTTCACGCCTGTCAGTACTTTCAGGAAAACCTCAGGACGCCTAAGTAGTGCTGATGAGGTATGAAAGCTAAATAATGAATGTGCAATTGAACGCCGCTAAGCTGTCGTTCAGGTTAAGCGCTGCGAGTAAGGTACGATAACGGCACGTGCTGCCCGTACCAGCCAGCAGCAGCAGCCTGCTGTGGCATCGCAGCATGCCACCGACGTCTTGCGTGACGAGAGACCGAGGAAGCTGCAGCAGCCACCGAGGCGGGCAGGCGCGCTGCAGCTAGTGGGGTGAGAGACACGGACGACGCGGCGGCTTCCAAGAGCCGAGGTAGGGTGACTTGGCGTCGCAGCAATGCCCACTTCCCTCACGCAACATTCGGCGGCATTTTTACAATTGCTAGTAAGTACAGCGGGGCGTGGCGTTTCTCGCGGCACTCGACGTTTCTGTGCAGGCGCGAGTAAGAGCGGGTGCTAGAGAGAAAATCTGGGAGCCTTTGCTCCTTGAATATGTGACTCTGCTTAGGCATCAGGGAGGAGGTTTCTTAGCGCGTGTTGTGTGCGTTTGTCCCCTAGGCATGCCGGCATTGTGGAGTGCGGTCGACTTTGTTTATCTTCCGCCGCTGGCTGCCCGCACAGTGAGACAGTGGGCACGGACGCCCCATTTGGCGGTCGCTGTGCCTGAAGAAGCAAAGTTCTGACTGGTGTTGTATAAGTCGCGGGTCGATTCTATCGCCGTTGCGATAGATTACATTTTTTACAACCACTGCTTCAGGAGAGAACGTGTAACCGGCAAACGGAAGCCTCAGGAGCGCGCCTGGGGTTACAATAAAGCGGGCGCCGCAGGATCTCCAGGGCTCCCAAGGGGTAGCGGGGGGATGAAAGCGGGAAGCAGGGAGGCCCGTGGGTTGGGGCCGTGTTGATAAAAACGTGCCAGGGTGTGTTCGCAAAAACATTGGCTGTCCGCCACAGCGTACAGCCGATCTTACACACCTATGGCACGCGCCGGCCTCGGCGAGCCCCAACCCATGGACCAGTCGGGGTTCTAGCCTTGGCGTCTCCGTTGCTGCTTTGGTGTCCTGGAGGCACCGCTAATAAGGCAAAGTAATGACGTGTTGTTTGAATGAGGTAAAAACACGATTTAATAAATTTAATTACGTCGAGCCGCCAACTTGCGACGATAAGCTCAGCACTGCCACGCCCCGCGACTTCTGTCGGCATGCCTAGGAACCAACGCATACAACACGCGCTAAGAAACTCCTCCGTAGTGCCTAGGCAGAGTCATATATTCAAGAGGGAAAAGTCCCCACATTTCCTCATTAATCCCCGCTGTTACTCGCGCATGCGCGCAAACGGCCGCCGTCTCCACAAGTGCCACGCTCCGCTGTACGCCACCTGGCGCGCCATCGCGGCAGCATAGGCGGCCGCTTTCGCCAGCTCTGCT
Source organism: Dermacentor albipictus (assembly GCF_038994185.2). Lineage (NCBI taxonomy): Eukaryota > Metazoa > Arthropoda > Arachnida > Ixodida > Ixodidae > Dermacentor > Dermacentor albipictus. The sequence continues at coordinate 89,356,789 of NC_091822.1, forward strand.
CCGTCGAGGCTTGCTTTTGACGTGGCATCGCGTCATTGGAATTGGAACTCCGCCGAGGCGTGCTCGTGACGTCATGTCGTAGCCAACGGCAGTGCGAATTTTGGTGCCATTCCGCTGCTACAGACGACAGACGCCCGCTCCTAAGTTCGGTGCACTTTAGTTACCCAGGACTGCTATCTAGTACACGTTCGAAAAGCCGACGTTTGATTTCGCATCACGCAATTGGCCTAGATTGGCCTAGGCCGCGATATCGGTGCCGCCCGGACAATCGCGCGAGGCGAAATCGAGCGTCGGATTTTCGAACGTGTACAAGATAGCGGCCCAGGATGCCGTCCGTCCAATGTCGTTGTGCGTTGCACACCCAGGCTGATACTAAAATAAATCTAGAGAGGATACGATAGCACCGAGGCTAATACCGAAACTAGTCAAGAGGAGGTGCCGGGGCCTCCATAAATATACACTGCCAACAAAAAGCCGATCTTTCTTGCCGTGGACGCCGAACACTTGACACGAATCGAGCGACGGCGGCCGCTTGCTCGCGAAAGACAGCGACGCTGGAGGGAGGACCGATTCGTCGGTTCGACAACGTGAAGCAGAAGCCACCCTTACAAAAATGTTTATAGAAAGTCCATAGACAGTCCATAGACAGTCCATAGACATTTGTCTATGAAGTCTATAGACTGTCTATAGACATTTCTTAAGACTGGCCTATAGGCAGTCTAGATTTATGGCCGCACACTTTTTATAGACTGGTCTATAAAATGTCTGAGTTTATAGACTGTCTATAGACATTTCCTTAGACTAGTCTATAGACAGTCTATAGACTTATGGCCGCACACTTTTTATAGACTAGTCTATAAAAAGTCTGAGTCTATAGACTGTCTATACACTGTCTATAGACTGTCTGTAGACTTATGGCCATACACTTTATAGACTAGTCTATAAAAAATCTGAGTCTATAGATTGTCTATAGACTTTCGATAGACTTATGGCCATACACTTTTTATAGACTAGTCTATAAGAAGTCTCAGTCTATAGACTGTCTATAGACCGTCTATAGAGTTATGGCCATACACTTTTTATGGACTAGTCTATAAAAAGTCTGAGTCTAGAGTGTCTATGGATTAATTAAAATTCATGTTTGTAGACAGTTGTCTGCATAATGTCTATGGGCAAGTGTATAGGCTTACAGTTCTACTTTTGTAGAATGAAGTCTATGGAATGTCTACAGACAAATGTATATATACTATAGACATTCTATAGACTTCAGTCTACAAAAACAGAACTTTATAATCCAATACACTTTTTTCTATGACATTCTGCATACACTGGCCAACAAACATGCATTTTCAATAATTTATAGACACTCTATAGAGACAGACATTTTATAGACAAGTCTACAAAGAGTGTATAAGGCCATAACTCCATAGCGGCTATCTACAAGTTAGTTTACATTTTTCATTACATGCGGTAGCAAAACGTTTTGATTGTATTTCATTTCATTTTATAGATATGAAATGCATGGAAATGCATGGAATGCAGATATTATGCATGTGCACCTGTTCCTTTTCATCTGCACTTATGCATTACCGTTAGTAGATTAATAAAGCTCCTGAACCAGCTGTACTTTCATACATGTTGCATAAACAGAAAGAATTTATATAGTGCTGAATCATGCAGTGCAAAAAATAAAACAAATGCACCGGCAATGCATTAACCGTTTTTATTGCTCGATATAATACATGAATTCCTTAAATTCTTGTCTTATGCTATCATGGAAACAGATTAAATACTTACACTACTCCTTGGCAAGCAAGCTTGACTTTTGTGTCATTAGTCCCAAAGGTGCTGCAGGTGTACGCTGCAAATAAGTACATGCAGCAATATGAGGCAAAAATAAAAGATGTGTATTCTTTGTATGTTCATTAAGCAGCTGAATATATTTACTCAAACCATCTAAGTCAATACTTAATGCGGTTTAACTATGACTAATGGCTGCTTGTCAATACAAATCAGTACCTTTATGCAATGTTCTATTGCATGGTATGGGGATCAATTAAACAGCCACAACTGCTGCTCGTGTCAGCAACAGTATGTTCCCTTTTATGACAAGTTCATATATGATGCATTAATGTACTTATCCGAAATGGTCCCTATATTTATTGCGGAAACGTTACCCAGTTGGGCTGTCTGTACAGTTTTTTTGGCTGGTAGTTAAGTATGCCCGTGCAGAGGGATGTTTTCAGAAGACGTGACTGGAATATTCCCAGTATCATGCCTAAGATTGTAATTTATTTTGCTTAGTACACATTGAAATGTATTTCTCATACTTTTAAATGAATGGGTCATTCGCCATAACTTCAACAGATGGCAGATGGGTTGATTGTATTGATATGGTACCTTAATTTCTTGCAGGTAATGAGGCCTCTTGGGCATGCTAACAGGTTTCCAAGTTAGGTATACCACATGAGCACCCGAAATACCACACGAGCACTTTGTGTCATGGCACGACAGATATGCACCTCCTAGGAAACAGAACTGATAGTATAGTTCGAATGAATTCTATCACAGTAAATTATTTAAGGTGCTTTGAAAGATGAAAATTTTTTCTAGGCTATCGAGGTTCAGGACGTTAAGTTAACGCAAAAAAAAACATATTGAGTAAGAAATGCCTTGTCAGTCTGCTTGACTTTCTTTTTTTTCCATAAATAGAACCAATTTCCTTCAATTTTTATGAAGTGAAACGTTTTAAAAATATATTTAACACAGAGACTTTCTGGAAACTTTGACATGTAACAAGACAGCATACCTATGTGGTCAATTTAAAGTTTCCCGATCTTTTTCCAAGCCTTTCCTGGCTGTTTTCATGAAAATTTTCTGGCAATCTATGACGCCTGCAGCTTAAGTGCAATAAAAAATACTATGGTTTAATGCTTGCCAAGTAGTGCCAGTCCATAATATTTAGATAAAACTAATAACACGTCAGTCACTTAACATGTAGTATTAGATGCAACTGACTTGAATCCCTTGTTTAATAAAGCTGACAAGGGCTTCGGCAAGTTCGTAATTGATGGCCACACGAGTACAGCACGGAAGACACAGAGACACGCGTAAAACAAATGCAACAATGTAAGGGAAAACTATGCAATAAGTTATTTTTACGGTTCAATAGTAGTTTTCTATATAATTTGCTCTCACCACTTATGCCTCTAGTTAACTTTGTTTACCTATGACTAAAGACTACATGGCAATATTAATCAGTACCATTATGACGTTTCGTTATATTACAGTATGATAAGCAGTTAGACAACCATAATGGTCGCCGGTGTTAGCAACGGTACGTTTCGTTTCAAGACAGGTTCATGTGACACACAGTGTACTCATAAAAATGAAAGAAATGTGAGAATCCCAAACGATTCCTATAATAATAATTGTTGAAACATGAAGCGGTATGAGCCTTCGAATAGAAGATGAAGAAGCGCGGGAACCGGGGGGACAGAAGAAGAGAAGAGAGAAGTGAGAAATAAATGTAGACGAGATGGACGCCAGTTCCACAGCAACGCTTTAAGTCTACTGTGTCCTTTAACTAGGAACGCTACAATATTTTGGCGCAGCCGACAACTGACTACAACATGTGGGTGACATTTTTCCTCGAGGAGACCTCCGCAGAGAAGATCATCTTTTCGAGATACCAAGCTCAAGACGAACCAGCGGTGGAACTACCTCGCGAACTCAACTCGGCAGACCTCGTGAACCTGGTTTTAGAGAAGGCTTCCATAGACATTGCTGAACTACGTCGGAAGGGTGCGGTGAAAGTGAACTTGCGTCTGGCGATCTTCGACGAATTAGTTCTTGAACCCATGCGTCGAAAGGACACTGCATCACGGTCTTCGACAGAAGAGGTGAGCCTCGTTTTGAAAGCTCTTCAGCTACAACAAGAACAGATGGCGCAACAAAACCAACTGGTGACGTCACTTATAAGCTCTCTAAACGCTGAGAAGCCGGCGACTAAATTTGTCGAACCCGATACTTTCGACGGCAAGTCTTCAAGCCCAGAAAGTTGGCTTGAATTCTATGAATATGCCGCTGGGAAGAACAAATGGCACTCTAATGAGGACAAAATTACCAACATGCGTAGTTATTTAAGAGGTGTTGCACGTAAGTGGTACGATCTGCACATTATTGAAGATGTTGGCAACTCTTGGTACCAGTGGAAGGAAAAATTCTTGAAGACATTCCGAAGCAACCCAGTGCAAAGATGGGACGCCGCGCTCAATTTCAAATTCACGCAGGGCTCCCCCGTCGAGTATTTCTTTGAAAAACGCCGCCTTTTAAAGCTGGCCGAGCCTATGCTTCCTCCTTCTGCCATAGTAGCTCTAATAATGCACGGATTGCCCGCGGAAGTCCTGAAGATAGCGCAAGCACGATCACCTAAAACTATAGACGGGCTCTTGGAGTGCCTTCACGACATACCATCTACTTCAGACGAAAATATAACCGCTGGCTCAAGCAGTCGCTTCAGACGGACCAGCGCGGATTGGTCAAGCCGTAATCCGCGAGAACCGAGCCGCCTTGCAGGCAGTACAGAAAGTTTGGGTTGGCGTGCTCCCAGAGGTCGAGTGAATAACGTCGACAACGACCCTGTCCCCATACTTTCAGACGCTCAAGAGTCTCCGACAACAAAAAACTAATAAACAAGGGTGATCAGTCCGACCCGATGACCACAACTGAGACTGTTTATTTAACTTGCTCTAGCTTACTTCACATTCCTGTCAAAGTGGGAAATAGACATATGATGGCTTTGGTTGACAGCGGTGCTTCTGTGTCTATAATAAATGCCAAGCTGGTAGATTCAAGTCACCTGCATAGTGGAAGAGTACTACGGGTGCAAGGGTACGATGGAAAAGTGACAATGCATAATCAGTGGGCCTCAGTAAACATCGAGTTCCAAGGTCATGAAATAGAGAGTGACGTACTGGTGATAACGGGGGTGACGTACGACTTTCTGCTATCCAGACCAGACATAAAGAAACTAAAAATCAACGTATATTGGGACGATGCAGTTTTAGTGGAAGGACTATCAAGGGAAGAGACACAGCAAGATAGAAAAGATAACCTGCGAATTGTCAAGTGCGCGGAAGATATTGCAGCGACCTACCCTGAACTGGTATGCGTAGGAAGCTATCCACAAGAGATGAAGTCGCACAAGGTGCCTTTCGAACTAACTGACAAGACCGTCATCCGAAAATCACCTTATAACATGTCACGAGAACGTAAGATATGGTTGAAGAAAGAATTGCAGGAGATGCTAGACGCCGATATAATCCGGCCTTCGGTGTCACCCTTCGCTTCTCCCATAACTATTGCGCCGAAGGAAGATGGAACTTTCCGACTGTGCACAGATTACAGGGTTCTCAATCGCCAAACAGACCTTATACCATTTCCCATGCCGAAGATAGACACGATTATAGATGAGACAGGTGGTTGCCGGATTTTTTCACGCATTGACTTGTGCAAAGGTTTCTGGCAGATCCCGCTAACCGAAGAAACAAAAATGTACACTGCTTTTATCACGCCCTTTGATCTGTACGAGTATAACCGGCTTCCTTTCGGCTGGAAAAACTCGCCAGCATGGTTCCAGAAGATTATGAACGAAGTCCTGAAGCCTTTTCTGGGTGTCTTTTGTAACGTGTACATAGACGATATTATCGTCTTCTCCAAAACAGAGGCTGAACATCAGGAACACCTTTCTCAGGTATTAAATGCCTTGAGCTTGGCACAACTCAAGGTTAATTTCAAGAAAAGTGCATTCTTTCAAAGAAAAGTTGTGTTTCTTGGAAGAGTATTTGATGGGACTACCAAAAGCACGAAACAAGAGTCCGTCGAGAGAATATCCCAACTGGTTAAACCGTATGACGTCCACTCATTGCGTGTATTTTTGGGATTAGCAGGACATTTCAGACCTTTCATAAAAGACTTTGCTATAAAAACAAGATGCCTCACGCGCCTAACGCAGAAAGAAGTTCCATTTGAGTGGGATGAGGAATGTGAGAGAGTCTACCGTGATCTGGTGCACAGAATCTCTGCTGACCCTATTCTACGCATACCAGATTTCACTTTACCCTTTGAACTGAATACCGACGCCTCACATTATGGAACAGGTGCAGTCTTGTACCAGAAATGTCCAGAAGCATCCGGCCGAGAAAAGCGACATGTAGTAGGCTACTACAGCTACACCCTCAAGCCACCTGAAGTCAACTACACCACTACTGAAAAGGAAGCTCTTGCTGTCCTTAAAGCAATTCAGTACTTCCGTACGTACCTAGAAGGTGCGAAGTTTACTTTGTTCACGGATCACCAGGCACTCACTCATCTCTTGAATATGACCCAACCTAAGGGACGTATCGCCAGATGGGTGAACTACTTGCAGCAGTTTGATTTCACCATCTCCCACAGACCTGGACCCCTTTTGACTGACGCAGATGCATTGTCTCGACTGATGATACAGGCCAATAAAGAACAATCGGAAGAAATCAATGAAGTAAAATTGTGGGAAGGCACTGAACAATTAATTTTTATGGCAGGTCGCTATCAAGTCCCGCCAACGCTGGTTCCCAAGGTGCTTTATTTGTACCACGATAGCCCAGAATCTGGAGGACACGACGGATTTTGGCGCACATACAACAAGCTAGTCAAGAGATTTATGTGGCCTCACATGAAAGAAGACGTCAATCAATACGTTCGTTCATGCCACATTTGTCAAGTCAACAAAGTGAAATACAAGCAGCCTACAGACGCCATGATAATACCTTGCCACTCGAACGTGCCTTTTGAAGTTATACACCTGGATTTTGCCGAGCTAAATAAGAAACGAGAAGGAGTCCGAAAAACGCAAGCTTTTCTTCTGGCCATAGATGAGTGCACCAGGATGGTCGCGGCACGGGCAGGAAAAGAAGATGCGAATAGTGTCATCGCCCTCCTCAAACGGGATATGTTTAGGACAACCAGAAAGATCGTATGTGACAACGGACCAGCGTTCAAGAGTGAAAAATTAGCAAGATGGGCTCGAGACCACAATATATCAATCAAATTCTGTGCACCATACCATCCCGCGGCGAATGGGCTTGCAGAGCGTGCTATACGAGATGTGAAGCAATACATCAGGATGTACGATAGTTTCCCTGGTGGATGGAAATGCTCTTTAGAAGCAGCTGTAAGACATCACAATCGCTCCTACACCAGTGGCTTGGGATGCAGCCCGCAGTTCGCTTCTTCAGGAGAGACCCCTATTCTTCAAGCGGACCTTGAACTGGGGCTGTTAGACAATCTCAAGATCGTCGAGGAAAGGAAACAAAAATCACAGGAGGAGAGGTACCGTAAACGAATGAAAAAAAATTTTGACAAGAGACATTGCTCAGCTATCCCAGACATTCAAGTCACCGACCTCATCCTAGTTAGGAAAGGAGTAAGAGAATCCAGTGCCAAATTTTATGGTCCTTACTCTGTGACAAAGACAGCCACTCAGAAAGGAATATTGAAGACTGTGTGGTACATTGGTGAACGGGGCTCAGTTGAATGTGCTTCGATTGGAAACGTTTTCAAGTATTACCCCAGGAGGGGTTAGCAGAAGAAACCTGGAAGGGTGAAGCGGTATGAGCCTTCGAATAGAAGATGAAGAAGCGCGGGAACCGGGGGGACAGAAGAAGAGAAGAGAGAAGTGAGAAATAAATGTAGACGAGATGGACGCCAGTTCCACAGCAACGCTTTAAGTCTACTGTGTCCTTTAACTAGGAACGCTACAAAACAAAGATACCCTGCTGGACTGTGCACATTTTTCAGGTGTTAATGCAATGTGCCCGTGCCGATCGAACATGCTCAGCATACTGACTGCAGTTTTGAACAATCACGTTAACATTTGCAATTTATTTCCGCTTAGAACAGTCTGCATTGTCTCTTTTCTCATACTTCGAGATGAATACATTTGCCACACTTTCAGTAGAATGCGCATGAATGGGGACGTACTGATCAGGTCACTTATCAACTAAAAGATGTTACGATCTCTTAGGTGTGTTAATAAGGGTAGAACAAATGCAATGTCCACTGAATTATTTGAATAATCTGTGCGTTATCTACTAAGAAAAGACCACCAAATTGATAATCTGGCTCTTTTTTCTTTTGTACAGCGCATATAGTATGCAGTCTGTCCAAGACGACGGCACTACATGCAACAGTAATGAAAACCGGAACACTTATTGCGCACGACAAGGGCTTCATACCGTGCACGACTGGCACAATGCAAATCTGCGCCAGCAGCTGCCTAGAGATTAAGAGCACGTAAACTGCATAACCCCGAAGCATCGAAAGGCGCTTAACGCTTTTTATATAGCTCGAAAGATAACTTCTGCTGCTAAACTGTTTAAGAAAGAGACAAAAAACAAATCTTCCAACTACCGTCAAACGCAATGCCTTCAGTCTGAAACGTGTAAAGGTGCTTCCCGGAGCGACTAATTTATTGTGCTCCAATTTTTTCGGCTAAGTTGCGAAGCTGCGAGTGACTGAGCTTATCGCAGGTTTCATGCTCCAAAAGCGTTTGTGGTTGCATATAAATAGATTGGGTGAATCTAGAGATTTTCGCTTGACATTTCTTCAAGTCTCGTGTTTTCCTTGCGGTAACTTCCCAAAATTATTTAGGTTGGTTGCCAGAAACCTTAAAAATACTGCTACCTTAAAAACAATGCGAAAACGGCAGTGCACACACTGCTGTTGCATGCCCCGCAAACACGGCCTTTCATCCGAGTACGTTAGCAGTTATTTAACTATACGTGTCTGTCAGAACATTCTTGATGCTAACACAATTTCGAGATATATACGTAAAGCGTGCCACGAGAATTTCACTACACATGCGGCGCAGCATTCATCGCGGCCGGATCAAGCGCCACGAAATGAGATCTACCACACTGGCTGCCCAACATGGGCACGTTGCAAGTGCTAGGCGGCGCCCTGACTTTCCGACCCCTAGCGCCATCTGACGAATAGTTGCGCGAATGTGGTAGGATTACTCGCGGCGTCAGCAGCCCGCGCTGCGTGTTTGGCGTCCTGTCAAACGGTAGCGATGGCGCGAAACAGCGTGCCGATATTAATTTTAACCGGGTTTCGGGAATTACAAGATCTTCATAGCTTTTTTCGTGAAAAGAATTTAGAGAAAGGAAGTCGTCTATTTGAAGTGGGGCACGTCTACGACGTGAGGGAAGTGTTGAACTCGCACTGATCGGAAGTGACTGCTAGGTTTATTCCGCAAACGAAAAATAATGCACCAGCGAGATGCGTGAAGCTCAGCGTAAGTTACTTCGTTATCTACGGTGTGGACACATGAAATTGTAGGCGAAATCGATTCTTGAAGATCGGCGACAGCAGACAAATCCTAGCGGGGAGCTGCGATTGCCATGCTGGCATCGCAGGGAAGTGCAAGGACGCCGCGGTAGTTTCCCTGTACATGCAGGACGGCAAATACGAATCCAAGACATCTCATCCAAGAACGTGGGGCGTACGAACGACTCGTAAGACCTACCAGGGGTATTCTAACGTTGCTCTCCCCAAACACAAAAAAAAGGGGATGAACTTACCAGTTGTGTTAGACTACGCTGGGAAAATATTTTCGCCCAAGTTACTGGAAGTGCGATACTTTCATGTTGCGATTTTTCAGTGCGTGCAAAGGAGGTTCCAATAAACCACGTTGTCAAAAATTTAGGTGATCTCATCTGCCCCTTCGTTGATATGCTGGGCGCAGAAGGGTGTATGCCAGCTCAGCCGGCTGCAACCCCTTCTCAAATCTCTCAGCAAGCCCTAGCGCTGTTTGAATGGGAGAGGATTGGGAGAGTTCCACAGCTTTACTGCAATACAAAGTGGGAACAAACTACTTTGATGCATATCCTGATACGCACTGCAGGCAGTGGCGTAGCAAAAGGGGGGGGGGGGAGGCCGTGGGCTCCGGGTGCAAGGGGCCAGTGGGGTGGGGGGGGGGGTACCATGTACTTCTGGAGACACACGGAAATTGTTGATATCCTCGCCTTCCTCTAATAAACCCGGGGTAGAGGGGGGGGGGGGGACAGAAGTCCTATGGGCCCCGGGTGCCAGACGACCTAGCTACGCCACTGACTGTAGGTGTACCATTGCTGCCATCATTGCTGTAAAAGCAAAGAATTCAGCGTTATAACGCACTTGGCATAACGCCGGAACATAAAACAGCTTATGCCGTCGGACGAGCGCTATCCAGTGTTGACGCCGTTCTGCTTCATACGGTCGGCTTGGAAACCTGTAAAACTTTGTTCCTCGTGAGTTGGTGTACGTGCTGTTACAGCCCACTACTCAACAGCTCGGGTTGCACTTCGGCATTGCTCAGAAAAGGCAACAGCTACGCGCGAAACAGTGCACATACAGGCTTTCCGAACGCAAGCGGGCCGGTCGTATCCTGCCGGTTCCGCGCTCGCCGCCGCGAGGGGCGCCCTAGTAGGCGCGGGAACTACGTTCGCAACCTGCCTATACACAATCCGCTTAGTGGTAGCTCAATATCAAGTTAAAACATGGTGTAGCTTTCTTCTTTACGCACCTAAACTATTATGCGAAAATCAACAAGCCCGAGTGATCGCTCGCCGTAAAACATTCCGTATAGTAGAAGCGAGAAGAAGAGCGCGTTATGAAACCATGTCAACGACAAACCGACACTATACCCGAGTCGCCTGCGCTACATGCAGCCGCTTCGCGCTACGAAATGCGCTCACATAATCATAAGTTATTGACGCAAAACATCTTTGCTAAAGCTTACCGTTCAGTGTAGTTGACGTGTGATGCCACAAAGATGACACGCATACACAGACACCAACGTTCAGGCGGACACCGCACAGCGGTACAACCGTTTACGTGCTGGGCGCACTCGTTGAGATGGCGCCCCGCCGCGCATGCGCAAGATCTCCGAACATGCGCAGGAGCTCCGCGCGCGAGGACGCGCGCGCGAGGAGGAGTGTGAGCGCCTTTCCTCCTTCATTTTTTTTTCGCTCTCTCTCTGCGCGCCATTCGCGCCGGAACGGGTGGCTTATTCATCTTTTTTCGTGGACGAAGGAAATGCGCTGGCAGGTTCTGTGACAAACGCTGCGGGCTATCGTATGAGACTGGAACGCTAACTTGAATGCGCTGTTTGTAAAAGCCATTACAGGGCCCTTCAAACGTTTCAGACGCATTATTGCCAGCGTCGATTAGTAATACAGCGTACTTGTAGCATATCTTCAAGCGTACCACCAAATGTGATGCCCGCACGTATGTTAGTGCTAATTTTCTGTTCCGGTGATAGGTCAAAGCAATCAGTACAGCATTGAGGTACTCATATGCGTGGCTGCCCAGGCATACCGCCGGCGAAATACTGGGTGGGCTCTGATGATTTGGCACCTATTTTAAGTGAATGAGAAACTTTGATGGGTTTATAGTGCATGATATCAGTCAACAAAAAACCGCCCTATGTTAGTGACGCAGCCGAGGTATGAAGAAAATGTGAAAAGTATCCGAGAATCGGACGACACACAACGCGAACACCACATGCGCGACATCGGTTCATCGCACATTCACAAAGTCCGCGTTGTCAGCTACAAACATTACGAGTGTCCTTGCTGTTAGCTCGATGCCTGTTTGGAATCCACTTGTAGCTGAAGCTGGCGTTCATAACCACTATTATAACAATGGGATCGGCGTTTTGCTTTCTTTATTCTACTGCCGCAAAAGTGATGCGACAACTGTGAAGACTATCTTGGGATTGCCGAGACCGACTACGTAGATCATATCATGTGGTCAACAAATGCGGAGGTATACACTATGTGTATACTAATGTCTACAAATAGGCTCTACAGCAATCTCAGCAGTATACAACTTCAGTGGCTTATATCAAACGCAGCTACGTATTATCCACCGGTACCTGCGCTTGGTTACAGCGTACACGGGTTGGGCCCAGATTAACGATGTTTGTCTATTGTTAATCTATAGACATGCAATACCACGACAACTCAGAGGCAGACCAGGTGGTGAATTCACCACCTGGTCTGCCGGCTTTCGCGACTTATTCACCACCTTTGCCACATCATCACCATCTGACCTTCACCAGCTGGTCTCGCGAAGTGTACGTCCGGGAAGCAGCCAGGTTTAGGGCCTTCGGGTGCCTGGAAGACCTTTGTGACTCGGACGTTGCCTGTTTCGCCGCGATCCTCGTTCGGTGCAGCTGCACCGAATAACGGCTAGCAGCCTGCACGGTTTGCCCGCCGCGCCGGGGTTGCACGCGGTGCCGGTCGCGCATGAACCAGTGCCATATCATCGCCTTCGCAGCGGGCGGGGAGTATGGGAACTCGGCATTACATATTATCGACTTTCTTATATAGACATTCAATACACCAGGAGAGAAAAAGAAATAGAAACCTTAGCCGACTATTATGATTAACTGTCTAATATAGAGAGTCTATAGACAGAGTATGGACAAAAATAAATAGAGACTGTATCGGCTTTCGTCTATAGGTAGTCCATATAGAGGGGAAGCAGACAAAAAAGAAACAAAAAGTTTACGGAATTTTTTCTATAGACCGTCTATAGACTGCGCGTAGACAAAAAGAAATAAAAACCTTATTGACTTTCGTCTATAGAAAGTCTATAGACAGAGTATATGGACAAAAATAGACAGAGACATGTACCCACTTTCGTCTATAGGTAGTCCATAGAGGGGAAGTAGACAGAAAAGAAACAAACACCTTATCGACTTTTTTCTATAGACCGTCCATAATCTACGAGTAGACGAAAACAAATAGAAACCTTATCGACTTTCGTCTTTAGAAAGTCTGTAGACAAAGTATGGACAAAAATAGATAGAGACCGTACCCACTTTCGTCTATAGGTAGTCCATAGAGGGGAAGGATACAAAAAAAATGGCTGTGGCTTAGGTAAGGTTAAGCCCAGGATGCGAAGCATACTAGCCTTTATTTTAGTTGTTGAACCACTGTTTAGCCTGGTGAACTGCTGTTGCTTGGCTATATTTGGTTCGGCTAGACGAAGAAACTACTCATGCATTACTTCTTCGCCTTCAAGAGTGGAACGCGACAGCGTTCCCGTCGACCCGCCAAGGGGTGTAAGACAATGGGCTACAGGGCAGCGACTACGCGCCCCGCATTGGACGCGGTGAGCGTCGAGCAAAGCAGCGTTCGGCGCGGCAACGAAATGTGCGCCTGAGCAAGAGACGCACGCCTTAGAAACAGCTCGTTTCTAAGGCAACACCGCATTCACTAGAGGCGCTTTTGTACCGCTTTGAAGCATCGTACTCGTGGCTCAGTGGTAGCGTCTCCGTCCCACACTCCGGAGACCCTGGTTCGATTCCCACCCAGCCCGTCTTGCAAGAGTTGAGCCAAAGCCACTTCTCCTCTGTCGTGACGTCACGGTGTCACGTGATTTCATGGCAACACCGCCGCGCCTGAGGAGCTGGGTTGAGCTCTCGTAATATGCTTCGCATAAAAAACACCTTATCGACTTTTTTCTATAGACTGTCTATAGACTGCGAGTAGACAAAAAGAAATAGAAACCTTATCGACTTTCGTCTATAGAAAGTCTATAGACAAAGTATACCCGCCGTGGCTGCTCAGTGGCTATGGTGTTAGGCTGCTGAGCACGAGGTCGCGGGATCGAATCCCGGCCACGGCGGCCGCATTTCGATGGGGGCGAAATGCGAAAACACCGGTGTACTTAGATTTAGGTGCACGTTAAAGAACCCCAGGTGGTCGAAATTTCCGGAATCCTCCACTACGGCGTGCCTCATAATCAGAAAGTGGTTTTGGCACGTAAAACCCCATAATTTAATTTAATTTTATAGACAAAGTATGGACAAAAATAGATAGAGACCGTAATCCACTTTCGTCTATAGGTAGTCCATAGAGGGGAAGGATACAATAAAGAAACAAACTCCTTATCGACTTTTTTCTATAAACTGTCTATAGACTGCGAGTAGACAACAGAAATAGAAACCTTATCGACTTTCGTCTATAGAAAGTCTATAGACAAAGTATGGACAAAAATAGATAGAAGCTGTATCGACTTTCGCCTATAGGTAGTCCATAGAGGGGAAGTAGGCAAAAAAGAGCAAACACCTTATCGACTTTTTTCTATAGACCGTATATAGACTGCGTATAGACAAAAAGAAATAAAAACTTTATCGACTTTCGTCTATAGACAGTCTACAGACTTTGTATCAACAAAAGTCCAAATCTATAGAAAGGAAAGGTCGTCTATAAGAAGTATATAGACTTTCTATAGACAGTCTAAAGTCATTTTTGTAAGGGCAAGCCCCTCACGATGTGTCTACTTTAAATGGGCAGGAAATACGTCAGAAGCACATCCTAAATTTCAAGGTCACCCTACTCCGAAGGACATTAGCCATAAATGATGCAAAGTCGTCTTACTTACGGAATAATACGCAGTGGTTTATACGAGCGCGAGTATCCAACGTTTCTCTCTCGTGGCGCTTACGGCAGCCGGCGCTCTGTTCCCACGCATATATCATAATTTCTTGTAAACAAAGGGAAAGGAGTATTCATTGTTATTGTGACAGCAGTTATATGGTCACCTAATAGTGGTGGTGAAAAAAGAAGCAAAACTGTGATTGCCGAAACCAGCGTTTTATTGGACCAACATGTGCCATCAAAAACATGCTACAATCAGAGAACGACAGCGACGAACACAGTCGGCGATCGTCGAAAATCTGCACTGCGGGTTAAGCACGTCTGCTCTCATAGATGAGTCATCGAAATTTCCATAGTAATTGCTGGTGCCCGCGTGTCTTCAAGAAAGTACTATACAATTCGCGTCGCGCATACATGAAATCACATTGCACAAGGTTTGGTGACACAGACAGCGTATAGAACCAGAGGTAACATTCGAGAAACCCGATGCATGCCGGTGCGGCCTGCGCTGAGCGATAGCCTCTGTTAGATGCTGAAACGCGGTCACCCGATACAGACAAACACGGACGAGTGTCAATATCGATGCTCCAAGCGCAATTTTGCCGTCGCCGTCATCGCGATGTTGCGTATGAAGTACAAGTGCGATAACTCTGCCGCCGCACGTGGTATGCTGTATGCGAGTGAAAGCATGCGAGGGTTGCCGCCAACCGCGGCTCAATCTGGCTAGCGCGAACGAAGAAAACAGAAAGCAAACGTGCCGTTTCCCTTCGTACGAAAGGCCATGGGGGATGAGAGGTAGGGAGAAGGGAGCGGCCTTCTGGCAAGGGTAGCACATGCACGGTTCGCGACTACGCGCAAGAGGAAGTGGTGAGTGCTGTTCAATCTCGCGATCCATTTATGATGGGAAGCGGGAAGGCACAGTGAAGAAGAGGCGTGGGGGCATGGTTGCGCGCGCCGTATTTTGAGACTGATCTGCAGATGGGTGATACCTTTGTGCGCGATGTGTGCTCGCCACTCCTGCGTTGCAGCAGTAGAGCGAACGAAGATCACTTCGCTTGCTGCTGCTACCACGTTGCTCACGCCAGCGTTCTGACAGCGAGTGTGCGCGCTCCTTCAATGTGATCTGTTCATGTTTGCTCGCGCGCTGACACGACATGCTCGCTAATTCAGTTAGTAAGTGATCGTATCCGACTTTATATGACCGATAAAACTACTTTCTTACTTCTTATAGCTGTGCACTAATTTCATCTCGCAATCGATGCTTCGCTTTGCGGGTGAAACTGCGACTTTTTTTCGTGCAGCGTCCTTTGATCAGTCGGAAGACCAAGCCGACGACCGAAGAGATTGCGGCATTGGAAGAGAATATCGTCAGAGGGCTAGAACACCTGATCGGTGACGGCAAGTTCGCGGCTGGCGACAACTTCACCGTCGCCGACATGGCATTGACCGGACGCCTCCCTGTGGCACTCGAGGTAATGCTTCGTCGTGTCTGAAGCATCGCAATTGCAATGTCGAACTTGCTGGTACACATAGTCGGCGAGGAGGAGGAGGAGGAGGAGGAGGAGGAAAAACTTTAATCTGGTCCTGTACAAGGTGTTGCCACCTGCCTGGCTAGTTCCATGTTGGGACCTGGAGGTCAAGCCTCCTAGCCCTATCACGGGCGTACTGGACAGCCAGGACTTGAGGGATATGATCAGGAGATCTGATCATTCCTAAAAACCGATTCCGGGAAATGCCAGGGCCGAGCGACCCACACTCCCAGAGCAGATGTTCAAGCGTGCATATCTCCTTTTTGCATGCTTTGCATATAATATTCATGTCTGCAATGTTATACCATTTCTTTATTTGTGCAGGTGAATAATAAGACTCTGTCTGTAATTGTCTAAGTGTAACTGCTTGTGCTCTGTTTAGCCTATAGTGAGGGGGTGGAAACTCCCTCCTTCCCATGTAGTAATGTTTTGTAATTTCATTGTATGTAATGAGCGTATCTCTATGTAAGTTCTCCAATCCAGCAGAATCAAAACCATATGTAAAAGCGGCCCGGTCTGTAAGGTCGCGGGCGACGCTGTTGGCCGATTCATTTGGATTGACGGGAATGCCATCAAGTGAACCAAGGTGCGCCGGGAACCAATAAATGTAACGTGTAACATTTGTTTGCCTTTTGTTAATTATTCTCGCAGCCTGCGGGGCAATCTTTCCCCTATTGAAAGCTCTAATAGCCGTTTTCGAGTCGCTATATATTTCGATGAATCTATCGTCTGTTAGTGCCAATGCAATGGCAACTTGTTCAGCGTCTTCAGGTTTGTTAGTGTAGACCGTGGCGCAGTTTGTGCAATTGCCCTGGTGATCCACTACCACCGCCGCGAACTTAGTTAGATCTTTGTAGGCAGCCGAATCGACAAAGCAGGCTCCTCTGCCCCCTTTATCCATTTTCTCGATTAACGCCCTGGCTCGTGCGACTCTCCTGTTGATATTATGTTTTGTGTGCATATTCCTGGGTAGAGGTGCGACAATTATGTTGTCTGCGAATTCTTGATTAAGTTTAACGTACTGTGCTGAATCCGTAATGGGGTTGATCATGATCTTGTCCAGGATTGATCTTCCCGTGCTGGTTGTAGATAGTCTCGCTATTTGTGATGTTTCTTGAGCCTCCGCGATCTCCATGGTCGTGTTGTGTATTCCTAATTTGAGCAGTTTTGCAGTGCTGGTTCGAATTGGGAGCCCCAATGCGCTTTTAACAACCTTCTTGATCACTGCGTCAAGCTTTTTGAGTTGAGACTGCGTCCAATTGTACATGGCAGCGGCGTATGATATATGACAGAGTACGAATGAGTTGATTATCCTGATGAGGTTATCTTCTTTCATGCCCTTGTGTCTTCCTGCCAGGCGCCTGATCATCCTGCACGCGTTATCCGTTTTAAGGGTGATTTTCTTCACCTCGGTATGGTTTCCACCGTTTGCATCAATGAAAAAGCCTAGTACCCTGATCACGTTGACTCTGGGTATATTGGCACCATTTTCTGTATGTAGGTGTATATTGCTTTCCGCTAGAGGTTTCCAGCCCTTAGGCCTGCCCCCCTTTTCACGTCTATAAAGTAGTAACTCCGATTTGTGGGGGGAGCACCTGAGTCCAGTGGGCCTCAGGTATTCTTCCACCGTCTTGATCGCTTCAGTCAGTGCGTCCTGTATCTGCCCTTCACTGCCACCAGCACACCGTACAGTGAGATCATCAGCATATATGGTATGGTCAATGCCGTTAATCTTGCCCAGCTTTCTGGACAGACCAATCATGCACAGGTTGAAAAGGACGGGAGAGATCACCGATCCTTGGGGGGTTCCTCGATCTCCGAGCTGAACCACTTCCGAGTTTGTGTCTCCGACCTTTATCTTCGCCGTGCGTGCTTCGAGAAAGGATTTGATGTATTTAAACATCCTCAACCCGAGTCCAACGTCTTCTATCGTTCTGAGGATGTACTCATGATTGATTCTGTCGAACGCTTTTTCCAAGTCTAATCCCAATATGGCCTTAGTATTTCTAGAGTATCCGTCGAGTATGTGGTGTTTAATTTGCTTCATGGCATCCTGCGTGGAAAGTGCAGACCTAAAACCCAGCATGTTGTGAGTGTATATATTATTGTCTTCTTAGTGGTCTTTTAGCCTGTTAAGGATTGCGTGTTCAGCGACCTTCCCCACGCATGATGTAAGTGATATTGGCCTTAAGTTGTCCAAGCTTGGAGGTTTACCCGGTTTGGGTATTAGTATAACCTGTGAAGTTTTCCATTCTTCTGGGACTTCGCCTGAGATCCATGCTTCATTAATGAAGTCTGTCAGCGATTCAATGGACGGCTCATCGAGATTTCTAAGTGATCTGTTTGTTACACCATCAGGACCGGGGGCTGAATTTCGATTTAGTTCACTTAACACCCTCCGGATTTCGGATATGGTGAAGGGTTGGTCGAGTTCCGGTTGAGCGGCTCCCCTGTATTCTGATGGAAGTGGCTGGTCCTGCTCATTTCTAACTGGTAGGTATTTGTCAATTAGTTGTTTGGTAACTGTTTCGATGGGCTGATCACTAAGGGCTACGTGTATGGCTCGGGCAAGGCTGTGTCTTTGGCTGGCTTTAGTGCCTTTCTCATCCAGCAGATGCTTGATCAATTTCCACGCCTTGCCGTTCCTGATTTGCCCATCGATTGACTCACAAAACTCGTCCCACTGTTGCTGGCAGAGGGTGTTACAGTATTGTTCGATTTGTTTGTTAAGTTCTGCGATTCTTTTTCTGAGCCTACGATTTAGCCTTTGTGCCCGCCACCTTCGGGTTATGGCTTCCTTGGCTTCTATTAAGTGGGCAAGTTTCGAGTCCATTGCCTCTACATTAGTATCTGTAACAATTCTTTTGGACGCTGTTTTGATGTCCCTTCTGATGCCCTCACACCAGTCTCTGAGAGAGTTTGGTGGTTTCTTTTCCGCTTTGGGCTCTTAATTTACGAAAAAGGTCCCAATCTACGACCTCGAATTCTCGAGTTCGGCCTTTCTCAACTTCCAGTGTGACTTCTATTACGTAATGATCGCTGCCAAAATTCATGTTTGTATTAGTCCATGAAACATGATCTGTGTTCTTAATGAACGTAAGGTCAGGTGTGGTGTCTCTGCAGACAGAATTGCCAAGCCTTGTAGGATGTGTCTTATCCATGACTAAGACCAGGTCTAGCTCATCCGCGTGATTCCACAGATTCCTGCCCTTGGCATTCGTCGTAACGTAGCCCCATAGCTCGTGGGCTGCATTGAAGTCGCCTAATATAATCAGAGGTCTACTTCCAGCTAAATTAGTAGCCTTTTCGAATAATCTCTTGAAGTGTTGTTTCTGGTGTTTCGGATTACTGTAAATGTTGAGTACGAATAAGCTATTGTTCCTTTGATTTTTGTGTGAAGTTGGTACTACAACCTCAACCATGAGGTACTCTAGGTTTTTGTCTATGATGCCTAATTCATGTGGGATGTGTGTAAGCTGCTTATTTACAAGCACGTACAGGCCCCTACCGAACGTTTGACACTCTATGGCTCTGTATCCAGTGAGTGTGACATATCCATATCCTGTCTCTTGAAGTGCGATAATATCCGGTTTAGACTGAAGTGACCTAAGGTATTGCTGGATGATGGAACGTTTGTTATTGTACCCCCCGCAATTCCACTGCCATATTCGAAATTCCCTCTTATTGTGAGCCATATTGCATATTCATCTCCCCCGCCTGGGGAGTTAGTGTAGCTCTGAGGAATGACGACCCGCATTGTTCCCTTACGTCCATTGACATAGTCATCATTTCCAGGGTTTTAATTCTTTCGCCAAAAGCCTTCAGTCCCTCCTTAGGGTCATTCAGTGCCGTCTGTATATGGCCTACATTCATTGTCAACTGTGAGACACTGTCCATAAGCATCTGCATGTTGTCTTTAAAACATGCCAGCGCTTGTTTGACTTCCTCCATATGTGTTTCAGTGTTCTTGAGTTTACTTTCAACAGCCCTACGCTTGGCTGACATTGGGCCTTCACCAGCAGGCGCCGGGACTGGGGCTTCTTTGCGTGTATTAGTGCTATCTTTGTTTTCTGCTTGTTTAGCCTCGCTTAAGAGTTTCCTTATTGCCGTCATCTCTCTAATCATGTTCTGATTCATCTCCCTTAGTTCTGCATTCTCTTTCTTAAGTCTTTCTATTTCACGATCCTTACTTTGCTCTGGGGGTGGGTCACAAAGCATGGCACTTACCGGATCGGTACGCGCGTCGTCGGCCCAGATAAGTCTTGTTTTATTGTTGTCCCGGTGAGGAGGCGTCTTGTCCGCTATGGCCGTTCCCTTGACTTTGTCGGCCCATGTGGATCCGTTGATTCCTTCCCCGGGTTTCGATGCAGCCTGTTGGCTCCGATCTCTTGATCCGGATCGCGTCCTGTATTGGGATCTGGATCTGGGTCGGGATCTGGACACGCTTCTTCCCCTGGAGCGTGAGCGACTGCGGGACCTGGACCTGCCGCGGGACCTTGAGCTTGGCTGCGTGTCGTTATTGTCCTTGTTGACGTTGGTTGCTAGTGCTCTTTCGTTTCTCCGTTTTCTGACCACGTATGGAGTTGTATAGCGCTGCTTACACACTTTGTCCGCAGTTGGGTGTGGGCCACCACACAGTTCACACCTGGGTTGGAACTGATGTTTGTCAGTCGGATTCACTGCACCACAGCCTCGGCATATTCTCTCTTGCGGAGACGGGCACACATCAGCTCTGTGACCGAGCCGACCGCAAGCGTAGCATACGTCGACTTGTTTCTTGTATAGTGAACACCTTACAAGGACCGGGCCATATCTGACGAAATTCGGAACCTTGTGTCCATCAAAGGCGATGATCACCGTACCGGTATTCTTGATTCTTTTAACGGCGAGAGCCAAAGGGTTTCTTGAGTTGACTATGTTCTTCTCCATCTCCGTCGGGCCATCTGCTAAGTCAACGTTCCTTATCACTCCCTTGCACGTGTTGTGAGGTGCAGCCTCATATGCGTTGATCTCGAAGCTGCATCCATTCAGGTTAATTGACCTGATTCTCACATATTTCTCAGCATTCTCTCGTTGCGGCGTACTCGCCACAATTATGTTTTGGTTCACGTTCGGGCATATGATGTCTGATGCAATGTTGTCCGAGCTTAGACCAGCTGCTTCAACGATGGTTTTGCCTATCTTGGTAGAGCCAATCTTGCTAATATTGAGTCCGCCGCGTGGTCGGAGTATGATTTTAAAGTGATCTTTCGGCAAGTATGGCATTCGGGATGCCCTGGCGACCCTGTTCTTGACTCGACTGCCGTTCTCGAATGTTCTAGGCGACGTAGCCATATGAGGCCCAGCTCCGGCTGAATTGCCGCTAACAGCGGATCTGGTAGAAATTCGCCTAGAAACTGCTGCCTGCCATCCGTACTCTTCGGTGCACTTGTCGGGAGGTAGTTCCTCCCCATCCATCATGACTTGCATGCCTGACTCGCCTCCAATTGCCACACTCAGGCAGCACCTGGCCTAGCGCGGCGGCAATGGTGGCTGCTCGAAAAAGTATCTTAAAATGTGAATAGTCGACCCACCGTAGAAATCCTGGTGTCGCCGTAATCCTCTTGATGCTAAGCGTCGATTGATGTAACCGAACCAAGGATACACTCAGACTAATGGGTCGAAACCGATGTTGAAAGCGGGAGCCGATCTTTCTCCATGTTCTTCGATGCTTCTTCTTCTTCCTCTCCACATAGTCGGCTCTTATTTTCGCCTGCCAGACGTTCGCATAGCGAGCGCTTCAAGGACGCAATCTCTGGAGCCCCTGTTGTTATAAAGCTGCCTAATACAGAAATGATTTACATTGGCAACCAACGACTCGAAGTTTGAAAGGACTTTCATGGGCTAGAGATAATCAGTTGTTGCAAATGTAAGTGACGTATTACAGTTTTACGTAATCAGTAGTTTTTTTACAATCCTCAACATATAAAAGAACATTGAGGAATTGAGGCATCAACTCTTCGAGTTTAAAAGTGAGCGGTAAGTATAAATATTACTATCGTCTGTCGTAATCGACATCTAAAAAGGGAAACTGCGTTACACATGTACATTTCTAGGTATCAACGATTACGCATTACATATATGTAATTGCTGCTGCATGCTTTATACATATATATATATACATATACATGTACATATATACATATACATACACAGGTTTTAAGGAACATGCTCATCCATAGTATAGAGATTTCAAGATTTTTTTGGCCTGAAATTTCCTAAAATTTCTGGAGTTCGCTTAATATTTAAAGGACCAAATAACAGTGCGGCTTTTGTATGGATCCATACCGTGTTAGTTCTTTACTGCCGAAACTTGCTGTCAAATTTGTTGACTGTGTGCAGTTCTGAACACTCAAAGTGCATCAAAATGCTAAAAAATTGCAGGTCTGCATACCAACCGTATTCCGAACGAGAAATTGCTCTTGGCATCAAATTTAAATGTTTGGCGTCTATTGCACAACCACCTGTTGAGCCGAATTTTGTTCTGAACTTGTATGTCATCATTCGTCTTCCGAATATACAGTGGTCATGTTCTTGGATTGATTATTCTTCCACAAAAAAAAAAAGAACCAATATTTTCTCTTCTGTGCAAGCGTAGGTTTCCACGGCGTCTGTTGCAGCCGCAGTAGAAGCTTCCTTTGCTGAATGTCATAGAAACACTGAAATTAGTCAAGAATCACGTCGGAAGTAATTGGAATCAAAAATTTATTAGTCGCGCAAGAATTGTAAATTTCGAGAGCATGGATAAGAAGGCCAAAAAATATTTGGAGGTCGAAAACGCGAGAAGTGCAGCATCTCACATGCGAGTCACCCCAAAGCTCTCATGCAACAGCACATGCGTCTTACAGAGCTATATTCTCAGTGTGTTCTTGCAGCGCTGTTTAAGCTGCAGGACTTCTTAGCCCAGAGGAAGGGTGAATTCTTGTCAAGGTGTGTTTATGTTCGCGGCCTCGTCTGCTCAACGTTTGCTTGCCATCCTGGTGGTACTCACTCCACGGTGGCTGGATCTACGTTCGAGATGTCCTGGTGATGTAACCCTAAGTTGCGTTTACAGGAATGCAACAGCGGAGCTTTGATTCTCCAACATGCTTTCTGGGCAGTTCATTGCAACCTCCTTTGAGAGTAGTAAAGGGGAACGCGCTAAGTAAATGTTCGCCGCCACCGCATCGTCTGCTCGGGGCCTATTTGGCATTTACTTGGTACCGTCATCACGCGCCATACTCGAGCGCTCGAGCGGAGTACTAAGTTAATGACGCAATGAACAATTAGGCCTTCATAGCGTTGCACATTGCCAGCGCATCACCAGTGCTAATGCTGCGGCGCCATTTGCGAAATAGAAGTCAAACAACTTTATGGCTCGGCGCCTACTCTGTTGCGCTAGCGGCATCAAAACAGAAATGCTGATTTCAATATTAACGACAAAACACAGCTAATGCATTGGCCACAGCGTGAGATGTAACTGAACCTTGACGGATTTTAAAACTTAGTTCTTGCTGCCAGTGCGGAGAAAACGGATCGAAGCGGGCGGTCTGCGCTGTGTCAGTGCTGTCATGTTGGTAAGTAATGAAGGTTAGGGTGGTCATAGCGCTTACCGGCGGAAACCGTCACAGTAGGGCTAGTTTGTGTCCTGCACTGGCTACACGATGTACCTAGTGTAAGAAGTCGTCATTTTCTTCAACTGGTGTAGAAAATGTTCAGCTCGGCCCACCTGCACACAGCCGTTTTTGATAACATTAGCGTAGCATGAAAACTATGCTCTCTACACCACAGTTTCCACCAGCGTGGGTAGCAAATGACAAACAGGCTGGTATTGCAAACGCATGGCGCCATTTTTTTTCTGAGTGTCAGCGCTGATATGGTGATGGTAGCGAAGGTTGGTAGCAGGGACGGGCAGCGAAGTGCTTTCGTGACCATGTGTCACAGACGGTTACACATTAAGGTGAGTTAATCCTGTCAAAATTCCACATTATCGTAACCATGGTACAGGCAGTTTCAGATTCCGCGCTGTATTATTGTCACGGTGAAGGTAGACTTACCACGGCAAGTTCTGGAACTTGTAGGTAATTACCAACTTCGGAAAAAAACAATGAAGCATACGCGTTCTTTCGCACACACACAAACGAACTCTATAAGTATTCACGGGCCCACGTAATTTACAAAATATGAACTAAACACACATTAAATATGAAGTCTCAGTTTAGGCCCAAGCGTACGTTGATGTAATATCAAAGTTCGCGCGTCACCCTGTTTAGAGGTGGAGTGTGTGAGCACGTCAGGGTCAAGAACGAGACAGGTGGCGAGTATCCGCTAGGACTAAGGACTATTGCTCTGGCCGATGCTCCGCTGGACGCCCTGCAGACATGCACCAGCTTCAGGCGTAGAGCCATAATTTCAGGAGCACCAGGCATAGGCGAGTTTCCTGTCCTATCACCCGACAGGCTGATCCTTCCGCCGCTACTGCCTTCTTCTCTTCGCTTCTCTTCTCACACTGGCGCCCCTCCTCTGTTCTTACCTTGTACCACACACATCTCTGGAGGTTCCTCTTTTTCCTGGTCGGCTTATTCCTGTGTGATTGCGCGATCATACTCATCATAATGATCTAAAGCAATGAAATAGCGCTTTCTGCCTCATGCAAGGGCACATGCGCAGCGAGGGAATGGGAAATCAGGCAAAGTGCAAATTCAGATTATTTTCGTTTCCTTATGCAGAAGACGACGCGCAGTATGTTATGATTGGCTACAGCTCAGTTAGCGAAGTGCAGCACACTATGTAATAGCCTCTGTCCTGCACTACACACGTCTCACAAGCCGCAACAAAGTGCAGATAAAGAAATCGTCCTATACAGTAAGGCCAAGTAAATACTGTGCATGTGTAAAGAAGCTAACATGTCACGTGTCGCTGTAACTTATCATTTACCAAACAAAAAGTAAGCTATTGGGCCCCGGCAATAATCAAACAGTCACGCCCGGAACTATATGCCACTGCGGAAGCATATTACTTGTATATACGCCTCGTGCCTTCGGCAATGCTGCAAGTTACTTGGGAGATAGAATGAGCATTCGGCGACGAGCGCGTCTCTTCAGTTGCCGAAAGCTAGCGACAGGAAAGAACCAAAATGGCTACTTGCTTTGGCAAGGGGGAGGAGTGCAATGAATAAATTCGGTTTAATAAAAGAATGAATGCGCATGAAGGCCTATAGTCTTTGTTGCAATAAATATATTTAGGTAGCGTTTGTAGTTTGCTTGTTTAAGTTTGTAGAAAAGACAGCTCGTGACCCGCACATCTGCAAGGGTAGTACGGATGGGGACACTAATACGCGAACTCAATATATGTCTGCCATCCTGTGCAGTATTACCACATTCTTTGAAACACCTCACTAGAGTGAGATAAAGGTCGAAAATGTACCCGAATATACTTGGAATATCGCTAAAATTGTCGCTACAGCTTGAGCGTAAATTTTAGATTATGTAGGCAATTTTTAATGCTATATCATAAACTAATCTAAGCTACATGTTTCATGTTTTTGCAGGGCACGTGTCGGTTAGGAATAAGAGGGAACTTACTAGCAGTGTGTATTAGGTTTTTACTTGGTAATATACTTGCAACGCATAATAACAGCTGAAATTCAGCGTTTAGCTTTATATTGTGAGTTTACAAATGCAGGACGATCCAAGAGAAAACCAGCATCACGATCGCTCTAGCATGCCAATCCACATAGCTCACATCATCTATGCGTGTATTTGTGTCCTGGCACTATTCAAAGGAGGCGTACATTTTACGACTTGCAATTCGCAGCATGTTAACATGGCGAGGACAATTTCGTGACCTTTATGCAGTTCCAATGCAACGCTTCTGGCAACACTGGTCCTTCATTAAGCCATGTCTTTATGTCTGCTAAAAACCTCGAGAAAACCCATTTATGCCGTAAAACCTATGCTAAACTTTTTTCCCATACAATGAGATTGGTCCGCGCCGTAGGCCACAATCTCGACAGTTGGGTTGTTGTTTGACGCCTGCGTTTTCTCTAACACTTAAGATCAAGAGGAAGCAAAATCTGCTTCCACGATTCCCATTATTATCATCACCGTCATCTGCATTAGCCTATTTTATGTCCACTGCAGGACGATGGCGTCTCTCGGCGGGATCCAATTACCCCTGTCCTGGGCAACCGATTTCAAATTGTGCCGGCGAATTTTCTAATTTCATCAGCCCACCTTGTTTTCAAGGGTCTTCGACTCCGCGTCCGCTCTCTTGGCACCCATTCTGTAACTAATGGTCGATCGGTTATCTAACCAAACGAATATATCGCCTGCCCGACTTCATTTTTTTCCTTTATAGTCAATTACAATATGGGCTATCTCCCTTTGTTCTCTCATCCAAACCACTATCTTCCAGTCTATTTACGTTACGCTAACAGTTTTCTTTCCACCGTTTGTTTTGGGCTCTCCTTAAGTCTTGTTCTCAAGCTTCTTCGTCAACCTTCAAGTTTCCGCCCCATATCTAAGCACCGGTAGAATGCAGTGAATATACATCTTTCTTTTCAAAGAGAGTGGTAAGCTCCCAGTCAGGATTTGACAATGTCTGCCGTATGAATTCCAACCCATTTTTATTCTACTTTAAATTTCCTTCTCATGGTCAGAGTCCCCTGTGAGTTTATCTGTGTTCTTTGGTAAACGTTCTCCTTCACCGGCACTAGAGGTGGTCTGGTGATTCTGAACTCTTGTCTCCTTGCCAGGCATCATTATCTTTGTCTTCTGTAAAACATTCTTCTACCTCACTCTTAAACGTTCTCTGGTAAGGGCCTCAATCACTTGTCGTAACTGATTCCCTGTGTTGCTGAGCAGGACAAAGTTATCTGCAAACAGAAGGTTGTTGAGATATTCGCCGTTGATCGTCACTCCTAAGCCTTTGCAGTTTAATAGCTGCATCGCTTGTATTAAGTGCCTGCTATTGTCCTAGATACTTGCAGCTTGTAGTGGATGAAACGGCAATGCCACCTTGTTTAGCAAGTCAGCCTGCTTTGTCATTTCCGCGCGTAGCTAAAAAAATACACGGGGTTCAGCAGAAACATCACGATGGATTTTCCTGCCTGCAGCTCTTTTACGTCACACATAACTTGCTTTGCCTTTGTCTGGCCGTCTTTTTGATGTACTTGATATTGTTATCAGTGCCTGCGAGCTGTCTTTCTGAACTTTTGCTGCCTATACAGTTGACATGACAAGTTATTTATTGTCTGATTCCTTTACATTTCAGACCAACTTTGTCAACCCTTCGAAGTTTCCCAAGCTGGCAAGCTACTACGACCGTATAAAGCGCGAGCAGCCTTATTTTGAGGAAATTTACAAGCCCGCCATAGACAAGTTCAAGGGGATGTTGGCTGATCTGAAATAGTCTGAGACACGTTAATAAAGTGCGTGGCGGGATGACTGAGTACTGTTGTTCTTGATAAACCATACATACGTTCCAATTTGTTCGTAGCAATCTTTACAAGCTATGTTGGTAAAAAGCGCACTTTCTCAAGTGCTTTTTCTGTATTTGTGCTCTTTCCTTATTAGCATGCTGAATCGGACATACTTAGGCTGCAGGCGAGGCACTGCATGAATGTTGTCGACCACTTTGAAGTCAATGAAACCGTGTGGCGACCTGTTGCTTGAACGAAAGTGAATACCTGGTCATGAGAGAGTTAAGGGGGTGCTAAAATTCCCTTATAAATGTGCATCGCTTGTATTACATAAATATCAAGCGGTAAATATTTATAGAGATTTAAATGAAAGTCAACGAGTCAAAAAACATAGTGAGGAGTAAGGGAGAAAAATTTGTAAGTTGATTGGTATTGTTGACTAGTTGTAGGGAGTTGTAGGGAGTTGTAGTTGACTAGTTGTAGTTGTAGTTGTAATGACTAGTTGTACTGTACTCACATCCTGGCAGAACACTTTGCGAACAGTTGCCACTAGTAACGCCGCGCAGCACATGCTCCCAGATGCTCCTTCGGTCCGCGACGCCTAGTATTTTTTTTTTTTTTTGACGAATGGCAGTGGAATGAACTCAAGAATCTCATGCTGGAAATAGTGCGGCTTCTAGAAAGGAATGGCTTAACCACAAATAGCGAAAGGAATGACATAAAAATTGGAACCAATGATACGTTCCCTAGACGCTGTTCCTTTCTGAAGCAAACTGGTGAACTGCTGTTTAGGCACAGCCACCACTTCTTCACAAATTAGGAACAGGATCTTTTTGGTGGGGCCGATAAGGACCGCATGATGAACAAAGCGCACTGCTGCTTCTGTTATGTGTATTAAACAATATTTGCTGGCCCCATACACTTTGTGACTCCGTGGACATGATACTTTCTGACGGGTTTCATCATACGGGCAATACTGAGACGCTGTTGATCGCCTCCTTCAAGTAGAAGTTCAAGTGGAATGGCTTGCACTGAGAAGTACGAAACGTAACTCTTCGCGTTTAACGCTTCAAGCATTTAGTTCTAGTGAGGTTTGTATAATTCACTTGCATAGGCATGGTCAATTCCAATTCCCAGTCAAGGCGTTGGGAAACGTTTTTTAGAGTTTCCATTATTCACACGAACACCATTTTTGACGCATAAATGTCAAGTTTTAATCGATGCTAATGTCTTTAATCCAGTGGGATGGGAAAGTAGATAACGCCGCCATAATGCGTAGTCAGCAAGCCTAATTCATGCAAATTTATCTAGCTTCCTCTAAAAGTCCTTGCTCTCGTACTATGAACTTGTTAGGCATAGCGTCTCAACCAAAAATAAAGCCCTTAATTATTTCGTGAAAGAATTTGTGTAAATCACGGCCGAGGAAAGCCACAAGCACAATTGGCTCACGGCGACAGCAGGAAAGAACGACCAGGGAGCACCAGTTACGGTGCGTGGATCTATGGAGTCCATGTCGCTGTTCGGAATGCAGGAACATGCGTTTACCTCGAGAGACTGCTTCCCAATGCAACTGAGCATGCGCGCAAATGAGAGAAACTTAAAACGGTGACCATGACCAAGCGCGGCAGCTAAATCATGTGCTGCAATCAATCACTTTTGCGCAATGAATCAAGCTATTGAGCAAGAAGAGCAATTCTCAGGCAGACTAGGAATTATCTATGGGAATAAGAAAGCTTGCATTCAAGAAAGAAGGCACTGAGCTCTGCAAGCAGTGAAGGACAAGAGTATTAAAAAGACTCAATTCCTGCATCGGACAAGCTGCAAAAGTGAAAGTCGTCCTGAACCACTTTTTACCAAATGGAGAAAGACATTTATAGCGGAAATAGGCTATTTGAGAAATACTTTGCCGCAAAATTTTCTTCAATTCGTTGAGCAGAAGTGGAGTTATTCACACTTAAACGTGGCCTCCTCTGCGCTCCCGCTCCTTCTTCAATGCCTTGCACTGGAAAGGCTATATCGCATTTGGGCGCGCCCACAATGCTACGCCTTCTAAATGTCACCATGGCGCACAGTGCAAACTTCACTTTGGATCTGAACGCAGACGCCACGGCTTCCGCCTTTGGTGCCTGTGAGGGGCTAAGTCTATCCAAACGCGGTTGTCCTCAGCGAGCCGCAGGGCGGTTAGCCAGTGGACTCGTGGCGGCACCTCGCGGCCGCCGCGGTATCTACGCCATGTAGCCGACTGCTACTGTCAGCTATCGGCCAATAGCAGTTGTCTAAGCGAATGGGGAAACATTGCGTACGATGAGGAAATAGTGAGCCTAGAAGAGAGTGAGGACGCGACCTTATGTTGAAAAGACAGCGTTTTAGAGAGAGGTGATTTCGCGATGCGCTTGCGAGCTCCACGCACCGCGAACGACAGCAAAACTTGGCTGAGATGTTCACAACAGCGTATACTACCCGCAGACTAGGTTATTCCACCAAGCCCAAGGGGTGATACAGGGCCCCTTTGAAGGGAGTCTCATGCCGACGCCACATCAGCTATTTCAGGCAAGGAATTGCCCATGGCAACGTAAACTAGAAGATTTTGCAACATATGTGTTATGCCGCTAGACAGAGATTGATATTACGTACGAACAAAGAATCCGTTGACCTGTATGTTTGGATGAGGAAGATGAATTATCTCTAATAAAGAATCAGCAATAAAAAAGCTTGCATTCATAGAAAAAATTATGCTTGGCATAAATGGAATTCAACGTCCCCAGAGGATTCATTAAGGAAGGCTAAACTAATGGAACACTCCTGGCCAGCGCAATCCATGCTTGTTGATAGGTCGCAGGTGCATCTGATCGCGAAAATGTTTTGTAAAAATTTGTTAAGAGCCTTGGAAATTCAGCTCCAGCCCCTTTCTGTTGGTGTAGATCAAGATGTTCTCTGTGCAGGCTCTGTTGGGGCAGAACAGTAACATTTGAGATACAGGGCATATTAGCGAAATTCATGCTGCGTTTTCTTTTATGTTCGACCTAACTACGCCGTGCCGGAAATTCTAACAAACATGCATGTCATCTGCGACAAACAAATGACACGCCTCTCAAGACTAGCAAGCCAATAGAGCATATACGAAGAATATTTATTTCTTAACGTGGGTTCGTTTAACTTTATCATCAGCCATAGTGCATGCAATCGCCTTGTTGTAGCAGGCAGTAGCTTCTCTTTAGTGTAAGGGGTGTGTTGTATTAGACTGGCGCCGTCCTTCTTTAATGCATGTCTGGGTCAGAAGTGTCGAGTGCATCAGAAATTGAAACCGCACAATTTTCAACATGAGATGCAAGGAGGTGTGAAATATATATTGTAATGGTTTACGCTTTAGAAAATACAAATGAACACAGTTGGTTCTAGGCTGCTTAAATATAATGTTTATTAAATATTGTTACTCTCAATAAAATTGATGTCTATATATCTACAATGCATGCCAATAGCTGAAGCATTAGTAAGCTGACGCCTCAGGAGATCTGCGCTCTAATTCATACACTAGAAGAGATAACCCTGTTGGTTTCACAGGTGAATGAATGAAAGATATGAAGCTATTCGAAGTTTTGCATCCGTTTTCTGCACGAACCTGAGACACCGCTTTACTGCTGCAAAAATAAAAGCCCTAAGGTAAATCAAACTGAACAGCAAGGCCATTTGGAACCAGCACGTACGAATTATGACTGACTTATGTGTGCAACTGTTTAATACAATAAATTCACTATGTTCACTCTAAACTTCAAAATGGGTATTTCATTTTGTGGACGAAGAAAGCTGTCGGAAGACCAGAAAAAAAGATATACAGGGTGTCCCAGCTAACTTTAGCCAGAGTTTAGAATTATGCGAATGCCACGTAGCTGGACAGAGCCAAGCTGATGTTCTTTGCGATAGCTTGGAGATACTCAAATTATGCTTTTCATTATGTCAAACTAAATTATTAGTCTTATTTCACAAATCAACTTATCGAATGTTATAATTAGGTCAGAGGTGTCATGACAAAATTGCCGAGTAACATGAAAAACTCCCGATACAGCTTCCTGTTGCTCAATACGTGCTACATCAAATTGTTTTTCCGAGCGTGAAAGAAGCCCGCAAATGCACGCAAAACTGCCGGGCGGCCTTCTGCTCGAGGCACTTTGCGAGTATTCGTGGGCTGCTTTCACGCTCAGAAAAACACCTTTATGTAGTACGTATTGATTGACAGAAAGCTTTATCGGGAGTTTTTCATGTCGCTCTAAAATGTTCTCATTGACTCTTTTCACCTAACAACATTATCCCAGAAGTTACTAATTTAATTAGGAATCTTTATCTTATTAGGCAAAATAAAATACATAATTTGAGTATCTTCAAGCGACAGCTAACAACATTCACGGTTCTAAATTTTCTGGGACGCCCTGTATAATATTATTGTAGTGACTTAGTCGTCCAACGTCATGGCTACAATAAGATGAAAATTTTGACGCGCGTTCCGATGCCGCTCTCTCTTTCTTTGTTGATTGTGTGTATAACGATCACCTCGCCAATAAAGGTTCAGTTCAAAAACATTGAAGGAGGCTCCCGAGTGACCATGTGTCATGCCTTCGGTAATGTCTGACCACCCATATAATCTCATATGTAAAACTTGCCTCCGCCGGTAAATTAAGAGACGAATAATACATAACGATTCAAGCGGCGATGTTAAAAACCACACCGGTATTGCTGTCGTCAGCCACAGCATATTTCATCTCGTAGTTTTGATACAGACTTGTTCCGCATGCCTCACGACCGCGACCAAGCTTTTGGGCTTACATCTCCGCTCGCAACAAGTCACTTCACGGCAAGGTAAATATCGCGAGCTATCGAAGTGTAATAAAGTGGTTTTAACGCAAAATAAGCACCCAGCTGAAGTGTAGGAACCAATGAATCCGTACCTGCCGTGTGCGCGAACATACCAGTAAAAAATTTATATCCAGGCCAGAGAGTCACATGAGAGGTAGATTAGGTCGTGCCCACACCGGCTCCTGCTTTCTTCGATATTTTCGTTGAGAAATTCATCTCAATCTCTACGATTTCTGCACCGACGGATGCATAAGGAAAAGAGGAACCCACAGATACCTACTTTTCTACGGTGGGTGGCCTTTTCGTTGGTTTTTCGAGCTGCTTCTCTTCCGTGACGCCGCGCTCCCCTCAGTCTGACGGCAAGGCCTAACCAGCGCTCGCCGGGCAGGGTTAGCCCCGCCTCGTCATGGCAGAGAGAATGGTTGTTGTAACGGATGGAGACGATCTTCCGCCGGAAGAATTCGGTGAAGAGCACGGCTGGCGCTCCGCCGCTGTCAAGAAAAACGCCCTGCGCGTCTCTCGTCGCGAGAGCACCCGTGAAGCGGCAAGCAGCCAGGGGCACCGCGAGCATCTCAATGGCAGCAGAAAGCCCATTAGCCTAAAGCACAAGATCATCAAGTCGTCGCGAATGCCTCAGCTCCCGAAGGAACACTGGAAGATTATCGCCCGCCCCAGGGGTGGTCTGGATGTTCAGAAAACGGGCTCCGCTCGACTTGGTCGGGCCGTCGCCGCCGCGGCAGGTCTCACGTCCGAGCAAGCTAGCCATGACATCGTCTGCCCCAACGCAACACAAAATATTATCGTCCTCAGCACCGCGTCTCGCGATAACGCAGATGCTTATCTAAAAATGAATTGCATCACCCTGGGCATCAAGCAGTACGAACTCAGCACTTACGAAGCCGCACCGCACGCCACGTGTAAGGGCGTCATACGTCAAATTGGTGTGTCGGAGAGCCAGGCCGACCTGGACAGAAGCGTTCTCAACGAGAGAAATCCGCTGGCCCTGGGAGCCAAGCGAATCAAGAATAGCGAAACGGTAGTCATCGTTTTCGACGGCTACAAGGTCCCCAACTTCGTATTCTACGGCTCGGCGCTAGTCAAGTGCTCCTTGTACCTCAGGCAGCACGACTGCTGCTATGCCTGTGGCAGACTAGGCCACAGAGCCGACGTCTGCCCAGCGCCGGAGGACAAGCTATGCAGGAAATGTGGGGCCAACAACACCGCCGACAACCACACCTGCTCGCCTACTTGCAGCCTCTGTGGGGGCCCGCACGCCACAGCGGACAAGATTTGCAAGCAAAGTTCCAACTCCCGTACATCGTTCGGCGGAGGAGAAGGGAACGAAATGCGGAATCCAGGAAGCGAGACCCGTCACCTGCGCAGACAAGCGCCGACAGCGAACCAGTTAGAACATCGAGCAGGCGCTCCCGCTCGAGAAGCCGCTCGAGGTCCAGCTGTTCCCGGTCCAGGTCCAGGAGCCGTTCCAGGTCCAGGTCCCGCGGCCGCTCCAGATCGGGAAGCCACTCCCGGGGCCCACAGAACAGGGTCCGGTTCGAGGAGCCAGCCGGTGCTGGGAAACAAGGCGCCACTTGGGCAGACAGGGTGCGGAGTGGAGGGAGAACTGCCGTAAAGGTAACGGGGGGTGCGGCGCCACAGCATGGTTCGTCAGAAATAGCTCAGCTTAGAAAAGAAAGGTGCGCACGTATGCGAAACGGGGTCCGCTATCTTGTGCTGTTTCGCCAGGTTCCCTTGGTCCAAGGAAGGAACCGATTGCCTCCTCACGTTCAACAAGTCAAGCGGCATCGACGGACACCACTCCCACCTCGGTACGTCGAATTTTGACCGCTTTCTCGCCAGAAAACCGCCGTTAGGCATAGCTCCTGTCTGAAGTGGTCTGGGCCGGACCGGCCCACGACGCCACGCCAACATGGAAGTCGTCGTGGATGGGACGCCCATCACCCCCGAAGACCTCGCAGATAAAGGATGGCGCACGCTGCAGCGCGACAAACGTACCCAATGCACGTCGGCGACAAGTTCGCCCCGCGAGAAGGCGAGCACGGCCGGAGTCGTTGTTGGGCCTAACCCGGCGCGACGTCCCAAGCACCCGAGGGAGCCCCCTATCCCTCCGCACTACTTCAATGTGGTGTTGCGAATCAGCGGTGGTTTTAATGTGTCCGGACAACGCCCATCAGCCGTCATGGAGGCATCGTGTGTTTCCACGGGACTGTCAAAGCAAGCTTGCGGCAAGGACATGGTACGTTTGGATCCTGTCGGCAACTTCGTTGTCGTGGGTACCGAGGATGGGGACCGAGCCGACAGCTACGCGAAGCTATCGACGCTAAAGGTGGGAAGTCAAACATATCCGATTAATGCTTACTTCCCAACTGAAGATCAAGGGAAGGGCATTATTCGCCAAATTCCTCCGCACCACACCCAACAGCAAATTCAGGAGAATCTGTCCGAGAGCGGCATGAATCCCGACATAGTGGGGTTCCGCCGTCTAGGCGAGTCCGAAACCGTCCTGCTGGTCTTCAGGAGACAGGAAGTTCCTCATTACGTCATGTACGGCGGGGCATGGCACCGATGCAATTTATTTCGGCGCAGAGTACAAGCCTGCTTGATTTGCTACCAGACCGGGCATCGAGAAGACGTCTGTCCGAATCGAGGCACGACCAAGAAGTGTAGAGAATGCGGAGCACCCGACACGACCGACGGGCACGAGTGCACGCCACATTGTCTATTGTGCGGCAAGAGCCACGTCACGGGAAGCCGGGAGTGCCGGAAGAAGTTTGAGACCCCTTTCATCATCCGCCAGCGCCGACGCCAGCGCCGCGATCGGCAGGCTCGAGAGCGGGAAGAGCAGCTTCATCCACCGCAGCCACGGGGTGACGACCACCGCAGCCGGTCTAGGGAGAGGCGCTCGTCGTCAGTCTCCTTCGCGGATGGGGAGTCGACCGGTGACGGCGGCACCACGGCCGGAAGACGTCGGTCAAGCAGCCGGGGTCGGAGCCGGAGCCGAGGTCGGAGCCGGAGCCGCTGCGGCCGGTCGAGATCGCGGAGCGCCCCGAGGCAGCAGCCGGGGAGCCAAGCCAACCGTGGAGGCCGGGGCCAACAGCAGCATCAGCAACGAAACCAACAAGGAGCCCAATCACAGGTGACGTCCCAAAGAAACTGGGCCAGCATAGTGGCAGGGAGGGGGAGCGAGGTGCATCCCGAAATAGTTACACTTGACACAGTTAAGAGTCTACAGCAAACCATCCAAAACATGCAGACAAAGATCGCACAACAGGATACAAAGATCCGCGCCTACGAGAGGGTTTGCTTCCCACAACCAGTGGACAGGGACCGACACCCTAGCACGGCAACTAGCGCCCTATCAGTTCCGTCACCGACTTCGGTGCCTATTAGCATACCAACAACTACCGAAAGTGAAGAGTCCGATATGGACTCCCAGGGTCCACCGAACAAACGAAAAGCCAGCCTCATTCACAGGACTCCCACTACAGCCCCAATTGAGGACGCAGACCTAATGAAACGCGTAGAGTAACACGTTGAACGCGCGGTCAAGGCGGCCATGGACGCCATCCTTCCTGCGATTTTTGAACGCTTCCAGCAGTTAGAGAACCGCCTGACGGCACTCGAACAGAACCACAACACGCTAGCCGCACAGGTCGCACAAATCGCACAATACATCCCAAAATTAGCGCCCGTCCAGCCGGAGCAGACTCTCCCTCATCCCGCGGTCGTTCCTCAGGTGGCACCCGTCAGCGCAGCGGCGGTCCTCCGCCCATCCCGCCTGGACCTGGCCGTCCACACACTCCCCAACAATCAACATGGCTGTAACAACCAATAGCACCTATCACGTTTGGCAGTGGAACTGCCGCGGATTCAAAAAGAAGAAGGCCAACCTTCACCAGCATGTTAATAACACGGCACAGCAAGAATCATACAAACCTGATATCATAGCGCTACAAGAAGTCAACATGGAAGCCGGCCTCTCCTATTACCGGGCTTTCCATTGCCGTAACAACTCCAAGAAAGTCACTACGCTCGTTCGCCGAGAACAGGTGACGGCGATCCACGACATCGAAACTTCTCCCCCCTCGGGCATCCCCCACGTTTTCGTGGAGATCATCCCAACGCGCACGTCAGATCCCAGCCTATTCATCCTCAACGTATACGTCGCCCCGCATGCAGACCCGAAGCTCGATGCGATTTTTCGCTCGGCCCTCAAAGTCAGCCGCGACTGCCCCCTGCTCATCGTTGGGGACTTCAACGCCGGTCATACTCTGTGGGGATACCTGGACGACACCCGCAAGGGTAGACATCTAGCAGAAGCCGCGCAAGAGCTGGGCCTCACGCTAATCAACGATACTACCACCCGCACCAGAATCGGCAGCCGAGGTCATGTAGACACTAACCCTGACCTGACGTTCGTCGTCCACTCGCATGACTACGCATGGACGAACACCGGCGAAACTCTGGGAAGCGACCACTGCATCCTTCACACGGAAATCTATGCACGTGGCAAGCGTCGGCGGAAGCATCGCTTCTCGGTTACTAACTGGGACAAATTCCGCGAGTCCAGAAGAATGCGAGCCAATGAGGGGTCCATCGCCAATATCTCATCCTGGACGAGCCAACTCCTGGCCGACGTGGAAGAGCATACGGAACATCTTGACCCGGAGGACTCCCCGGAAACCACCAACGTCGACAGCAGGCTGCTCCACATGTGGCAGGCAAGATCGAGCATGCTCCGGCGTTGGCAACAGCAGGGGAAAGATAACCAAGCCCTACAAGAAAGAATCACTCGATTCGACGCAGAGATCTCCGATCACGCGACCGACGTCACCCGGCAGCAATGGTACCAAATATGTGATCGCATGAGAGGACGCCTCAGCTCAGCCCGGACGTGGCACCTCCTACGCCACCTCCTGGATCCGGACACCACCAGGGTCGAAGGCAGAAGAAACATGGCCAAGTTAATCCACAGGCATGCTCAGGACCCGGGGACGTTCCTGGCAGAGATGCGAGACAAGTACATCGGCCCGCAACTCAAGACACCGTTACCTGCGGCCTACCAGGGCCGGCCGAACGCGCACATAGACGAAGACATTACGTTCGCTGAGGTGTCGGCAGCCGCCTACAAGCTGCGGACGAACTCGGCGCCGGGTTCGGACCACGTTACCAACAAGATGCTACGCAACCTGGACGAGGCCGCAATGGAGCAGCTCACAGAGTTCATGAACGAATGCTGGAAGACGGGCGCCATCCCGGAAGAGTGGAAGACGTCAACGATCGTCTTTATACCAAAACCAGGCAAACCACTCAATGCGGACAACCTCAGGCCGATTTCACTGACATCATGCGTCGGCAAACTGATGGAGCACGTGGTCCTAGACCGTCTCAATGAACACGTAGAAGATGGGGACGAGTTACCCCACTCTATGTTTGGTTTCAGGCCACACCTGTCCTCCCAAGATGTGCTCCTTCAGGTAAAAAGGCAGGTGATGCAACCCGAAAGTCCGGCGGACGCTCGCCGATTCCGGTGCCTCCTAGGCCTCGACCTGAAGAAGGCCTTCGACAATGTCGCCCACGCAGCGGTGCTCGAGGGCCTGACCCAACTGGGTGTCGGAAACCGAGCGTACCAATACGTCCGAGACTTTCTCACCGACCGGAAGTGCCGGATCAAAGTCGGCGAACATGAAACTGAATTTATAGAGCTGGGGAGCCGAGGCACGCCGCAGGGATCAGTCATCTACCCTTTCCTCTTTAACGCGGCGATGCGCGGGCTCCCGGAACTGCTGTGCTCTATCCCTGGGCTTCACCACAGCCTTTACGCTGACGACGTGACGTTATGGGCAGCGGCGGATGATCCACAAGCTCTTCAAGAGATCATGCAACGCGGCATCGACGTCGTACAAGCTTATGCGGAGTCAAGGGGCCTGACGTGCTCACCGGAAAAATCCGAATACCTCCTGATCAAGCCCAGCAGGAGTAGCTGTCCCAGGGGATTACCACGGAGAAGGCGCTTCCTTGAGCTTAAAGTCGGAGAACTTACCATCCCGGAGCGCCCCAGTATCAAAATATTGGGGCTAGACTTTCAGAACACGCTGCGCTGCGGGCTCATGTTAAAGAAACTCCAGAGGGCGACCAACTACACACTACAGCTCATTCGCCGGGTGGCTAATCGGCACCACGGCATGAGCGAGGGCGATCTGCTTCGACTTGTGCAGGCATACATAACCAGCAGAACCATGTACTCGACACCATATGTCAAACTCGCAGTCACAGATTTAGCCAAATTAAACACCATGATCCGACGAAGCACAAAGGCAGCCTTGGGCCTTCCGGACCACGCGGCCACCGCAAGGCTAGAGGCGTTAGGCATGCATAACACGATCGAGGAGCTCTTGGACGCTCACCACACAGCCCAAGTCCGTCGTCTCTCGCTAACCCCGGCTGGCCGCACAGTCCTCCGGAAGCTCAGTCTCGAGGCTATCCCCGAACTTACAGAGTACGTTACGATTCCGCGAAAGGTGAGCGGGCATATTTATGCCCCACCTCTACCCCGCAACATGGACCCCGAGTTCCATCAGGGCCGTCGGCAGGCCCGTAGTGAAGCCATTTGGCGACGCTATGGCTCGCAAGATGGAGTGGTCTACACAGACGTAGCCAGACACCCTCGCGGCGACCTCATGACTGCGGTGGTAGCTGATCACAACGGAGGACTGCTAGAACATACAACAATCACGGCTGGCCGAGTGGTGGAAGCGGAGGAAACCGCGATTGCCATGGCCATGCATGCGGACGCAAATACCGTCATCAGCGACAGCAAGCAGGCCATCGGCAATTTCGCCCGTGGTAGAATTTGCAAACAGGCGTACCATGTCCTCACACGACGCCCCCTAAGCGGCTTGAAAACCCTCGTGTGGACCCCCGCTCACGCGGCTGTGCCCGGCAACGCGTCGGCTCACAGTTTGGCTCGAGATCTCGCGCGCCGAGCCTCGTCCACGGATGCGGACGGCATGAATGTGGAGGAGACACACGAGGAACCCTGCGAGACTTATTATGAAATAGCCCATCGGTATCGCTTGAGGCGTCGCGCGCTCCCACCACCGGCCGAGCAACTCGACAAAACGCAAGCGGTCGCGTTTCGACGACTTCAGACAAATACATACCCACACCCAAAATACATTAACAAAATCACAGAGGGCAGGGAAAGCGACAAATGTAGGCTCTGTTCAGAAACAGGAACACTCACACACATAATGTGGGAATGCACCTCGCTCCCGTTCTCTCATCCCCCCGTCAGCAGCGAGACTGACTGGACAGCCTGGCTCAGTTACGGGGACGTCGACCGACAATTGGAACTGGTGGACTGGGCGGAAAAGGCCAAGCAGGCCCAGGGCCTTCCTTGAGCCCTAACGCTCAGCCACGTCCCTCTTTACCCTTCCCCCTTTCAATAAAGTTTATCACCACCTAGAAAAGAAAATGCCGAGATGCGCAGCATAATCGAGTTAATGCGAGCCGAAATAGCAGAGCTCAGAAAGGCTAATCAACCTCACCACGTCCCAGTCCCTAGTTCAACCCCCTCAGGAATCCCTTCGGCGACCCCCTCTCCCCACAACCCTCGGGGACCTCACGCCGTTCCAGTCCCTAGTTCATCCCCTTCGGGGACCCTCTCTCCCAAAACCGCAGACGTTCCCATGGTCGTGGATGCGAGCCACTTGGGCAACCCAGCCAAAAGAAAGGCCGTTCCCAGCATGCCCGAAAATGTACCGGCTAAAGCCAAGTCCGAAGTCAGAGAAATGTTGAATTCAATCTGCTACGAGATCAAGAAGATTACCGAACGACTATCTGCAGTGGATCAGCGACTCTTGGTCGTGGATCAGAAGTTAGACGCGCAAAATGTCAAAATTCAATGCTTAGAAAACAGAATGCCAGAGATAGAGTCCAGGGTGCAGCAAATGGACATCAGGACGTCAACCCACGTACGTCCATTTTACTTCACGGATGACGCGTTGGTACCTACGCCGCCACCACTGCACATCCCCGGACCGATTAATAGAACCACCTCCCTCGAGACCCTAGTAGCAACGCCGGAAGGCGCTCCATACAGCAAGGATGGCGCCACACACCCAATTTAGGATTTGGCAGTGGAACTGCAGGGGACTTCGCCATAAAAGATGCACCCTGCAGCAGTTTGTTCGCACTCACAAAGAAAAGCCACATGTTATATTATTGCAAGAAACGATGACTGATCAGGTTTCACTCCAGGGATACAAAGCTCTTACTCTCCGTGGGGATGGCAGAGGAATCTGCACATTAGTCAGCAACAAGTTCACTTTCGTCGCACACGATCTAGGGGTCCGGCCTAGCAAGACGGAGACCTCCCTAGTAGAAGTCATCCCAAGCCAATACAATACCTCTAGCATTTTTATACTTAACGTATATAGCAGCCCGAGCGATCACAGACAACGTTTCAAAACCATCATCACTAGGGCAACAAAACTCGCCGGAAACTCTCCCCTGGTTGTGGCCGGCGATTTCAACGCCCACTTTCACGCGTGGAACTACACGCACGACACGGTCAAGGGCAGAAGCCTGTGGCAGGAGGCGGAAGATGCGGGACTCTCTCTATTGACGGACCCAGCCTTTCCCACCAGACGGGGCACCTCCTCGACCAGGGACTCTGTCCCGGATCTCGCCTTTGTTAAAAACGCTGGCTCAGCCATGTGGTCGAATCTGCTCATAGACCTCGGTAGTGATCACTACATCACGGTCACCAGCTTACAAGTGGAGCAGAAAAGAAAGAAGGCGTTCTCGGTGCCTGACTGGGACAAATTCCGTGAGGTTCGCAAGGCCCGCGCCGCCCGTGGAGAAAAGCCGGAGAGTCTCGTCCAGTGGTGCGCACTAATTCTGCAAGAAGTCTGCTCCACCACCAAAACCATAGAGACGGATCTACAGACAGACAAAATGGATAGCAGGCTAGCACACCTTCTCGAGGCTAAGCAGTCACTTCTCGAGAGGTGGAAAAGCCAACGCTTGAATCGCAAGCTCAGAAAAAAGATAGCCGAGATCAACAAGCAGATCGACGAGCACTGCCAAGCCCTGTCTAGGCAGCAATGGGACGAAATTTGCAATTCAATCGACGGGCAGATGCGCACGGGAGGGAAGTGGAATCTCCTCAAACACTTGCTCGACGACTCCGGCACCAAGTCAAACCAGAGAAGTGTCCTCGCTAAAGCGCTCCACGAAGCCAAGAAGTCGTCTTCGGAAAAGGACATGCTGGAGATGTTGGCTAAGAAGTACCTGCCGCTCAAAACTGTGGCCGATGAGGCGGCATACCCAGTATACAAAGGGAAGCCGAACTCCGCCCTGGACGAGCCTTTCAAAATCAGTGAAATCCGCAATCCGCCGCGCCCTACATGACCTCAATGGTAGGTCAGCACCCGGCCCGGATCACATTAACAACAAGGCTCTCAGAAACCTAGAGGACGCATCGATCGAGTTCCTTACAGATGAGATAAATCGGATTTGGGAGCAGGGAATTGTACCTTAAGAATGGAAGTTGGCGAAGGTCATACTAATCCCAAAGCCCGGTAAACCGCCGAGCCTGGACAACCTCCGCCCAATCTCACTGACGTCATGTGTAGGGAAGGTGGCCGAGCACGCCATCCATAACAGAATTGCCGAGTATATCGAGACCAACGACCTTTTCCCTCACAACATGATAGGATTCAGGCCCGGCCTCTCCACTCAGGACGCCATGAAGCTTATCAAGATCCAAATCCTGGAACGCTGCACTCGGGACACGAGAGCCATCCTTGGTTTGGACCTGGAGAAGGCCTTTGATAACATCCGTCACGAGTTCGTCCTCGACGCCATCTCCAAGCTCGACCTGGGCTCGTCCTTCCATGCCTTCGTCAGGTCTTTCTTGAGCAAACGATGCGCCATCCTCAAGGCTGGAGATTTGGAATCGGAGATAATGGAGCTGAGTAGAAGAGGCACCCCCCAGGGATCAGTCATCTCACCACTCCTCTTCAACATCGCAATGGTTGACCTCTCAAGGTGTCTAGGCAAGGTCCAGGGCATCGGTCACACGATCTACGCGGATGACATCACTGTCTGGTGCGCTGGTGGCAGTGACGGACAAGTCGAAGCTGCTCTCGAGGAAGCTGTCGACACTACAGAGCGCTTTTTAACCAACACGGGACTCCGGTGCTCCCCAAAGAAATCGGAGCTCCTTCTCTACAGCCCAAGTAGAAAGGGCCGCAAGCCACAGAACTGGAAACCCCCAATGAAATATACATTAATCTCTACACCAGTTGCGGAGATCCCATTCCCAAAGTCGCGTCCATTCGAATCTTGGGAATGACACTCGAAGGGACAGGCACAAATAGCATCACCATTCACAAATTAGCAAAGAAGACGGATAGCGTCATCGGTCTCATCAGGCGGGTAGCTAACAGAAGGAGAGGCCTGAGCGAAGAGAATCTGTTAAGGCTAGTCCACGCTTTCTTGTTGTGCCATTTTACGTACGTAGCGGCCATGCACGTCTGGAAGAGGGCCGAGCGAGACAAACTAAATGCCATGATAAGGAGGGGGGATCAAAAGCGCGCTCGGACTACCAAACTACACACGCACCGACCGACTCCTGCAGTTGGGTATTCATAATACCCTGGAAGAGATTGCAGAAGCACAAGAAAGGGCACAAATTGTCAGGCTCTCCGGCACCAGGGCAGGCAGACGACTCGTAACTGAGATGGGCGTCCCTCCGGCCACTGTCGAAGACGCCTACCAAGGCCTACCGAAAGAGCAGAAAGATAACATCATCATATCGCCCGCCCCGCGCAATATGCATCTCCAGCGCAACGTAGAAAGAAGGAAGGCCAGAGCGGTGGCGCTCCTACGCCGCGCAACAGAACTCCCTGGAGGCAGTTGCTTCGTTGACGCGGCCCAGTATGGCAACAGCGACAATTTCACGGTGGTGTCAATCAACCACAGGGGCTCGACCGTTAACGCGGCTTCGGTACGAAGCACGTCGTCGCGTGCGGCGGAGCAAGTGGCCATTGCCTTGGCCCTCCTGGATGACGGACATGCCAATATCTTCAGCGACTCCCGGGCAGCCATCCGCGCCTTCAGCGTCGGCGCCGTGTGCAAGGAAGCCTGTCGCATCCTCGACGGCAAAAGCATCACCACCCACACTCTCACGTGGTTCCCCGCTCACATGGGATCCATCACGGGAGGCCCCACAAACCTCAACGAGCTGGCCCACTCCAAGGCGCGAGGTCTCACTTTCCGCGACCATGGATACCTCCAACGCCGGCCCGCAGCGGTGGAGAATAGAGATCAACCGATCACATATAACGAAATTGCGCAGCACTTTTATCTCGGCAGGAGAGAGTTTCCCCTTCCACACAAGAAGTTAAATAGAGCGCAGGCATTGACCTTCAGATTACTGCAAACAGGCTCATATCCCAGCCCGGCTTTATTCCACAAAAATTTATCCCGACACCTATGCCACCAGTTCTTGCAG
The DNA here is from genome assembly GCF_038994185.2 of Dermacentor albipictus. Lineage (NCBI taxonomy): Eukaryota > Metazoa > Arthropoda > Arachnida > Ixodida > Ixodidae > Dermacentor > Dermacentor albipictus. Next base: position 89,400,622 of record NC_091822.1, read on the forward strand.
GCATTGCAATGACATCGCTAGCCTAGATCATATGCTCTGGCGTTGCCCCTCGTTACGAGGCACAGAAGAAATCAATGAAGACAAGTGGCTCTCCGCTATCAAGAGCCCTGATGCCGGGGTGCAACTATGGGCTGTCCAGAGGGCCCACGATGCGGCGGTCGGGCAAGGCCTGACTGTCCCAACGTGGGAGCGGCCCGCAGCGCGCTAAGTCGCGTACCTCAGGACCTTATTAAAGTTTCGCATCCATCCATCCATCCATTAAAAATACAAGAAAAAACAACCAAGTTATTAATAAAGAGTCCAATGCAACGGAACGGTAATTTTGTATTCTTTGTCCTGTAACAAAAACGCCTCGATAAGTGTGGGAGAAAGTTTGTAGCTTGAAAATGTGTTTAATGCTGTGAGTGAGTGAGTGAGTGAGTGAGTGAGTGAATAAAAAATTAGACTCACGTAGGCAGACTTCAAATGGATGTAGTATGCTTGTTTTATTAGCAGTGCCATGCGGTCGATTTTTTCGGCCTCTGTGGCCATTTGGTGAGTTTGAGAGTGCCCCACTCCTGGCTTCACTTCACTGAGCACTTCTAGCCTCTGCCTCGTGGGCCTAAGTGCCAGTGCGTGCTTTGATTGCTTACGGGGGCACGAGTGTTTTCGGAGGTATGAGCCTCTCAGAATCATACTTTTGTCGACGCACACGAAAAATTGCCATTGAACTCTAGCTACACACAGCTTCGCTGTAAAATCTGGCCGAACCATGCACCAGAACTATGCAGGCCTTGCGCGGGGCGCATAGGCATTAGGGATCTAATTGAATTTCTCAAAGTAACATTTGTCAGAAAATTCGTAAAGTACGATTTACACACAACCTACAGACATGATAGCACAAGATTGTAACTTGAATATACGAGAAAACATAATTCTGTTAGGCGCAAGCTCATACACAAAGGTCTTTTCCAGCTGATTTTTGAGGTCTGCCTTAGTAGGATCGGAGTGATTCGCTCGGTTCCTTGCAACATCATGGGGATGGCACTCGATTCCGCGCATCCGCGGCAGTGGTGGCGCCTGCCGCAAGGGGGAAGAAAAAAAGAACCAGAAAGCTCGCCTTCGTAAGTAGCATTCGCCGCCAATGTTGCCAGGTTGCGTGCGTAGGCAGCAGAAATAGCTGGCTGAGAAGTGTGTCCCATCTGTAAGCGCAACTTATTGATTAGTGACTACAGGTCGCTGTTTGATGAGTCATTGCGAAGAGCTCGCACCTGCGGGTCCTCACCTAGCAGTTGGTGGTTTGAGGTGGCTTGCCCTGCCGGTGCTTGTTCTCCACCGCATCAAATATTCGGCGCGCTAACACTCTTGCTCGCGTGATCTTCTTGGCATCGCCGACCTTGTCAAGCCCCTTTTCGCTTGCGTCTGGTTTCAGAGCCTTACACAGTCCTAACAATTATTCGCCGTGGTTGCATACTAGTTATAACGTTGCACTGCTGCGCTAGATGTCGCGGGTACGGTCGGGAAAGCGGCGGCCTCATTTCGGTAGTCGCTAAAGTTATAAAAACGCTCCTGTACTTGAATTTAGGGGCCCGGTAATGAACCTCAATTGACAAAATTATCCAGAGTCTTCCGCTTCCGTGGGCCACATAATCACATCCTAGCTAGCTTTGGCACTTAAAACCACAGTATCTAAATAAAATAAACAACTCGCTTAGGGGGTGAAACATGTGGAACGTCTACACTGTACGCATGGCCAATGAAGAAATTGCAGCACTACAGCCACAAAACAGTCGCAGTACTGCCTTCAATATTTCATGTTTATAAAGTGGTACTAAAAGGCAGGACTCTTTTCTCCTCAGAAGCTTCTAATTTAGGAAAAAATTAGCTGTTTTCTACTTGGAGTCGGCTAATTGTACGAGAAGACAACTACCATCCTCTACGTCTATCACTCGCCAACTGCGGTCTGTGTGGTGGTAAAAACTTCATTTCGTCAACAGAAAGCATTCGGTTGACTTTGGCAGGCTTCCAGGGTGCGTGAGGTTGCCGTCCGATTAGTTCCTCTAGTGCCACCTGTAATAGTCCTGAGGCCCTATCTGTAGGCGACCTCCAAGGCTCAGCTGCGCCCTGCAGTTGAACGGCCGGGTCCGAGCTGGACACCGCATCCTCCCACTGTTGCTCGTTAGATAGTTGCCATTCTCTGTTCGGGTTTAGATTTTCGCATTCGAATAAACTGCCCGGTTGACGAAACCTCGGGCTAAGTTGTGGACCACCTCGTTCCCAGGATGCGACGCGTGTGCCAGAACCCATATGATTCTAATTGGTCTGGCGTTGAAATTTTTTGGTTTTAGAATTTGTTTGGCGAGTGTGCGGACCCTCCCTTTTGCAAAGTTTCGAACGGCTGTCTTCGAGTGGCTAAAAATTGTGTTGGATTCAGTGCTTATAATGGCTAGGGTGATGGCCGATTCTTGCGCCTCGTGTGCCTTTTTGCTCCGTGCGAAGGCGGCGGAGATTGGTTTTAGGTCCGTGCCCACGACGCCTATCGAAAAGTCGTGATCACGGAGCTCTGCGACATCCGTACAGACTGCCTTCTTATGGTTTGAATATTTCCTGAGGAGGGCTTTTGCTTTCGCCTTCCGCATTTCTGCGTGGTGTTTGGGATGCACGTTTTTCGCGATTGGATCGACTCTCAGACACTTGTGTATGTCTCTACGCATTTGCGCTCTGTGTGAAGTTTTTCTACTGCCTGAAGCCCTTTCGGCTGGCTTAACATTTTATATGCTTCATGAACTGATGCTGCCATGAACTGCTCCGCATGATTTATACGATAAAAACAACTCTTTCTTGGCCCCCATGAGTTATAAAATTTTCTGTTGAGTGAAATAATGTTTCTTTGCTCGAAAGCAGCTTAGAAAGTCACCTTGGGTAACTCCTCATTTTTTGTAGCTTTGATGCCTGCAGCAGTAGAAAATTCAAAGATAAATAAATACTTCTTCTGCGTCCAATTTCCACTTGTGTATTTTGCTTATTTCATATTACTACAAGCGTTTATGTAGCAAGCACTATCCGAACTCGAACATACATGTACTAGACACAACAAACGCACATAGCGAACAATTGTGCAATGGAGTTTGGCAATACTTTGTACAAAGATTTGGACTGTAATAACATGAAGCTCCATGAAGCCACCTTTAAAGTCACCTGCGAAATATCTGTGGCATGGTTCGCATCTGGTTGCCTGGGGGAGGTGCAATAAAACAGCACGTGAACTTACATTGTGCTTATCAAGAAGATAAAAAAAATTGGTCGGCGCATAGTTTTTGATGGACCAAGTTATACATCGCGGCTAGTTAGTGACAAACACGTTTTCGTATAGTACACGAAGAAAGACGAAGAAATGCGTCGCGTTTCCTTCTGTTAATAAAACGCGGTCTACAATGCGTAGGCGGAACTGCGCCACATGATCTACGCATGCAGTCGCTTTGTATATTCTACAAATTGCTCGACATCTGCGTTCCTTGCGTGAGCAGCCAGACGCGAAAATTTGTTAGACATTAAAGCGTTTGTTCTGAGGGCGGAGAAAGCGGGTCATTGTGATCGCGCTTTCAGCATGCATTTGCAGTAACAAATAGTGATTGTTACATATAACCTGACACATACTATGAGGCCCAAGTAGTTTCTAAGTTAGATGGCTAATCCTCTATGGACGAGTGTTGACGACAAGCAACTTACCAGAAGAAAAAATGTTTTCCAGAGTTTCGTCTTCAGTACGAAGTTTCTACCTATGTGTATCCGACTAACACTGAATGACATGTAGGAAGCGTAGTTTTCATGCGATCAGTATTTATTGCCTCCTATATGCATTGTGAATCTATCTATCTATCTATCTATCTATCTATCTATCTATCTATCTATCTATCTATCTATCTATCTATCTATCTATCTATCTATCTATCTATCTATCTATCTATCTATCTATCTATCTATCTATCTATCTATCTATCTATCTATCTATCTATCTATCCATCCATCCATCCATCCATCCATCCATCCATCCATCCATCCATCCATCCATCCATCCATCTATCTATCTATCTATCTATCTATCTATCTATCTATCTATCTATCTATCTATCTATCTATCTATCTATCTATCTATCTATCTATCTATCTATCTATCTATCTATCTATCTATCCATCCATCCATCCATCCATCCATCCATCCATCCATCCATCCATCTATCTATCTATCTATCTATCTATCTATCTATCTATCTATCTATCTATCTATCTATCTATCTATCTATCTATCTATCTATCTATCTATCTATCTATCTATCTATCTATCTATCTATCTATCTATCCTTTTACACCGACTTCAGGGGGCCAAGTGCACTGCAACATTGAAAAACAAGGTAAGTGCTCGGGGTCGTGACACTGTCGCGGTCGTTCCGTCGTCGTAATTTCGGCTTAGTCATCTGAGGCTCGTCATGCTATTGTCGTCATGCCATTTACGCCGATTCAGTGACCTAAGTCGTCTACTTGCTTGCGATACAATATATTGCTTGTGGTCGTGATGCCATCGTAGCCACAGTTTCGTCGTCACTGCCGTCATGCTGCCCTCTCATCATGCCGTCGTCAGCAGGCCGTCGACGTCATGCAGTCGTCATGCATTTGTTGTCATAATGTCATCAGGACGCCATTACGAGCGTGCCATCCTCGTCACTGCAGCTTCGATTACCGGCTCTCGTCATGGCGTGGATGTCACGGCTTCATCGTCGCGCAGTTTTCGTGACACAGACGTGGTGATGCCATAATGAAACATCAATCGTCAGCCCGTTGTCTCCGTTACATGGTACACCATTGCCGTTATTGCGTCATCCTACAGTCATCGTCATGCATTTGATGTCGCACCATTGGCGTGTTGCCTTCGGTTTCGGGGTCGGGTCATCATGCTGCCATCGTTGTACTATTGTCATCACTCAGTTGTCACCGCACCATTGTCACCCTGCTGTCGTCGTCACGCTGTTGTTTTACCATGACTTCAAAATCAAGAACGCATTGTTGTCGTGCCATCGTCATCATACCGCATTCAGCAATCCATCGACGTCATTTGACCTTCATGATTCTATTGTAATGAGGTCATCATTAAATCTTGTCATTTTACTGTTGTCAAGCCTTCATCATCATCTCGTCGGCGCCAGACGTTCGCTGTCATGCACGTTTTGTCACACCATTGTCATAATGCCATCATGGTCGTGCCAACATCGTCTTGAATCTTCCACATAAGGTTGTTGTTAAGCCGTCGTCATCGCTCAATCTTCGCCATGAAGGCGTAATCATCTCATTGTCCTCATTTGGTGGTGATTTGATTCTGATTCTGATTATACTATCATCATTCCTTCAGAATCGTCATCTTAGTGTCGTCATGCCGTCATGCAGCTTTTATTGTCGTATCGAGCTTATTCCATTGGGGTTATGACGTCATCGTCATCCGTTCATGCCCTCGCCTTGATGCTGATGGGCGACAAATAAAAGTAAGTGCCATACTTAAATGGGCTGATGCCACTGACAGTGCACATCGCTCATATCCGAAGCACCAGAAGTCTCAGAATGACCGCTACATATTTTAAATGAATGTTACTTCAGAAATTTCAGGTAACTCTGCCACATGTTCATGGGCACATGCTCCAACGCTTTGCCCACACAGGACGTAAGCGAGATCGGCCGGAGGTTGCCGAGAAGATCCGAGTGCTGGGGATGCTGATTGAGCGCAAACGAGTCAACGGCGAGACGGTCAACAGTCTCGCGGCCAAAATCACCTCGGCCATCCGCCTCATCAAGAGGGTGTCACACAGAACAGCAGGCATGAAGGAAGAAAGCCTCACCCGGCTAGCGGAATCCTTCGCTATCAGCCACAATCCATGCGTTGCTGCTTTCCACAACTGGAGGCAGTGCGAGCGAAATAAGATCAATGCGCTCATACGCAAAGCGTACAAGGCTGCACTCGGACTTCTCGACTGCAAAGCATCGACAAGTTCCTGGCCCTTGGAGTGCATAACACCCTGGAGGAAATCGCCGAGGCGCAGAGGACCGCTCAGCTCGCGCGGCTATGAGAAACAAGAACGGGCAGACAAGTGCTGCACGACCTAGGCCTGGGGCCAAAGAAAAGGGGATCCGAGAATACAGAGGTGCCTGTACCGGACGCAATTAGCAGATGGCTGCGGGTATGTCCGGTGCCAAGAAACATGAACCCTGAGTTCTACAAAGAGCGGCGGGCGGCGAGTGCCAAGGCGCTCATCGATCTCCATGCCAAAGACAGGGGTGCCGTGTTTGTGGACGCGGCAGAGTATCCATATGACAGAAAGGCATTCGCCACTGCAGTCGTCGGGGCATCGACCGGCGCAACGAGAACAGCGGCGAGTGTGCGAACTGGAGGGGTGCGTCCAGCGGAGGAGATGGCCATTGCCCTGGCCATCGCCGACCCCGAGTGTACGACTGTTCTCTGTGATTCTAGGACGGCAGTGCGAAATTACGCCACAGCAAGGGTGTGTAGTGAAGCCACGCGTGTGTTGCGTGCGGTCGATCTCGCGAGTGAAAATCGGTGTGTAGTGATAAAGTCTATTCCGGCCTGCATGGGCAGTGATATGTCGGATCGCGGCAACGCAAACCACTACGAGATGGCGAAAGCGGCGGTGCGAGGACTAAGCAACCATGCCGCTGTTACTGCGGTTGACCCGTCGTGATGGTGGGAAACCAAAGACAAAATGAATTCCTACACCGAGATTGTGAAGTGGTACAGACTGGAGCGAAGGACTATGCCGCCACCTCATCTGGGCTTGACCCGTAAAGAAGGGGTTCTACATCGGCAACTTCAAACGGGGTCATTATTCACCCCGGTGCTGATGAGGCACCGGGGTGAATAACGACCCGGTAACGACACTTGGACGCGTGTCCAAGTGTTTATATAAGTGACCTATGTTGTGTGTGCCAAAAGAAAAGAGCCACTGCAGCTCACATCCTTTGGGACTGCGCTAAAAATCCGCACGAAGCTGCAACAATAGCAACGATCGCGCCATGGCTCGAGTCCACAACAAGGTGCTATGATCATGATGTCCAAGCCCAGGCCGTCCAGCAGATCTCGGCGACCCTCGAAAGGCAACGACCGAGCGAAACCGGAGGGAGGCTGCCACCCAAAAGAGGGGTAGGCGGGATAGACCAAAGGAAGTAGTGCGGCCGCGGCCGAAGTAGAGGCGCCACACGCCGCGAAGACGTCATGGCCGCGTCACGGGGATGACTCCCTAACAGGGGAAGGCTAACCGTTATGCAGGCATCCATCACAAAGTTTCTTCACTCACTCACGCACTTCAGAAAAGCAGTAGGCCACTGTATTGCAAAGCCAGAACAATGCTGCGATCGTAATGCTATTCGCATTACTTTCGAAAGTCAACATGACATGGGTTCTGGGGTATGTTTTTGGGTTTAGAGCAGGAACACTGTACCAGCAAAAAGCGTTTGACACGTGACCCATAGTGTTGAAAGCAAGGTCAGAAGAGACAGACTCATGCAAGCTATGCAGCTGCAATTTCGCCGCACATATTATGTTAAGTATATGAAATGTACACCTGCAGTTCTCAAACGACGAGAGTTGTCGGTACAAATTCTAAATGAAGCCTCAGAAGAGACGCGGTTAACTGAGGGGCCCGCTTATATTTAGTCCTATCATAAGAAGCTAACATACAAGGACACCAACGACAAAACAGTGCAAATTACTTGCACTTACTAACTGGAATAAAGAAATTATAAATCAATAGAATCGAAAGTGGAGAAAAAAACAACTTGCCTTAAGGGAGGAACAATTCTGTGTCTTCGCATTACGGGTGCGATGCTCTAACCAATTGAGCTACCGCGGCGCGGTTTCCACATCCACTTTCTTGGGCAGTTATGCTTTGCTACTAGAACTAACCTTGGGAGTGTTAGCTACACTCTAAAAACAAAGAGAGTTCCGGGCACTCTCTTGGAGGGAGTATCTGCTTGTCCACTATTTCACTCTCTTTTCGAGAGTAGATCGACCCTCTTTGTGAAAGAGTAGGATAACTCCTGCGGACAGGGTTTTGTTACTCCATGGCAAGGGAGTGCTAGTACTCTTTCGCAGAGTGTTAATAATCTCCCCACAGAGGTAATAGTACTCACCCCCAGACTGAATGCTTCTACTCCTCCAAACCGAGTACTTCTACCACTCTAAGCCGAGTGTTTCTACTCTCTCAAACTGAGCGCTTGTACTCCTTCAGGACAGAGTGCTAGTTCTCTTCCCAATAGTGTGAAAGCACGATGTAGATCCATGGTCACGTTAGGAGGGATTCGCAATAATTACATGTGGGGAATTCCTTCATTAGCAGCTCTTGCACTTATGCTTGGTGAATGAGATGTAATCTGCAGTCGCCGAGTTACTCAAATGAAACACTTTCTCTCTTAAAAGGCAAAATCTTTATTGATCAATCACAAGACAAATTGCGAAATATGTTGAGAAACATACTGACAAACACATAAAATTAGATTACAATGATGGTCATGAACTTTAGAACACTTGTAATAAAACATGAGCATATTCTCCAAAGTTTCATCAGTATTACAGTGTAGAAGTATCGTTTAATAACAGTGGCTCCTTCTTTTCAAAAATAATGTATACAATGGAAAGTTAAACGTAGAACACACATGTGCAAATTCACAAAGTATCGACACTATGATTGAAGAGAAATATGCGTCACATTACTGGCCAGCAAACGCGTTTCTCGCAGAAAACGCATGCACTTGTGGCAGAGGTTACCAGAGGAGCTGCTAAGCATGGGGTTGGTAAGGTAGATAAATTGTGCAAGAAACTTTTTCTGCGTGCAATACTCTAAGACAGCAGCTCATTTGATAACGTCCTGTACAGCGTGTGGGCAATCCTGAGTGAGAGTTCAGTGCAGTTAGAAACGTGTTGTACATTTTCATGTGAGCAGGCAGGTCTAGCTAGCTTTGCTTATATTTCACATAAAATTATTCATGTATGGGCTGCACCCCATTGCTTCTAAGTGTGTCTTGTCGTAGAGCTGCAGCAATATCCCGCCCGGTCTCAAAGCCGTACAGAGGAGTATCATATTTTCTATTCGGTTGGCCTCCTCCCGAACAGTTTCCTGGTGCTGTTGGTATTGATCCATTACACTTTCTCACAAATAAATAAAATTAAACGTACAATATTATCTAGTCTGTAGAAAAGGAGTAAAAAGTCGCAAGGAGTATTTGCACTAAAATCTTGCACATTAAATGTTTTTGATATTTGGTAGCTTGTCATGCCCATTACGGTAAGAATGCTATACTTCTGAGGAGCAGCTTGCATAATTACATGATCAATTATTGTAACTCTTAGAAAATGCAACCTAACTAAGGCATAGCATGGCTTCAGATGTGAACCAATAACCAGATGGGATGAATATGATGCATCAATGGCGGCATAACCATAAGTACAGGCAGAGAAGTGCACGAAAACAGACCAACAAAGAAGCAAATCCTAAATTGAGAAATGCACCATCCTGTTTCCCATATACATTCCATACACGTTGATTTTGCATGCGACTATTCATATACTTGCACAATGAAATAACTCTCTGAAACGAAAACTTTTTTCCTTCTGAAGTCGTTAAAATACGCTAAAGAAAAATTAACGCACTTCACACAATCTTCGTCTCAAAACAAGTACATATGTGTCTGGGAAGATTATTACATCGCCTCACTCTGCACTCTATCTTAAGTCCAGAAATTTACCATGTGCAAAAATGCTCTAATTTTATTTTGCCTTATATAAAGTATGTACGTTATAAAAAGTATGATGAAGAAGTGTTCTATTCAGATGCTCTCAGTTCTTTCCATTGGACGCATCTCTTACTCAACTAGCACACTTGATTGACAAGTAGATTGAGTAACCCTAATCGAGATATCAAATACCTGCCAGAAGCTATCATAGTACTATTTCACAGGATAAATTACAATTTTACATTTCAAAAATAACTTTCAATTCCAAGTGACTCCCCAGCTTCTATGACGCTTTACGCTTGTAACCCCCAAAGGAAGGGTGATTTAGCTGTTCATACGACATAACTCTGAAACGCCAACTCATATTAGCAAATGCACAGACAAGTCCAAAGAATAAGCGCATGCAAAGCGCCTCTGCAATTGTTATTCAACACAGCAGCCGTTATATTTGATGCCGATGCATAACTCGCTGCTTGACAATTAACCATGTTCGTAGACATAAGCACTCTTTGAGATTCTCTCCGTGCCCGAAAACCGCAACAGGAGACATAAAATGAGACATATAATCATACTACTTCAATACATGAGCAAAAACACTTCAGTCTTAGGGCTAAACCACATAAGAGAGAGTTATTGCCCGACGGCGATGAGCGACGACTTCAAGCGACAAAACGGTCCGTTGCTTGAACAGATCGCGCGGATTTGGAAATCTAGAATTCGTCACTCGTCACCCGCAATTGTTATGAGCGACTAGCCCATAGCGCGAAGCCGGAACTGGATGTACATCACTTAAGTACTACCGATTGTCGCACGGGACGAGCAAACGATGAATTTCTTATGCGTGCAAGGATGAGAACATTCTGCAGAACCTTCAGAAATATTTAATGCTACAGCCCACAGTTATATACATCAAATTAAATTACTAGAGCATGCGCCACGCTAGTTTAGACGCGTATTTACAGCCCTCATACCGGTAACACCGTGAAGACGTCGCACAATATCGTCTCTCGCAGGGAGTACGACTTGTAGGCGACGAGCGAACGCGACTGCCATCTCCACAGCATCGCTTGTAGCTGTCGCGGGAAAGATCGCTTATATGGCATTTATATTTTATTCAGCATAAAACATGAATTCCTCATGTGTTATCAGTAAATTCAAGATAACGCGCCAACTGACCTCTTGCAGCATGGATGTGCACGATATTTCAGTGGTCACAGATTACCCATGGGCGAGACACCGTACAGCACGCCGCATATTTCTAACGAAAGCATGCCGCGAGCAAGATGACGCCTTCTGTTATGTGTCTCCTTAATTCTACAGCGTTCCGTACGGCCAAACCGAATAAATTCAAACACACAAAACGCACGCGAAGCACGCTCTGTATAGGCTCGAATTCATGAGCTCGTGAACAAACCATTTTAAGCGTCCTCTCGCCTCACGTCTTCTTGAACGTACCATGGTTCTGGTAGTGTTTGAGATTTTCAAAGCCATTACGGATAGCGGTAAGTGATAAAATCACATGCAGTTATCGCGACTACTGGCTTTTTCGATTGACATCGTGAGACACAGCGCGCTTACCTAGTCCGTTGTCAATCGCGTCGGCTTTCTCGCGGTAGCATGTCATATACGCAGAATGTGCACCTAAGTTAGAATTCACTTACCGTGGACGAGTTGTTCTTATATCCCATGAATGACAAATGACTGTAGCCTTTTCGCGGAGACGCGAGATCGCTGACACACGATCTCCCTTTGATGGCTTTCGTTGCTGCTCGCTGGACGGATAACCTTTCTCCGGTGCTGTGCTGTTCCGCGATGTTGAACGCACGCTCGGTGGAGCAACGCCGAATGAAAAAGTAGAATGCTCGCTCCGCGTTCCTTTGAACTGTGGCTGCCTGTTCTCTTAGGAGCAAAACGGTGTGTTCTTTGCTCAGCGTGCGTGAGTGATACATCGCCATGTTCGGGGCCAGCCTCCTGCAGTTGAAGCAGAAGCTTACACTATGTTTTGTTCTCCATTGCCGCAAGAGCAGAACGGGCAATCTACTCTTACTCAGAAGCGCATAGTGAAAAGCGCACTTCACTCTCTCCTTGCTGACGGAGTGAGCACTGCATTTTACTGCATTCGAGATTTTTCCGAGAGTAAAACAACGCTTGGAAGACTAAATCGGCGCGCTTCACTCCTGCGATACCCTCCCTAGATTTTATAATGCAGCGCCGCCACTCACAAACCTCGGAGGCAAATGTAGAACATCTATTCTGCCGCAGACGTCACGAGGGCGTGAACTTTTTGGGTGAAGGCAGCTGCTCAATAATCTCACACCGGCTACATGACGGCATCAATGTTGCTGGATTTGAAACCCTCGGTATGTAATGAACGAGTAGAAATGTTGCTAACCGAGGGGCCTGATTTTTAATAATATCATAAGAAGCCATCAAATAAAGACACCATGGACAACACAGGGCAAATTACTTGTATTTAATTATTGCAGTAATGAAATTATAAAATATTGGAATTGTAAGTGAATGAAAAAAACAAAAACATCTCCCGCAGGCGGGGAAGGATCCCACGCCGTCGCATTACGCGTGCGATGCTCTAACCAATTGAGCTACCGCGGCACGGTTTCCCCATCCACTTTCTTGGGTATTTATGTTTTGTTACTTGAACTAACCTTGGGAGTGTTAGCCAGCGCCACTACTCAGAAACCTCTGCGGCGGATGTAGAACATCTTTTCTGCGAAGACATGGGATCATTGCTGACCTTCGCCAAGTTGTTTTTTCATCCACATTCAATTCCATTACTATAAAATTTCTTTGTTTCGAATAGTAAGTACAAGTAATTTCCCGTGTGTGGTACTTGGCGTCTTTGTTTGTTGGCTTCTTTTGATATGATTAATAAAGATCGGGCACCTCGGTGAACCCGATTTCTTCTCGTTCATTACATAACGCGGGTCTCAAACCGGGCAACGTTGATGCCCTCAAGTAGCCCGTGTGGGTTTATTGACCTGTTGCCTTATCTGAAAAAGTTCACGCACTTGTGACGTCTGGGACAGAAAGGACCTTCCAGATCCTCCACTAAGGTTTGTGTGTGGTGGCACTGGCTAGCACTCCCAAGGTTAGCTCTAGTAGCAAAGCATTATTACCAAAGTGGATGAGGGAGTCGCGCTGTGGTAGCTTAATCAGTTAGAGCATCGCACGCGTAATGCGATGACGTCCGGTGGTTCCCCACCAGCGGCAAGTTGTTTTTTGATACATTTTCGATTCCATTATAGTATAGTACTTTTATTTGAACTAGGAAGAACACGTAATTTCCCCTGTCTTGTCCTAGATGGCTTTCTTTGTTGGCATGACATGATTAAACGAAGCTTCAGGTGGCTTGTTTTTGAGCCGACTTCCAGTTTTCTGAGTAGGGTTGCCCTAATTCTGAAAAAGTTTGTGAAGCATATTTTTCCTTAGCTATGCTTATTCTCGATGTTTATTGCACATAATAATAGAAAATTGAAATTTCTGCGGCATTTATATGTGCTGCCGTCAAAAGACTAAAGCGCTAGATCGTTTGACAACCGGGGCAAGAACTGGTCTGGGACAATGCCAAGAATCGTATTCGTCAAGAAGTTGCTGGAAACTAGAGGCTATGCAATGTGCCATTGTGACAACAGTAATTGGGCATTGATGGCAAGGGGAAGAAGCACTCGCTGAGGATGAAGAGCACACTATCGATACCGAAGACAAATGTAGTTGCCACTATAGTTGCGTGAATACCACATGAATACGAGACTTTATCTGATGCTTTTGTTTTCTGCTCTCAGGAGAGCGTTGAAGATAATGTTGCAGGTCGTGATCATGAGCATGATTATTTTGACAATATCATATATGTTAGAGCACTTTAGCGAGTAACTGTTTCACACCAGAGAAAGAGATAATGTGGCGAGTCTAAAGCACTTTTGGCAGCGGCGGTTGCGGTCGCGAGCAAGTCGTTAATCTACTTCTACTTTTGCCACAGGACAGCATATGCGGAACAGTCCACGAGCCGAAGCAAGCAAAGGCTATCACCTCTACACGTGCGGTGCCCAGCTGACCACCTCGTCACGACAGTGACTGGTCTGCTGCGTCTGCCCTCTACCGGCCAAGCTCCCACATATAAGCGGGCATCGTTGACGCTGTCGCTCACTTTCGGCAGCGGCGGTTGCGGTCGCGAGCAAGTCGCTAATCTACTTCTACTTTTGCCACAGGTTGGTCTTTTTTTTCCCTTTGCTTTCCAACCATATTTTTCTCTTCGTATACCGCTGCCGCTGCTGCCGAATTTCGTGCTGTTTACACAATGCCGACCAATGCTGAGTTGGCAAAAGAAATGGATGCTTTACGGGCTGAGGTTGCTGTGATGCGTGACAGCTTGAACATGTTTAATGAACTTTTCGAGACGGTTAAGAAGCAGAATATAGATCTTGCTGTTGAAAACAGGGCTCTGAAAGATGAAAATGTCGACTTGGCGCGCAGGGTTTCTGAACTGGAACAGTACTCCCGACTAAATAACGTAGAAATAAGAGGTGTCCCTGCAACCAAAGGTGAAAGCTGTCTTGCGGTTGTTCAGTCTATGAGTGGTGCTATAGGATGCGAAATCGCTCCTGAGGATGTCGATACTGCACATCGTGTACCAGCTAAAAAGGAAACAGATATTATTGCACGCTTTTGCTCCCGAGAAAAAAAGACTGAGTTCGTGAAAAAGGCACGCAAGGCTCGCTTGACCACTGTGAACCTTGGGTTTCCACAAAAGGATCAGAAGCCCTTATACGTAAATGAACATCTTATGCAAGAAAGAAAGCGGCTGTTTGCACAAGCTCTTGAGCTGAAAAAGGCAAGAGGCTGGAAACACCTCTGGGCAGACCACTGCGTAATCAAGGCGCGAAAGACAGATGACAGCCGTGTGTACCGGATCTCTAGTGCGGGTGATCTTACGGTTTTCACCTAGCTTACTAGTGTTTGCGGCTGCATATCTTAAACCTGCGCAAGAATGTTTTCTTGTCAGGATCTTAAAAAACATTTCAGTGATGAAACTCCAAAGTTATCGCTAATTCATTTCAATATTCGTACTCTACGAAAAAACTATGACAGCCTCATAGCATTTCTTTCCATAATTAATCACAACTTCTCTTTTATCTGTCTATCTGAGACATGGTTGTCACCGGACGATAGAAATTTATATGCGCTACCAGAGTACATTGCAGAGTACTGCTATCGTGCTACGCCACGTGGCGGCGGATCTGCCATATTTATTAAATCATCATTGCCATACAAACGCCGCAATGATCTTGCCTTTTCTAATCTGATCTGCGAATCTATATGGTTAGAATTTGATCAGAGTGTTTTTTCAATTGATGGCCGGAACACAGTGTTAGCGTGCATTTATCGTTCACCATCATCGTCATACTCCGAGTTTTGTCTGCAGTTTGAAAAGTTGTTGCACACTGTTGCGAACGAAAACAAAAATGTCATTATCTGCGGAGACATCAGCATAAACATTATCGACCCTAATAGTCCATCATGTTCCGATTATCTTGTGTCTTTTCCTAGCTATGGCCTTGCTTCTCTAATCACTTCTCCAACTAGATGTGACATGACAGGATCTAATACGTTATTTGATCACATATTAACCATCTTTACTGCAGATCATACGGCAGGAGTCATCGAGCACAGCTTAACCGACCACTACCCTGTATTTTTGACTTTAGGTAGAGAAAATTCTAAAGCGACTGAAAAGAAAGAGAAAGTACATTTCGACTCTCAAAAATTTATCTCTATGATACAGTCAAATGACTGGACCGCAGTACTCTGTGAATCTTCCGCGGAAGAGGCTTATCAGTTGTTCTTGGCTGAAGTTACACGCTGCATTCATGAATGCACTACTACATCTATCCTAACTCGTTTCTTCAGTTCCCCTCGAAAACCTTGGGTCACGAAAGCGCTACTTCGGTGTATGTTGAAGAAAAATCGGCTCCACAAAAAGGTAATTTGTGAACCATTTTACTGTGAACTTAAACCTCGTTTCAAAAAATATTCTGACATGCTTGCAGCAGCACTTAAATGTGCAAAACGAGATTACTTTCAGAGCAAGATTTTGAATAATGGCAATAATACGAGGAGCAACTGGCAGGTCATTAACGAATTCTTAAATAATAAATGCCGTGAGCATTTAACAAAAATAAAAACTGAGGCACACACATGCTGCCACCCAGCTGATATCGCGAATGCCTTCAGCGAGTATTTTAGCCGTACTTACGATTCTCAAACAGATCCCCCATTACCGACACTGCCTCGTCATCTTCATTCTTTCTACTTGTGACCTACGAATGCAAAGGAAGTTCTTCATGTTATATCTTCGCTTAGGTCTACTGGACCTGGCCTAGACTCTGTTCACCCATCACGTATCAAGTTAGTTTCTAATGAACTGTCTCCTATCATAGCCGATATTGTTAACAAAATGTTTAAAGCAGGCATATTTCCCAGTTCTCTGAAAGTTGGTAAAATAACACCTGTTTACAAAAAAGGCAATCGTGAACTTCTGAATAACTACAGGCCTATTTGTATTCTTTCATTTTTCAGTAAAATCATTGAACGACTAGTTCATACACGTTTATCATCCTACCTAGCAAAATTTAATCTACTATCACCTAAACAGTATGGCCTCCGGCAGGGTTGCTCAACTGAGCTTGCGCTTCTAACCTTTGCCGACAAAGTCAAGAAGGCAATCGACCAAGGCTTGCTGGTTGGAAGTGTGTTCATAGCTTTAACAAAAGCCTTTGACACCATTAATCACAAAATTCTAATACATAAACTTGAATCTTACGGCATAACTGGCCCAGCACTTCAGCTTATTTCTCGTTACCTAACTAATCGTACTCAAGTTGTTCAGATTGACGGCAAACTCTCATCTGCTAAGAACATATATCAAGGCGTCCCTCAGGGCTCGATCCTTGGCCCACTGCTGTTTCTGCTATTTATCAACGACCTACCTAATGTTCTAACCACCACAGACTGTATATTATATGCAGGCGACACCACTATTTTTACTTGTGCTAACGATGTCGACGAGCTACAGCAAAATGTTAACGTTGATCTGCATAACATAACTTCCTGGTGTCAAAAGAACATGTTGTGCATTAATCCTCTAAAAACGGTTTTTATGGTTTTTCATTCCTTCCCGACACTAATTTCGAACTCTATATCGGTGCGTCTTGAAAACAACTTAATACCAATATGTGTTAGCACTAAGTTTCTTGGTGTAGTTTTAGACAGGCATCTGAAATTCAATCTTCATGCGCAGTCACTTGTCCGTAAGATATTGTCACGTGGTAGTGACGGTGAAGAGAGAACACAGTAGCAGTACTGTGAAAGACAAAACTAGCTTTTATTGGGCGAACCTGTGCCCACAAAACAGGCTACACTTAAAGCACAACGATAGCGGCGAACACAGTCGGCGATCGTCGAAAATTTGATCAGCGGGTCAAGCGCGTCGGCTTTTATAGAGCAGTCGTCGAATGTTCCAGATTAATCGTTCGGACCCGTGTGCCTTCCACAAAGTTCTACACCATTCGCGTTACGCGATGAAATCAGATAACACAAGGTTCGGCGACAACAGACAGCCGGGTAGAAGCATCGATAACTTTCCAGAAACATCGGATACATTCAGGCGCGTCCCTCGCTGTGCGATTACAGTTGTCAAGCGGCGAAACGTGGTCGCCCGATAAAGATAAGTACACGTATCAATTCCCCCCTCTTAAAAAGCATCGACCCGATGCTACATACAAGCGAAATAAAAACACCCGTAGCAAAGAAAACAACAACAAAAAAAAGAATTTCGTCAGCGTCCGTAAAAGGGTTTAAGGCGCACCACGTGGACCACTTCAGATCGTGCGCGGCGCCGCTGTGAATGCGAAATGCCGTCTGGCACGACCTCATAGTCCAGAGCGCCAATACGTCGGATGACCTTGTAGGGTCCGAAATAGCGTCCGAGTAGTTTCTCACTGAGTCCTCGTCGGCGTATCGGCGTCCAAACGCAAACACGGTCGCCGGGCTGGTACTAAACAAAGCGTCGTCGGAGGTTGGAGTGTCGGCTGTCGGTCCTCTGTTGGTTCTTGATCCGTAGGCGGGCGAGCTGTCGGGCTTCTTCGGCGCGCTGGAGATAGGCAGCGACGTCAAGATTCTCTTCGTCAGTGACGTGCGGCAACATGGCGTCGAGCGTCGTCGTCGGGTTCCTCCCGTAAACCAACTTCAACTGCGTGATCTGCGTTGTTTCTTGCACCGCCGTGTTGTACGCGAATGTTACGTACGGCAGGACGGCATCCCACGTCTTGTGTTCGACGTCAACGTACATCGCTAGCATGTCGGCGAGGGTCTTATTCAGCCGCTGCGTGAGACCATTCGTCTGCGGGTGGTAGGCCGTTGTCCTCCTTTGCCTTGTCTGACTGTAGTTCAGAATGGCTTGAGTGAGCTCCGCTGTAAAGGCCGTTTCTCTGTCGGTGATGAGGACTTCTGGGGCGCCATGTCGCAGCAGGATGTTTTCGACAATGAATTTCGCTACTTCGGTGGCGCTACCTTTCGGCAGTGCTTTAGTTTCAGCGAAGCGGGTGAGGTAGTCCGTCGCCACGACGATCCACTTATTTCCGGTTGTTGACGTCCCAGCAAGTCCATCCCGATCTGCTGGAATGGTCGGCAAGGAGGCTCGATTGGCTGAAGTAATCCGACTGTCCAAGTCGGCGGTGTCTTGCGTCGCTACAGTCTCGGCATGTTCTGACATAACAGGCGACGTCGGCGGTCAGGTGCGGCCAATAATACTTTTCTTGTATCCACGATACTGTCCGGGAAAATCCTAGGTGTCCAGCGGTCGGATCGTCATGTAGGGCGTGCAATACTTCTGGACGAAGTCCTGACGGGACAACAAGAAGGTAGTTGGCGCGGACTGGGGAGAAGTTCTTCTTCACGAGTAGATTGTTTTGAAGCGTGAAGGAAGATAATCCACGCTTAAATGCCTTGGGGACAACGTCGGTGTGCCCTTCCAAATATTCGACGAGGCCTTTCAGCTCCGGGTCCGCCCGTTGCTGTTCGGCGAAGTCTTCCGCGCTTATCATTCCAAGGAAGGCGTCGTCATTCTCGTCATCTTGCGGCGGCAGGTCAATGGGTGCGCGTGATAGACAATCGGCATCGGAGTGTTTTCGTCCGGACTTGTAGGTTACAGTGATATCGTATTCTTGGAGTCTGAGGCTCCACCGTGCCAGTCGTCCTGAAGGATCCTTTATATTCGCTAGCCAACACAACGCGTGATGGTCACTGACGACTTTGAATGGCCTGCCATAAAGATAAGGGCGAAATTTAGCTGCAGCCCAAACGATGGCGAGGCATTCCTTTTCGGTCGTAGAATAGTTGCCTTCCGCTTTTGACAGCGACCGGCTAGCGTAAGCTATAACCTGTTCGACTCCGTTTTTCCTCTGGACTAGAATGGCACCGAGGCCTAGGCTACTGGCGTCAGTATGGATTTCTGTATCGGCGTACTCGTCGAAGTGCGCAAGTACCGGCGGCGACTGCGTCGTTTGAGTTCTTCAAATGCGTCGGCCTGCTGCGTTTCCCACTTGAACTCAACATCACATTTAGTTAGACGTGTCAACGGCTCGGCGATGCGTGAAAAGTCCTTGACAAAGCGCCTGTAGTAGGCACACATGCCAAGGAATCTACGCACTGCCTTCTTGTCGGTGGGCTGCGGGAACTTTGCGATGGCAGCTGTTTTCTGCGGGTCGGGACGTAATCAGGATTTACTGATGACGTGGCCTAGGAACAGAAAGCTCGTCGTAAGCGAAGCGGCATTTTTCTGGCTTCAGAGTGAGCCCTGATGACTTGATGGCCTCTAGTACTGTGGCAAGCCGCCTAAGGTGATCGTCGAAATTTCCGGCGAAGACGACGACGTCATCCAAGTAAACGAGACAGGTCTGCCACTTCAGTCCTGCTAATACTGTGTCCATGACGCGCTGGAACGTTGCAGGCGCCGAACACAGTCCGAATGGCATAACCTTGAACTCGTAGAGGCCGTCTGGCGTGATGAAGGCGGTCTTTTCGCGATCCCTTTCGTCGACTTCTATTTGCCAGCAGCCAGACTTGAGGTCCATCGATGAGAAGTATTTAGCATTGCAGAGCCGATCCAATGCATCGTCTATCCGTGGGAGGGGGTATACGTCTTTCTTCGTGATTTTGTTCAATCGACGATAATCGACGCAGAAACGTAGGGTTCCGTCCTTTTTCTTCACTAAAACAACTGGAGACGCCCACGGGCTTTTCGACGGCTGGATGATGTCGTCGCGCAGCATTTCGTCGACTTGGTGTCTTATAGCTTCGCGTTCTCGCGTCGAAACTCGGTAAGGGCTCTGGTGGAGTGGTCCAGCGCACTCTTCGGTTATTATGCGATGCTTTGCGACTGGGGTTTGTCGAATCCTCGATGACGTCGAAAAGCAGTCTTTGTATCGTCGAAGCAGACTTCTGAGCTGCTGTTGCTTAATCACTGGGAGACTTGGATTAATGTCGTAGTCTGGTTCGGGAACCATGGTCGTCGGGGTAGATGCGGCGGAATCCGAGAGGACAAACGCATTACCGGTTTCCAGAATTTCCTCGATGTACGCGATCGTCGTGCCTTTGTTGATGTGCTTGAACTCCGGGCTGAAGTTTGTCAGCAACACTTCAGTTTTCCCTCCATGCAGTCGAGCGATCCCTCTTGCGATGCAAATTTCACGGTCTAGCAGGAGACGTTGGTCGCCTTCGATGACACCTTCTACGTCAGCGAGTATTTCGGTGCCGACCGAAATAACAATGCTGGAGCGGGGCGGGATGCTCACTTGGTCTTCGAGCACACTCAAGGCGTGGTGACTACGAGGGCTCTCTGGCGGTATCGCTTTATCTTCCGACAGCGTTATTGACTTCGACTTCAGGTCGATGACTGCGCCATGTTGGTTCAGGAAGTCCATACCGAGAATGACGTCTCGAGAACACTGTTGGAGGATAACGAAGGTGGCAGGGTAAGTCCGGTCATGAATGGTAATTCTTGCCGTGCAGACTCCAGACGGCGTGATGAGGTGTCCTCCAGTGGTTCGAATTTGAGGGCCTTCCCACGTAGTCTTAACTTTCTTCAACTGGGCGGCGATGTGTCCACTCATGACGGAGTAATCAGCCCCTGTGTCGACTAAGGCAGTGACTGCGTGGCCGTCGAGAAGCACGTCGAGGTCGGTGGTTCTTTGTCTGGCGTTGCAGTTAGGCCGTGGCGTCGGATCTCGGCTGCGTCGTGTTGAACTGAAGTTGGAACGTCGCGTCGTCAAGTCGTCGTTCGTCGGTGTAGTCTTGCCTTCCTGACTTCGTCGGGACGGCGGCGTGTCGTTGTTATGTCGTCGAGATCGTTTCGTCGTCGTCTTCGTCGGCGGCGGAGGATCTTGGTCAGTTCGACGAACAGCAACCGCACCTCCATCGGTTGCTGCTTTTAGTTTTCCGGATATGGGCTCGCTGACCGGCCCCGGGCTGGGCCAGTGTATGGTCGGAGCTGCGGCGACAGGTAGCGGCCTGGTGATGGCGAACGGGACGGCCGTCGAGGGCTCCACTGAGTAGCGGCGAGGTAATCGGCGATGTCACGTGGGCGCTCGCCAAGCTGTGGACGCGGCGCGTTGACGGCGAAACCTCGCAGTCCCATCTCCCGGTACGGACATCGTCGGTAGACGTGACCCGCTTCTCCGCAGTGGTAGCAGAGCGGGCGGTGGTCAGGAGCACGCCAGATGTCCGTCTTCCTCGCGTAGGTGCGCTGGGCGACGGCTGGTCGTGCTGGCGGCGGCGGCGGCGGACGACGAAACTGTGGCGTGACAGGGCCCTGGCGCGGTCGCGGAGGGGGTCCTTGACGGCGTGCGACGGTGGCGTAGGTCATCGCTTGCGGCTCACGCTGCGGCGATTCAGGGGCTACTCCAAGTTGTTGTTGGAGTTCATCGCGCACGGCGTCGGCAATGGAAGCCACTTGAGGCTGTGATGATGGGAACAGCTTTTGTAGCTCCTCCCGCACGACAGCTCGGATAGTCTCGCGTAGGTCGTCGGCGGCCAGTGACTGAACTCCGGCGTAGTTTGTCGAGGTCGTGCGGCGGTCGAATTGCCGGTTTCGCATCTCGAGTGTCTTCTCGATGCTGGTGGCCTCGCGAAGAAACTCGTCGACGCTCTTCGGTGGGCTTCGTATCATTGCGCCGAAAAGTTCTTCTTTCACACCACGCATGAGAAGGCGGACTTTCTTCTCCTCGGGCATATCCGGGTCGGCATGGCGGAACAGACGTTTAATTTCTTCCGTGAAGATGGCAACATTCTCGTTAGGTAGCTGCACTCGGGCGTCGAGCATGGCTTCGGCCCTTTCCTTGCGCACGACGCTCGTAAAGGTGCGCAGGAAGCCGGTACGGAAGAGGTCCCATGTCGTCAAGGTCGACTCCCTGTTCTCAAACCACGTTCTGGCGGCATCTTCTAAGGCAAAGTACACATGCCGTAGCTTGTCGTCGGAGTCCCAGTTGTTAAAAGTCGCGATTCGTTCGTAGGTCTCCAGCCAGGATTCTGGGTCTTCAGTCGCTGCTCCATGGAAGGTCGGTGGGTCCCGAGGTTGTTGTAAAATAACGGGGGACGCTGGGGCAGCCATTGGAGTTGTTTTGACCACGATCTTCTTTGTCGACTCAGGTAGAAGTCCGTGCTCTGGGGGCAGTCCTTGCAGTCTGCGGCTAGCACGCTGGTCTTCGGCGATGTTAGTTTGGTCCTCGGGCTTCGGGCTTGGATCGCGGCTTTGCGGGGGCGTTCGGTACATGAACGCACTAGCACCTCCACCAGATGTCACGTGGTAGTGACGGTGAAGAGAGAACACAGTAGCAGTACTGTGAAAGACAAAACTAAGCTTTTATTGGGCGAACCTGTGCCCACAAAACAGGCTACACTTAAAGCACAACGATAGCGGCGAACACAGTCGGCGATCGTCGAAAATCTGATCAGCGGGTCAAGCGCGTCGGCTTTTATAGAGCAGTCGTCGAATGTTCCAGATTAATCGTTCGGACCCGTGTGCCTTCCACAAAGTTCTACACCATTCGCGTTACGCGATGAAATCAGATAACACAAGGTTCGGCGACAACAGACAGCCGGGTAGAAGCATCGATAACTTTCCAGAAACATCGGATACATTCAGGCGCGTCCCTCGCTGTGCGATTACAGTTGTCAAGCGGCGAAACGTGGTCGCCCGATAAAGATAAGTACACGTATCAATATTGTTTGGAATACGCGCCATAATCAAAACCCGCTCGTACTTTCAGCCACACATTATCCATTCCCTTTATCATGCACACATTCACAGCCATTTATCTTACTGCATATCAGCATGGGGAAACACATACCTCGCTCACCTCAGCCAACTTCAACGCATGAAGAATCGGGCGATTCGCCTCATGACTTTCAGCCATTTCCTATCGAATGCAATGCCACTTTAGTGGAGTTTAAACATTAATCCTCTTCATCAGCTCTTTCAGTTAAAGTTAACAACCGTGATCTATAAGTTATTTCGTAATATTGCACACATAGATGGCTTTGTTATTGAAACTTTTGTAAATACTAACACTACTAGGTTCTCTGAACTCGATAATCGTCTTTTTCCTAAAGTGCGCGCAAACTATGGTAAGTTCACTACCACATTTGCGGGAATAAAACTATGGAATTCTATTCCACATACCATTAAATCATCCCCCACAGAGCATATATTCAAGAATCAGGTTAAGAAATACTTTATGCAGCAACTATCTTCATCCTAACCACTGCCTTTGTGATTGTAATCATAATTGACTTAGCTATTATACTACCCGTTTATTACTCATATTTTTATTGTATTTTACATTTGCATTGCTTATTCACTACAGAAGTCTTCTTCGCAATTTTTTGTCTTACAAAACAGTTTTGAGTTCTTTTTTCGCACTGTTTCTTATTTAGTCTGTAATGCCACCATAACCAATGCTTGATCTGTATTGTCTTTTTTTTTCATGTGTGGGAGTCCCCCTCGCAGTTTGTAACTTTGGGACTCCCTGTGTAGTGCTCATTTTGCATACAATTCTTGTAAATCTGACATCGTTGATGAATAAACTTGAACTTGAACTTGAACTTGAACTTGAACTATAACTTAAACGCGAGGGCTGCGGCTAACCCTTCTGAAACATTTTGCACCCGAACTCGTACCTTTCTTAGCAGGAGCGAAGTGGTATTCATAGCAGAGCGCAAAAACGTCCTTCTTTTTTCAGCACAGTAAATTAATACCAGACGGGTAGTTTTCAATAAATAATTGGTAATTTTTTGTGCCTTTCGTTATTACGAAACTCCTGCGTCCAAATGAGGTACATTACTACCTCGTGTTGTGTTCAGTTTTACCGTAGTCTACGTTACACAACCACGAGCACGAATGAACATGTATTATCCTATCTTACGTTGCACGCAGCGTCGCTTTAGAATAAGGCGCGTGCTTTATTTGTTGCTACGCAACTGCAAGACACTTTCTGGGAAATTCTGTTGCAGGGGGGGATGCCCTACTATTGGCAAAAAGTACGTCGCCTTAGGTAAGGATATGTAGCCTAACATTTTTACAAGACACCCGCCAAACATGTACAAACACAAATAGTGTTAAAGAAGTGGGCAAAGGGTGCATTTGCCCAGCACGGTGAACGGCTTTTCTCGCTCAGTCAAGCGGCGCTGCAGTCCAGTTTGGCGGCTGCACCTGGCCAGACGGGCTACATGGCAACATTGTGTCATAAAGGTGACTTCCTGGTGCTTTTTTAAAAGCGTCTGTAGAACTATTGTGCCAGTAACGGTATTTACGAAAGAATTGTCGCACGAATGCCATCAAAGTTTGGTAGAGAGACCCTCGCACAAAGATAAACCTGTGGTCGGGTCCGGTACACACAAGAGCACCAGCCAGAAGAAGTAGACTTAATAGATGGCGTTTGGAGTTTCAGCAACCATTATCTTTCACAAGCCGTAAGGGTGCTTTTCGCGTCAAATGCTGCGGAATATGAGCCTGCGGAGTGATGCCTGTTATTAGGGCCAAACTGTACTTCGAAGCATTATGTTTTTTTTTCTCTCGCTAGGGATCAATGCTTTCCGTTTCCTCTGCATGTGCAGATGCCTATACTCAGTTTAACTAAATGTCTATAAAAATACTTTTTATACTGCATGGCTGGAACGTTTCCGCCCTAAGCACCTGCACATTTTGCAAGCACTGTTGCCGGTGAACGCCCGCCCCGCAATTGTTCGATCTCTGTTGCACACGTACGCTGTTTTCAATGTCGTTGTTAGTAAAGCCATTCAGGTGCTGCGCTGGCTGAATCCCAGGGTTTGTGGCCTTTAAATATTCTTCGCCATCGTTCTCTCGCACCATTCACTGTCGGTGCGTAGCGGAAGGAGCCTCGTACAAACCCTTGATTCCAGTCATGACCATTACTCTGTACAACATAAATGGGAGTCCACCCTGCAACTTAGTGCGCACACTTGCGAAGCATTTGGGCATTGAGTTGAAACTGAAGAATTTGGACGCTGCCAAGAAGGAGCACCTCAGCGATGAATATCTCAAGGTCTGCCACAACGACAGAGATATAGGCAGTTAGATATTAAGAAATTGCGCACTGTCCGTATATGATCGGTTCCCACAAAGTGTTTACCGTGCCGAAGTGCTGTATCTGAAATTTTGTACTGCAAGCTGAGAGAAGTGAAACGAAATTTCGAAGATTTAATCCTTCTCCACTTCACCAGTTCTTCACATTGTATTACAATATGTTTACTTTTTTCGATGAGCTGGAACTTAGGCACGTACTATTTTCGAGTTGAAATATGTTCCTTTTTGCGTGCCTTCGAGCAAGCGCCTGCTTAAACAAGTTAACCACGTTAAGTATTACCATTCCCAATATAATGGTCATTGTTGACGTTGGCATTAAACTCGTTTTACCGACTTTTTGGCAATAGGTGCAGGACTAAGAATACTTCAAAGCGCACATAGTTGAGATGGAGTGTATGCCTTCTGAATTAAAGGCTATCGCTGAAATTCGCAGGCATCATCCTTGAAGTGCTTGCAGATCATGTATTTCAATTGTGTTCTGGTGTTACTGTACTTAGGCGCCGTTTCAGTTTTCTCTATCAAATATCTCAATGATTTCATTGATTGTTTCTTCTAGGCAAGGTCTATAAAAAGAACAGCAGAGCCCTTGCGCTCGAGGAATGTTCCCTAAAAGCTTGGTACAATTCACAAATAGTATAAAATGTAACTTATGAATCTGCCGCATGCTTAGCACATGCCGGAACAAAGCATTGTCGATGAGGTGGATAATTATTATGAATGGTTTCTTTAGGAAGCGTGTACCTGACTAAATACATTGATGCATGCGTTTTGACAAGGTTGTTGGAATAATCATGCTGACGCACACTTATTTTTTCCGCATTCCAGATAAATCCATTTCACAAGGTTCCTGCGATTGATGATGACGGTTTTATTGTCTATGAAAGGTAAAGCTTGAACCAATATGTTGATTCTATGCTGAACTATTTCTATCCGGAGTGAAACAAAGTAAGACACATCTACATAATCAGAAATATACTACTAGATCTAAGCGATGTTCCGGTACCTACGTCATCGTTGCCTACGAGGTTGACGTGATTCAGCATCACTATATACGTTATTAGCATTCATAGCTAAGGTGTTTTTGGGAATGACTTTCAAATAAATGGGGTCGACATTTCTTGTGCCACAGTTTCAATCAGGGTAGATTGATGTCTCCGCTCACGAGATATATTCACCAACTGAAATTACTTCGCAAATAGAACCGAATAATAGAGGTGTATTAGGCTAAAATTGTTCAAATTTCAAGCAGAAGAGCTGGTAATGCATGTGGAGATGAACAAAGACCACCACGTCGCACCAATTATTTATTTCATGAAGCTGCCTTAGAAATTGCTGTCTTTTCTCTCAAGACTATCATACTAAATAACATGTTCCCAAGGATGCCCACTCAATGAAAAACAGCAAAATCGCTATTTGCCTAAACACAACATCAAGAAAATGGGTAAAACATGTCTGATCTTTTTTTTGCCACAGAACTGTTGTGAAGAACACGAATGGTATACGGCGTTCATGTAGATTTTCAAGCAATTGCCTTATGATCAAGGGAATACTTTAGAGGCTAAATAACGGACAAGGCTATGTTCACAGGCATACTGCGCGCGATGAGAAGCCCAGGCCGCAGAAGCAAGCGCACTGCACGTGTTATCAGCATCGAAGCAAAAAATAAAAAAGAAACGCTTCAGAGTGTCTACCAAGTTGACATTTCCAAGTTCCCTAAGTTTTCCAGGTTTTCCCTGACCACCATTGCAAAATTCACTGAATGAGCAAGAACTTTGTTTTATATCAAGACAGGCTGACATCATTTTGCTTGATGCTGTCACTCTCTAGTAAGCATGTTGAAGCAAAAAATAACTTATTCCAGTTTGAATAGTGAGGAGTAAAGTCTATTTTATTTAAAAAGAAAAGAGAAGGACGGTGTTAGTAAAATGCACAGCGAAAAAGATGGTAAAATCCATTGCAAATTGTGTCGAACATTTTCAAATACAAATGAAAAAGAGATGCATAAATAAGTAAATATTTTGGAATATGAGCCATTTCTATCAACTGATAGCAAGCTCATCGGTATGAGGCCTGAACTTTCTCACAACTAAGATTCTCTCTCAGCAGCTGGGAAATCAACGTCAACTGTCCTGTTACACTCTCATCCCGTACACAACATCTTAGTGTTGGGTTTACTGTTTTAAAGAGTTTATTTTGGTTTGGATAAGGGACACCTGCATCTCGGCGTCCACCAGCACTTTGTTTTTTGAGCTCAAGCTCCTTCAAAGTGGCGCGGCACGCTTCCTTTCCCGTTAATTCCTCAGTGCGCCGGTTGTTTCTGTTCTCATCATTCTTCTACCACGCGTTCACCCCATGGATCATTTGAAGCATGCTCTTGGTCGGTTGTGGAGTCAACGTCCGATTTTTCGAACTCCCTAGGCGCCGCAATACTATCCGAAAAATCGGGCAGTCCGAAAAAATGAATCCTTCCATTTAAGGGCTAAAACTGCCACAGGCATGTCCGAAAAAGCACTTAAGGCCTGCCAGTACACTTATTAGGCATATCTCTGTTCATACTGTGACAGGAGAGGGGGTGCACGTGCGTATAATTTAGGAATACATACTGCGTCCTGTGACAATTGCCCCTTCTTATGCTTGTTTTGCTTCACCGCAGAACAACGCTGTATGGAGGCGAAGCTAACTTTTAAAAACTGGCATTACGCAACGCGTTGTGCTCTGCGAGCTTCAAAGCCAATCGCGATGATTGCAAAGGCGGAGTCGGTGCCATTGCTGACTGCGGCGAAGTCTTTCAACAAAAAAACATGGCACCGCAAGCAGCTAGGTCTAATGTTGCCGCGGTGGTGGTTATGGCTGCCAGTGGATCTGCGTGCGAGAGTGCCGGTTCGAGGTGGCACGATAATCAGAACCAATATCAGGTGGTGACTGTGATTAATGCGATTTCAGACGTGCAGTCAGGACAATATACATCGACTATATGGAGTACGTGGTGGCACCGCAAAGCCGTGCGAATTATCGGGCATGTCCGAAATATTGGGCGATTGGAAAATCGGTCGTTCACTACTCTAGTTAACTACTCGTGGCAATGACACGGTGTCAATGACGATTCGTAGTGATTCTTCTGTCACTGCAGCCAGCATTAACGCGACTTTCGTTCTCTTTCAATAAAGCTACAGCTAATTTTCCCTGATAGAAGCAAAAATTCCCTGAGTTTTCCCTGAGTAGTTCCAGAGTATTCAAATTTCCTGAGAATTATCGGTTTTCCCGGTGTACACCATGCGCTCAAATTGAAGTGAAAAAAAATTAGCTGAATGTGAAGTGGTTATCGCATGTGGATATCGTGGAGGCTGCATAGAACCTACTTCACGGTCTAGCCTGGTCGTGGCTGCTTGTCACAATTTCGGCTACGTGTGCTTCAGTCAGCAGCGAGGTACAGAACGTACAGCAGAAGTGGTGCCTTAATTTTAATAAAAATGAGACCTCTCAGTTAGTTGTTCATCATTACCAATTTAACAGCGTGACATCGGACAACTACGAATACAAAACAGGAGTAAAAGCCAAGCACTGGGTTCTCAACGCTTCCATTTCCCTACTCTTTAGGTTTTGTTCGTGCCAAATGGGCGCTGTTCCTTCAGGGGCTAATACCGGGGTGGCGTTTGCAAGTCGATGCTTTATATTTAAATGCAAGCTAAACAACAACGCAAAGGGATCGCAGAGCACAAGGCAAATTTTCAGTTATTTTACAATACCTCTTTTCCACACGCCTTCCGAGTTGCTAGATCAAAAAACGCACGGCAAGTACACAGAGCCACATACCACCAGGCGTCTCACAGAACTGTTTGTGCAGCAATCAGTGAAAACATATACGAAATTATGGCTACATTCCTCGTTAATTTACTTTTGATGGCGTAGTGTCACTAATTATT
Organism: Dermacentor albipictus; assembly: GCF_038994185.2. Taxonomy (NCBI): domain Eukaryota; kingdom Metazoa; phylum Arthropoda; class Arachnida; order Ixodida; family Ixodidae; genus Dermacentor; species Dermacentor albipictus. The sequence continues at coordinate 89,429,989 of NC_091822.1, forward strand.
AGGCATTTCAGAACATATACTTAGTATATTTTGAAGCCTGCCATGACCGCCTGACCGTGTTCTTTTTTGTTTGATTCGCGCGGGAAAGCCATGTTGCAAACACAATCTGGAAATTGTTGTTGGTGGCTCTGAAGCACTTCGACAATTCTACCGCCTCGAAATCGTGCCTAATGTCTTCGTACCAACTGGGAAGCAGTTTTAGAACATAATTCATTCATGACAGAAAAGGCCGATTGAACTCCTAGATGCATGGTTAGTCTAAGGAGAAATTCAGTACTTTTCTTTTTACATAGTATCGATAGTTTAAGGTTAGTTATGGGGTTTTACGTGCCAAAACCACTTTCTGATAATGAGGCACGCCGTAGTGGAGGTCTCCGGAAATTTCGACCACCTGGGGTTCTTTAACGTGCACCTAAATCTAAGCACATGGGTGTTTTCGCATTTCGCCTCCATCGAAATGCAGCCGCTGTGGCCGGGATTCGATCCCACGACCTCGTGCTCACAAACGCAACACCATAGCCACTGAGCAGTTTTCTTAGCATTTTTTAGCCTTCCTTTAAATTGCCTCACAGCACCTGTTTTTGTTTTTTTTTTGTTTTTTTAGAAAAGATTTTTATGAATTCATTTGCGAGAAATTGTGGTGTTCCACCCTTACAGGTGCATTTGTAAAACAACGCTGTTACGTTCCATGGCTAAATAAAATATATATGCGGCTGAAATAAAATAATATTATTGGAAGGAATTTTACGCATTTCCCCCTATCTATTCGTCTATCTATCTATATCCATCTCTAGCAAGTTTCCTCCACCCACGCGGTGTTGGTTTACTGAGCACACAGTCCTATAGGTACAAATCAGGGCAACTGTGCTCAGTTAAGCGGGTTCCCAGATCCTGATACTTGGCTGTGATAGCCGGAATCTGAGCATGTCGTGAACAGCATTGGAGAAATAGGGTCTATTTCCCAGGACCCCTTTCCTAATGACTTATTTTCTACTCTCCCTATGGGAAAGATATATAGCTGTAGAAGCTTTGTAGATATTTCCCGCGATATTGAGGTAGGCCTTCTGTGCTCCTCGATTACGCAATGCCTCCACGACTGCTGGTATCTCTATGGAATCAAATGTGTTTTCAGATTCTTGAAAGACATACGGGGAACTTGATTCCACTCCACAGATTTCCCGCTTAACTGGTTGACTACCCAGACGGGATATATTGTAAAATATCCCTGCCTTAAGCCAACCTGTTCTCTTTGTTCTATTAGAACTTATCTTGGTGAATATTTTATACAGTACTTAATACAGTACTTAACCTAATGGGCCTACAATTCAGTTTTCAGTGTCTTCATTTTTATGGATTACTAATATTTCCAGAAGATAATTATGCAGAAGACAAAGGTTATATTCAACAGATTCATAAGGCAACTAGAATTTAAGATCGCCAGTCAGACTCTAGCGTCTGCGCAGCAGCACACGTATCTAGCTAAATTACTAAGACGGGATCCTGAAACTGAAAAGAAAATTTACAGCACACCAAAAATGAGCTGTAGTGCATACGGAAAGCATTAGCAAATCCGGACTACGAATTTACCAATGTCGCTGAAAAAGAAAAGTGTGCAATTATTGAATTTACCGCTGCTAACATATGGGGGCCAACAGCGATGGAATGACAAATATTACTCGTAACGCTGAGAGATAAACAGAGAACGGTGTTGATGAGATAGCAAACGGCGATAGTGGATATTGTAGTTCACATCAAGGCAAACAAATGTAACTGGGCAGCATTTGTAATGCGTGGGACAGATAATTAATGGACGATTAGTTTTACAGAATGGGGGCCGTGAGAACTAAAGCACAGCCGAGGATGCCAGTAAATTATTTATGTCGGATGATGAAATTAAGAAATTGCCAGGCGCAATATGAAATAAGCTACCTCAAGATAGGAACAATTGCATGTCACTGGGAGAAGCATTCTTCCTGTAGTAAACATGCACATAGGCTGCTGCTGATAATATGCCGCTAATATGCCGCTTGGCACACCACCGTTAACCATTTTGATGGTTTGGGTATGTGCCAATCACAAAAACAAATAATTCTAGTGAATCAAAACCACTTCAGAGACATTCGCACGTGATTGTATGAATATGCCTATACACATACACATCATGTATGTACTTCATGGCTGTGCTGCTAGTTGGCACCGCCTGTCCAACGGGAAGCGTGAGAGAGGACCTTGGCTGCATACGCATCTCGTACGCCTCAGCGGTGGAAGTAGGGTGTGTCACTACCTTGCTTCAATGCTAATCTCCTTAATGTCGACATTCATTAGAAGATGGGGTTTGCCGAAATCATTAATTATAACTGCATGGTCCAAGTTATACATTCTAAATAGAAGTCAAGTTTACGGAGCGGCAATGGTAAGAGTAGCATGATTCTAAAAATATCCGGCCTTGAAGTGTTCAGGAAGTACATTAGTGTTCGAGCTAACAGTCTAATATAATTCACCACCGTTATATGGTCATTTCTGTGCAGCAATGCCATCACCTACTACTTGTTGCGGAAGTACGCCCCCGAGTCGGAGCTCTACCCGGCTTGCATCAAGACTCGCACTCGCATAGACCAAATTCTCTCTGCAGTTGTGACTACTATGCACAATGCAATGGTAGACGCCATCGTGAGTACTGAGTTTTCACTTGCATTTTCTGGGTAACCATCAGGTTTTCAAATCTCCTGAGCGTGATCTCCTTGTAGTTTTATCTAGATAAGTCGGATAGCTTTTTAGCGAAGGTCTCTGTCGAATACCTTTTCGACAGGTCAGGAGCAATTATTTTACAGGCGCGCTAGCTGTCAATGCGACTAGTAGCAGGGACAATGCCTCTAGTAGCTGGGCAGTTTCGGGATAATAACTTCCATAAGGACGTAGAATACCTACCCGAAAAAGTTAACTGTCAAATGTGGACTAGCACCACACTTTAGTTTCGGAAACAATTCCAGTAAAGTATTCACTATAATCTGCAACCATACAGCATTCTACTACTGGCCTCCGAGTTCTGAATTCAAATACACCGGCTCTTCGAATTTGTTAATGACAATAAATGCGACAATATCTTGTGGAACCACTTCTTCGTAGACCTCCTATGTCAAAACTGTCGCTTGGCCAGCCTTTAGGTATTTCTGCTTTCTAACGGTTCTTCCAATGCAGTCAAGGCACCTACTCGAGGCACTGCACAGTCCGAAACATTGATAGATGTTTTCATAACGAACATCGACGCTTCACTACCCAGGGCTGGTATAGTTTGCTGTTACATTGGCTACCAGGTGGGAATTAATTTCCTAATGACTGTGATTATTAAAATGACTGTTGCGCAGTATTTTAGTTTAATCTAGATGTATTACTAATGACTAATATTTTAGTTTCACGTAGATTCAAAACTGAATTTTGATGATTTTCATTTTACGCTCTCATTACTTGCTTTAGTTTTCTCTTCAAAAGTAAACAATTTTCTGCACTTTATTTTATTCTATACTATTCTACATAGAAAAAAAATTTCAACCTTAAGGGTGGCTTCTCGTGTCTGTACTTCAATGCCTGTACCTCACAAAAGGGTACTTGAGGGAACTTATACACCCATTTATTTCAAAGGGCAATTTTTGGGAAGTGCACACATTTGCCCAATATCTGGTGTGCGCCGCAATGGTATGCGAGGTGCTGACCAAATAAATACACAAAACATTATCATGGAATATTGCCGGTGGTGTCGACTCGAGGCCTTAAGTCCGAATAACCAGCCGAGCTCATTAGAAGAAATTTAACAAATGATCCAATACCGTCGCCTCGGGGTTGAGTGCAGGGAGCAGACGACATAGCAGCAACGTGTCTCGTACGCCGGTGAACGGTTGCCTTCCGGCAGCCGTAAGAGGCAGCCAACGCCGTCGCCTGCTGTCCTCACTAACAATGTCATGAGGATAGATAGTTAGTTATTTAAGGTTTTATGGCGCAGGAGGAATTACGGCTATGATGATCCCCATAACGAGAGAGGAGGCGTGCATCTTTTGCCAGAAGGAACATTCAACACAGAATTGAAACACAGTGATTGATAACTTCGAGCAAAAGCGTCTTCTCTCCACAGGGGTGTCTGCGTAAGCAGGGGTTGGTGTGTTGCGACACTACGTACCCGAGCACACGAGGGTTGGACTGTCCCACGTGTAGCCGTGCGCGGCGTAGCCGTGTCTGGGTAAAAGGGCATCCTAGGGGTTGAGCCGATGCTGGGTGTTTGGTTGTTGTGTTCATATAGGAGGTTGTGGCCAAGTACTGCACCAGGGTGGCCAATCCTGCTCTGGTGAGGGAGTGCGTTACCGGTTCTTGTCACCGGGATCAGGCCACACCCCAAGCCTGTTTATGCAATTTTTATGAACACGCGGATTTTTTTTAATCCGGTGGGAAATTGCGCGGCACCGGGATTCGAACCACGCACCTCTTGCAAGCGAGGCGGGTGTTCTACCTCTACGCCACCACTGCACCTCAAGGTTGTCATTATCCCTCACGAGAAAAATATCTAACAGCTTTGTCTTACCAGTACTCAGGTACGGGGCAGAAACCTGGAGGCTTACGAAAGGGTTCTACGGAAATTGAGAATGACGCAACGAGCTATGGAAAGAAGAATGCTAGGTGTAACATTAAGGCATTATAAAAGAGCAGATTGGGCGAGGGAACAAACGCGAGTTAATGATATCTTAGTTGAAATCAAGAAAAAGAAATGGGCAAGGGCAGGACATGTAATGAGGAGGGAAGATAACCCTTGGTCATTAAGGGTTACGGACTGGATTCCGAGGGAAGGGAAGCGTAGCAGAGGGCGGCAGAAAGTTAGGTGGGCGGATGATATTAAGAAGCTTGCAGGGACAACATGGCCACAATTAGTACATGACCGGGGCAGTTGGAGAAGTGTGGGAGAGGCCTTTGCCCTGCAGTGGGCATAACCAGGCTGATGATGATGACCATGATGTGTGTTTGGACCTTTAAGGCTCCCCGGCGGAGGCAACATACCTCTTCGGCCTCGATTTCACATAGACGGCATCTCCAGGCTGACCCACCTGGAGGAAATCGGCAGTCCCCTTTTCCTTTCTCTCTCTTCCTACAACCTTCGTCTTTACCGTAGTTTCCCCCTTTCCAGTCTCCTTCTCTCTCCTATTTACTTCCTTCTCCTTGGCGGCAAGGGTTAACCCTATGTGGCTATCCAACCTTGCGTACACCATATTTGGTTATAGAGGCGGCGTACGACTGGCGTCGTGCAGACTTGTGTGCAAGCTCTGCCGCGTCCCCTCGTTGGGCTACGACGGTCGGAGCTGTTGCCGCATGTTCGTATATTTTTATGGAAACTTCTTTCCCCCACCTTCCTGATCGCCCTCAGAAACGAGGGCGCACCGAAGATTTCTTCATGTTTTTCGGACACCAAATCCAGAATTTCCGCGCTTCCATGTTATTCACTCTCAAAAGTCAAACAAAGCAGTGCGAACCATTTCACCATTCCTTGTTTCAAAGTCCTTGCCTGATGTTTTTGGTCCAGGTTACAAGGTGTCGAGGATGGCAAGCCATGACCTCCTCTTGGAGCTCCGCGACTACCGAAGCTAGTGCCATTTGGGGAGACCCACATAACAGTAACCCTGCACCATGCAATGAACACCACCCGCGGTGTTGTGTCGGATGATGATTTGCTTAAGCTGACTGAAGCGGAACTCCTGGAGGGCTTCAATGAGCAAAATGTGATCAATGTCAAAAGAATTAAGATGAGGCGGGATGGCAAAGAGATTTAGACGAAGCACCTAATAATTACCTTTGGTTCAAATGTCTTGCCCTAGTCAATCGAGGCCGGGTACATCAAGCTCCGTGTTAGGCCGTACGTGCCAAATCCACTCCGTTGTTTCAAATGCCAGCGCTTCAGCCACAGCTCACAGAGCTGCCGAGGCTGCCAAACTTGTGCTAAATGCAGTGCCCAAGAACACACCTCTGAAGTTTCTGAGAATGCTCTCCACTGTGTAAACTGTGACGGGGATCACGCCGCGTGCTCGTGGTCGTGCCCCTCCTGGAAGAAGGAACAAGAAATTGTAACGAACAAAGTGAAAGAGAATATATCGTTCAAAGAGGCGCGCAGGCGAGTAGCATACCTGCCAAAGAAAAGCTTTGCCGAAGTGGCGCATCAGGAGGCAGCCTCACAATGGCCTCCAGCGGCTGCCCGACCCACAAGCACTGAGTCAGCAGTTACGCCATCTAACCCCACGGTGGTTGCAGCTAGCGCTGCTCCGCCAACCGAGCAAAAGAGACCATCGAACCTGCAGGTTCGATGGTCTCTTTCCAGCACTGGCAACAGGTCCCTTCCAGCACTGGCAACAGCCGGCCAACCAAATCCCTCAGGGAGCCCCATCGTCTTCCGGGCTGGTGGACGCAGGGGTCTTACCCTCCAAGGCGGAACTCTCTCTGGTAACTTCTCGCTCGCAAGAGCACATGTCTGGAGCCTCACTAGAGGCAATCGACACTGCACCTGTGCCTAAGGCGCACCACACGCCTAAGGAGTGCTGAGGCTCCCTCGAACGCTTCAGAAAGGGCAACATCCCGGTTACAGGGCCTGGAAAGAGCTCTGCAATCTTAGGCATCACTGCCGTTTCCGGACACATAGCACCTATTTACTTCCAATATGGATACACAAATTATTCAGTGGAACGTCAGAGGTCTCCTTAGAAACCTAGGTGATGTGCAAGAACTCATCAACAAACACAATTCAAAAGTGCTGTGTTTACAGGAAACACATTAAAACAAAAACACACAAACTTTATTCGACAGTATGTTACTTTTCGCAAGGATCGCGATGATGCAATCGCATCATCGGGCGGTGTTGCAGTAGTAATACAAAAATCATAGCGTGTCAACGTTTACAGCTACGAACGGCCCTTGAAGCAGTGGCTGTTCGAGCTGTTCTGCTAAACGAACCTATCACTATTTGCTCGCTTTATACACCCCCACATTACAAACTAAGCAATCATGATTTTCAGTCCTTTATAGATGAATTGCCAGAACCCCATGTTGTTCTTGGCGATTTCAATGCACACAACTACCTGTAGGGCGACCCTCGTATAGATGCCCGAGAACGTCTTCTTGAACAGTTCCTTTTTTCTTCTGGTGCGTGCCTGCTGAATGAGAAGGAACCCACATATTACTCTCTTGCAAACCGAACCTGTTCTTCAACAGATCTTAGCATAGTTTCCCCGTCGATACTGACTGAACTTGAATGGGAAGTTACCAACAGCCCTTACGGTGGCGACCACTTCCCCATACTACTAAGAACATCTAAAGAAAACGAATATCCACCACAGGCTCCTTGGCGGAAGATCGATACAGCCGAATGGGTGAAATTCCGAACTCTTACTAGTATCTCATGGGCAGACATGTCTTTGTTAGGACTTGATGCTGCTGTGGAGTATTTTCCAGTCTTCATAATAGATACCACATCTAAATGCATATCTGAAATAAGTGGCTTGGCATGCAAACGGCGCGTCCCGTGGTGGAACGACGAATGTAAGATCGCTCGTAAGAAACAAAACAAAGCGTGGGGGTTGCTACGCGCCTGCCCCACTTCGGAGAATCTTATTGACTTCAACAAAGTAAAATCCGAAGGCAGGAGAACGCGCCGACAGGCCAGAAGAGAGAGTTGGCAGAAGTTTTTGTCGGGTATCAACTCGTATACAGATGAGGCCAAAGTATGGAACAGGGTTAATAGGATAAGAGGACGACAAGCATACTCCCTCCCTTTGGTAAACACACAAGGCGATACACTGCAAGACCAGGCAGATTCACTTGGGGAGCATTTTGACAGCGTGTAAAGTTAAACCAATTATTCACAATCTTTTCTCAAATATCAACAAATAGAAGAACGTAAGCCATTCACAAGAAAAAGTCGAGAGAATGAGCCTTACAACTGTGCTTTTAGTATTGCCGAGTTGAGAGCTGCCTTGAGCGCATGCAAGACATCTGCATGGGGATCTGACAGAATCATGTATGAAATGATCAAAACTTACACAATGACACCCAAGTTACACGACTCGCTCTTTTGAACACCATTAGGGCTGTAGCTTGCCTTCCAAGTGCATGGAATGAAGCCATTGTTGTCCCTGTTTTGAAAGGAGGCAAAGATCCTTCCTCAGTGGCAAGCTACCGCCCGATGGCCCTCACAAATTGCCTTTGTGAGGTATTTGAAAAAAAAATCATTAGTCGGTGGCTCATTCGCTTCCTTGAACTGAGCAAACTGCTTGGTCCCTATCAGCGTGGCTTCAGAGAAAGGCACTCTACAACTTATCACCTTGTACGTATTGAAGGAAATACCGGGACGCATTTGTACACAAACAGTTTCTCTTATCCATATTCCTCGATATGGAGAAAGCGTACGACAGAACGTGGCGTTACGGAATCTTAAGAGACTTGTCACAAATTGGCATCCATGGTAATGTGCTAAACCTAATAGAAAGCTATCTGTCCAGTCCTACCTTCCGGGTAAAAGCCGGTAATGTACTTTCGCGTCCTTTTACGCAAGAAACGGGTGTACCCCAAGGAGGCATGCTCAGCTGCACGCTCTTCATTGTGAAGATGAACACGCTTCGTACTTCATTACTACCGGCCATCTTTTATTCTGTCTACTTGCACGACATTCAAATAGCTTTCAAATCCTGTTACCCCGCAGTGTGCGAGACACAGGTACAGCATGGCCTGAAGAAAGTGTCAAAGTGGGCAGACAAAAATGGTTTTAAGATCACTCCTAACAAAGGTTCTTGTGTTCTTTTTACAAGAGAGGCATGATCCCAGATCCTTGCTTAGAACTGTGTGGACAACAGATACCTGTAAACAAAGAGCACAAATTTTAGGTGTTATACTTGACTACAGACTCACTTTGGTCCCACACTATAAACTTCTTGAAGAAAAAGTCTAAGAACAATGATACATCAAAAACTTCTATCCCAGACTACGTGTGGTAGTGACAGGAAGTGCTTAATGAATCTCTACGAGACCTTCATTCGATCACGATTGGAATATGGTGCCGTGATTTATCACTGTGCCACCCGGATCACGCTAAAGATGCTAGACCCAGTCCACCATTTAGGAATCCGACTGGCCACTGGCGCTTTCAGAACATGTCCCATACAAAGTTTATATGTAGAATCAAATGAGTGGTCACTTCATCTGCGCAGAATATACATCAGCCAAGCATATTTTCTGAAAGTCCACTCTAGTTCTCAACATCCGTGTTTTAATGCCGTCAACGGTATGACGTATGCTCCACTCTTTCGTAATCGTCCCTCCGTAAGACAGCCTCTCTCGCGGCGTGTGAGGGAACTTAGTCATGAAATGCATGTCCCACTCCTCGAGCTTCGCCTAATGCATCCAGCCAAGCTGCTACCTCCTTGGGAATGGCCGCTGATACAATGCGATATATCTTTCATGAAAGTTACAAAACACGTTCCAGAGATTGAAATGCAAATACATTTCCGGGAACTTTAGCACAAACACTCCTGCACTGAGTTCTACACAGACACATTGAAGTCACACGACGGGGTGTCCTATGCAGCCGTCATTCCATCCTTCTCGGAATCCTATGTACTGCATCCAGAAATTAGTATCTTTACGGCTGAGGCCTACGAATTGTTGTCGGCTGTAAAGCATGTGAAGAAAACAAAACTCCAGAAATTAGTTATAGATACGGACTCCCTTAGTGTTGAGAAGGCCCTGATGTCATTCTGTAACCTCAAAAATCCGGTAATTAATGCACTCTTGTCCGTCTTGTGTAAAGCATATATATCTAACCAACATGTGATTATATGCTGGGTGCCTGGACATAGGGGCATCGAGGGTAACTTTCTAGCGGACCAGATGGCCACATCAGTTTCATTGCATGCAGTTAATCCTACTGCTTCAGTGCTTGTCACAGACCTGAAGCCTTTCTTAAGAAGGAAACTGCGAAACCACTGGCAACGCATGTGGGACGCAGAAGTAAATAAGAAACTGCACGTGATAAAGCCACAGTTAGGTTCTTGGCCCTCCGTAACAAAATCACGGTGAACAGGTGGCCTATTCTGTCGCTATAGAATAGGACACACATTTGGCACGCATAACTTTTTACTTACTGAAAATGATCCTCCAACCTGCGGTAGACGCGGGGAGAGGCTGACCGTCCTCCACATCCTCCAGCATTGTCGTGCAGCCGCATCTGAGAGGAAGAAACATTTTCCCCTAGCATACCGCCAGCACATCCCCCTTCATCCTGTAATGTTACTCGGCCCAGAACCGCTATTTGCCACCAACCCAATCCTAAGTTTTCTGAAAGATGTTCCATTGGATGTTGTTAGCCCCACATGTTTGTAGCGTCTCCTCTCTTCAGAGGATGCCGCTGTAATAGCTATTTCGTATAGCACATGCCTCTAGGCCCTTGTGTTTCAAGGGCTCTGGCGAGGCAACAGTGCTCCGGGTATATATATATCTAATATATACATCTTCTATTTTGCATTATTCTTTTACGATGGATATTAATGCTCATAGAACACGTAATTTGCCATCGACATAATCTTACTACATATAGATTTTACGCACTCTAGACCGACTATTTTAAGGCTCCTTTACAGCCACGCCATACCAACTTCATAGAACTCATGCTTACATGGCAAACTCAACACCGCGGATCTGGCGCTGTTTAGGCATATCTGGTCCTTGCGCCAATAACAACCGTTAATTAATTAATTAATTAATTACTTCATTCATTCATTCATTCATTCATTCAAAAGCGTCTTCTGTAGCTTTTTTTGCATAGCACATTCCTCAATAACACCAGCATGACGAAGCATAGTTAGTTATGTAGGGTTTTATGGCGCTAAAGTAACTACGTCTATGAAGCTCACCATGACGATGGAGGAGGCGCGCGTGTTTTGCCAGAAAGAACATTGAGCGCATGATTGTAACGTAGCGATTGTTAACTTCAAGCAAAACCGTCTTCTGTAGCTTTTTCTGCATCAGCAAAGTCATCAAAAACAACGCCATGACAAAGGACAGTTATGTAGGGTTTCATGCCGCAAACGCAACTACGGATATGATGCTCACCATGACGAAGGAGGAGGCGTGCGTATATTTCTAGAAGGAACGTTCAGCGCAGGATTGTGACGCACCGATTGGCAATGTCAAGAAAAAGATCTGCAGCTTTTTCTGCATCAGCACACTCCTCAGTACCGACGCCATGACGAAGCATAGTTAGTTATGTAAGGTATCGTGGCGCAAACGCAACTACGGCTATGACGGTCACCAAGACGAGGAAGGAGGCATGCATCTTCTTCCAGAAGGTACATTGATTGCAGGATTTTGACGCATCGTTTGGTAACGCCAGGAAAAAGCATCTTCTGCAGGTTTTCTCTGCATCAGCGCAGACCTCTGTAATGACGCCATGACAAAACATAGTTAGTTATGTAGGGTATTATGGCTCAAAAGCAGCTAGGGCTATGATGCTCACCATGACGAAAGAGGAGGTGTGCGTCTTTTGCCAGAAGAAACATTCAAAGCGTGATTGTAACGCATGGATTGATACCTTCGAGGAAAACCGTCTTCTGTCGACGGCTGGCTGCTGCTTCAAGTGTACAACCAAGGGACACCGAGCAAGGGGCTGTACAGGTAACGTGAGCTGCTCCAATTGTCAAGGAAGATATGCTTCTTCGATGTGTTCCAGAATGGCCGCTAAACGTGCTCCCGTAAATACGCCACCAGAACTGGCAACGAGCAGTGCTTCCATGTGGGCTTTGTCAGGCGGAAATGAGCGAAGTAGCATGCACACCATACTTCTGCAAACGTTCAGAGCTTGGCTATTCGATAAAGGGTGCCAAGGGTTGATGCTACATCAGAGGTATGCTGCATAACGGTATGCAGCGATCTTGCAGGATGGAATGTGTCTCAAGAAAGAGGGGCCTCAAAATGTTAGGAAAGATCAACCTTAACGTCAACGTTCTTGAGAATACAGGTGGAGGGCGAAGTACTGGTCGAAGAATAGTGGAAGTAAACTGACAAATTAATTGCGACAGTGTTTATCACGTGATAGAAGCAGTGGAATTAGCACACATATGTGAAGTCCTTGTTGAAGTGTCAAAAGACCACGCAATAACCAAAGGCCTACACAATCGTGGCCCATGATTTGCTGATGCTCTTTACTTCCCGAACGTTCACCAAGAAATTGTTTGCTTAATTATTGCGTAAGACCTGTTGTCGAAGATATTCGGAAAATACGTCTCTTGCGAGGGTAATTGGAAAGCTCTCCTTTTTATGGAAGCTGTCAAGGCTGGACATTGCAAGGACCAACAAGCAAGGATGAGCCCGTTCACCCACCCACACAAGAAAAAGTCTGTAATAAGGAGACATTTGTCTTTGTATCCTTAAAAGAGCAAACCTTTTGGCAGCTCAATAGCTTAGGGAACACAGAGGCTTTTGAGGCTTGCTCCCATGACAAGCAAGTTTTTGAAAGCTTTCCCCGAAACCATTGACTTGCGCGGTAACAGATATGAAGCTTGTCTTCCTGGGAACGACTTGCAAGCAGACCTGCAGGATAATCGTGCGTTAGCTATCAGGGAGTTTCGCGGCTTCCTTCATCGCCTATCTGAGAAGAAAGATGTTCTGCTTAGCTGCGATGCAGCAGTCAGACAGCATCTTAAGGATGGTCATGCGAAACCAATTCGCGTCATGGAAGAAATGATTATCACAAAGAACTATATGACCCAACTTGAAGTAATCAGGGAATCGCTCCCCACGAGTAAACTCTGAGTCGCCTACGATTCGTCATTTCATGACACTGGAATGATTTCACTGAACAACCTCCTGGAAAGAGGCCTTAACCTCAGCAATAATAGTGGAAGGTGTTGCTGTGCTTTAACCTGCGCAAGTTCAAAATCGTGGCTCACGTTCAGAAAATCTTGTTGAAGATTGGAATCAAACCATGTGTCAGGGACGCCCTGAGATTCATTTGGTTTGAAACAAAAATGCCAAGAGGAATATGTGACATGCATCAGGTGCACAATTGCCGCATGACCAGCGTACAGTTAGGCACGACGGCAAGCACCTTTTTACACTCAGCGCGTATCCGGAAACAACTGTCCATTAGTTGAGAAGTTAGCAAGTTGCTTTTATGTTAGCGACATGGTCACCATGAAATATACATGGTCACCAGGCCTCCTGCGAACTATACGTCCACACTACAGAAATATTCGCAGACGCTGGAATAAAGTTGCAAAAGTGGGTGCCTAACTACACTAGTATGAAAGGACGGACAAAACAGCAGGAGCAAACGAAGGCACTTGGAGTACTGTGGAACACCAGATCACGCAACCTAAGCTTCGGTAATTGAATCTTTACAAGGAGTTCAATGAACGAAACGCTCCATCTTGCGGGTCCTCGCTCGAATGTTCGACCCTCTATGTGATGAAGATCCATTTCTGTTCCCCGCCAAGATTCTCTTTCAAATAATTTTGGCAAATGGGGCAGGATTGGAGTTGCGAGTTTCTGACAAAACTCGACCGGGATTGGAGCGTACGTGGTGCAAATAAATGCGTGGTATTAAGACTCTTTGAGTGCCCAGGCTTTGTTGACCAACTAGCGCCGTGCACTGATATGAGCTCCACAATTTTACGGACGCAGGCAAAGCAGCCTATGGTGCTCTGACTAACCTGAACCAGAACCACGAAGGAGCACCTGTAAAGATGCTCATGGCGAAAGCCGGAGTTGCTCCACTAAAAGAGCTGGCACTTCCACGGCTTTACCGGTTACCGAAGCTTTGATGGGTGCATCACTTGCAAAGCACATAGCTGTCACTCAGGCAATCCATAGTTTGAAATGCTATTTTCGGACCAATTCAACGGTGGCTCTTAGTTGGATCCGAGGTGTCGCTACAAGGTGGCAGCAGTTTGTCATAAACAGTGTCCCAGAAATTCAAGATAGCATAAACTTTTCTCAGTGCAACCACTGTTATGTAAAAGAAAACCTAGGTGGCCTAGTTTTACAGGGCACTTCAATCTGGTCTATGGCCGACAGCAAAATTTGGTGGTTAGGAGCGGTTTGTTTACCCAGACGTGAAGAATGACCCAAGCACTATGCTTCAAATATGCCTCTTGCACAAGACGAGGACTCAGAAGTAGACGGCATTACGCTACAAGGTTGAGCTGCATTGGTGCTCGCTCTGTTCGACTTCTGAAGACACAGTAGCTTGTAGTGGGTGCTAAGGGTCACACTATGGATACTGAGGTTTGTCGCAGCCTGGCGTGGTCTGCCAACCTCTAAAAAACAGATAACGTCGGACGAGCTTGCCGCTTCGAAAAGGTATTGATTTTCGATTACCAAAAAGCAGCGATTCGGCCTTGAATTATCAGCCCTTGTGCCAGGATGGGACCTACACAAGGCGTTAAAATGCAAGACAGGCGTCGTACACCTTTGTTGCCGAGTAGAATGGTTAGCGGCGGATTCAAACAAGACTTGGGAATGTCGCGGACAAGCACGGCATCAAGCGCCCGATCCTATTTTTTCGTGATCACAGTGCCACTTCCTTCATTGCAATATACTAGCACCAGAGGCTTGCTGCAGTTCTGCTCCGTGACATTCCCAAGTCTCGTTGAAATCCGCAGCAGCCTTTTTTCCATCTACAAAACACTGATCAGTACTTTCAACACGCAGGCACAAATCACTGTAATAGACAAAGGCACGAAACAACCCATTTTCTTCAACAAATGTCGACAGGAAAGGTTCTCTCTTAAATTTAAAGAAAAACGTTTTGACACCTGAGGGCATGACGATTCACTGGACACGCTTGAGTACATCTAGGTAAATACCATTGTAGGCAAAGTAAGCAGTAAAAGGGAACATGCAAAAATGTGTTTAAAAGTGCTGCAGAATTCGTTTAATGAGCTTGTGAAAATATAAGCCATGACAAAAGCGAGCCTTTAGCACGTAGAAACGTTAAAAATCACCCTTTAGGAAAACCTGGTCTACTAACATAATGGTCTATTAACATAATAAAAATGGAATAACTGGAAGACAAGTCGCCTAACGAGGAGGTGGGCCGGGCCGAGTCCGCCGCTTTCAAGAGGAAGGAAACGGTTATGACGCCGCACGGCTTCAACACGTCAGCTACGGACCGAAGTAGCAAACACGAGATGGAAAGCTTGCAAAAATAAGCAGTGAGGAGTGTGGCACTTGCAAGACATAAACAGGGATGCCTGGAACATATTGCAAGCTTCAGCTCAGCTCAATGTGGCCCAACTGCTACCACTGTTAGTCTGATGATGTACATACATCCGCAAATTCCGATG
Organism: Dermacentor albipictus; assembly: GCF_038994185.2. NCBI lineage: Eukaryota > Metazoa > Arthropoda > Arachnida > Ixodida > Ixodidae > Dermacentor > Dermacentor albipictus. Next base: position 89,445,348 of record NC_091822.1, read on the forward strand.
AGCAGTTCGTGAGGTCTGCTGTTAGCGTATGAGAGATGGGTATACCTATGTACTTGAAGGTGTGCTTCCAATGATTACCTGGAAAGTGATTGTGCACCTCACATAATCGACATCATCATCAGCCTGGTTACGCTCACTGCAGGGCAAAGGCCTCTCCCATACTTCTCCAACTACCCCGCTCATGTACTAATTTAGGCCATGTTGTCCCTGCAAACTTCTTAATGTTATCCACCCACCTAACTTTCTGCCACCCCCTGCTACGCTTCCCTTCCCTTTGAATCCAGTCCGTAACCTCTAATGAAAATCGGTTATCTCACCTCCGCATTACATGTCCTGCCCATGGCCATTTCTATTTCTTGATTTCAATTAAGATGTCAATAACCCGCGTTTGTTCCCTCACCCAATCTGCTCTTTTCTTACCCCTTAACAATACACTCATCATTATTCTTTCCATAGCTCGTTGCGACATCCTCAGTTTAAGCAGAACTCTTTTCATCAGCCTCCAGGTTTCTGCCCCACACGTGAGTACTGGTAGGACACAGCTGCTATACACTTTTCTCTTGAGGGATAGCGGCAACCTGCTGTTCATGATCGGAGAATGCCTGCCAAACGCGCCCCAGCCCATTCTTATTCTTCTGGTTATTTCAGTCTCATGGTCCGGATTTGTGGTCGCTACCTGCCCTAAGTAGATGTATTCCCTTACCACTTCCAGTGCCTCGCTACCTATTCTAAAACGCTGTTCTCTTCCGAGACTGTTAAACATTACTTTAGTTTCCTGCAGTTTAATAATCAGACCCACCCTTCTGCTTTGCCTCTCCAGGTCAGTGGGCATGCATTGCAATTGTTCTCCTGAGTTACTAAGCAAGGCAATATCATCAGCGAATCGCAAGTCGCTAAGGTATTCTCCATCAACTTTTATTCCCAATTCTTCCCACTGAAAGGGCTCTGAATACCTCCTGTAAACACGCTGTGAATAGCATTGGAGAGATCGTATCTCCGTTTGACGCCTTTCTTTATTGGGATTTTGTTGCGTTCTTTATGGAGGACTACGGTGGCTGTGGAGCCGCTATAGATATTTTTCAGTATTTTACACATGGCTCGTCTACACCCTGATTCCGCAATGCCTCCATGACTGCTGGGGTTTCGACTGAATCAAACGCTTTTTCGTATTCAATGAAAGCTATATATATAAGGGTTGGTTATATTCTGCACATTTCTCTATCACCTGATTGATAGTGTGAATATGGCCTATTTTTCAGTAGCCTTTACGGAATTCTCCTGGTCCTTTGGTTGTCAGAAGTCTAAGGTGTTCCTGATTCTATTTGCGATTACCTTAGTAAATACTTTGTAGGCAATGGACAGTAAGCTGACCGGTCTATTATTTTTCAAGTTTTTGGCGTCCCCTTTCTAATGGATTAGGATTATGTTAGCGTCCTTCCAAGATTCCGGCACGCTCGAAGTTATGAGGCATTGTGTATATAGGGTGGCCAGTCTTTCTAGAACAATGTTCCCACCATCCTTCAACAAATCTGCTGTTAGCTGATCTTCCCCAGCTGCCATCCCCCTTTGAATAGCTCCCAAGGCGTTCTTTACTTCTTCCGGCGTTACTTCTGGGATTTCAAATTCCTCTAGACTATTCTCTCTCACATTATCGTCGTGGGTGCTACTGGTACTGCATAAATATCTATCGAACTCCTCAGCCACTTGAACTATGTGATCCATATTAGTAACCATAATGACGGCTTTGTCTCTTAATGCATACATCTGATTCTGGCCTATTCCTAGTTTCTTGTTCACTGCTTTTAGGCTTCCTCCGGTCCTGAGAGCCCTGTTCAATTCTATTCATATTATAGTTCCTTATGTCACCTGTCATACGCTTGTCAATTAACTTAGAAAGTTCTCCCAGTTCTATCCTAGCTGTAGGTTTACAGGCTTTCATACATTGGCGTTTCTTGATTAGATGTTTCGCCTCCTGCGATAGCTTACTGGTATCCTGTCTAACGGAGTTAACACCGACTTCTATTGCACACTCCTTAATGATGCCCATAAGATTGTCGTTCATTGCTTCAACACTAAGGTCCCCTTCCTGAGTTAAAGCCGAATACCTGTTCTGTAGCTGCATCCAGAATTCCTCTAGTTTCCCTCTTACCACTAACACATTGATTGGCTGCTGATCTACCAGGTTCTTCCGTTCCCTCCTCAAGTCTATGCTAATTCGAATTCTTACCAGCCTGTGGTCACTGCAGCACACCTTGCCGTGCACGTCCACATCTTGTACGATGCCAGGTTTGGCGCAGAGTATGAAGTCTATTTCATTTCTAGTCTCGCCATTTGGGCTCCTCCACGTCCACTTTCGGCTAACCCGCTTGCGGATGAAGGTATTCATTATCCGCATATTATTCTGTTCTGCAAATTCTACTAATAGCTCTCCCATGCTCTTCCTAGAGCCTATGCCGCATTCCCTCACTGACTTGTCTCTAGCCTGCTTCTTGCCTAACTTGGCATTGAAGTCGCCCATCAGTATAGTGTATTTTGTTTTGACTTTAGCCATCGCCGATTCCACGTCTTCATGAAAGCTTTCGAGTTCCTTGTCATCATGACTGGATGTAGGGGCGTAGACCTGTACTACCTTCAATTTGTACATTTTATTAAGTTTTACAACAAGGCTTGCCACCCTCTCGGTAATGCTATAGGATTCCTGTATGTTACCAGCTATATCTTCATTAATCAGGAATCCGACTCCTAGTTCTCGTCTCTCCGCTAAGCCCCGGTAGCACAGGACGCGTCCGCTTTTTAGCACTGTATATGGTTCTTTTGTCCTGCTCACCTGACTGAGCCCTATTATATCCCATTTACTACCCTCTAATTCCTCCAATAAGGCTGCTAGGCTGGCCTCACTAGTTAACGTTTCTAACGTTAAACGTTGTCAGCTTCAAATTCCAATGGCGGCCTGTACGCCATTGGAATTTGAACCTTTATATGAACCTCCTATATGAATACAACAACCTCACATCATAGTTCAAACCGAAATCTTGAGCTTTTTAGAAGAGCTGCACCGCTAACTGTACAAAAAAAAATTACCGACGATTACGTTACTTCCTAATGCGAAATGTGAGCGCAGCAAATAGGCTGTTTCACCTTTTCGATAGCTCTGCTTCGGCGACGCGTACTCCTGGATCATCTCGACGGCAGCGACGGTAAGCTTCTGCTTCGGCGGCACGCACCTCTGGATTCTGACGGCGACGGCGCTGGGTCTCTGCTCTGGCAGCTCGTTTAGCGGCAGCAGCAGCAGCAGACGGAGGACTTCCATCGGTCGTCTCGCTCATGGCTCAGAAAGAACTGGCAGATAATTTCGCAGTGGCGAACGGCAGCGGCAATTTCGGCTCGGGCGGTGCACATATACAGATCCGCCGCCACCGATCTGGCTCTCTGATTGCCACCGCACAGGGAGAACGGCAGCGGCAATTTCGGCTCGGGCGGTGCACATATACAGATCTGCCGCCACCAATCTGGCTCTCTGATTGCCACCGCACAGGGGTTGCATTGGAGGAGGAGCGAAGAAAGGAATTAAGTTCGAGCCGGCGCTTTGACAACCGGAGACTCGCAGGAAGAGGGGGGAGGGGGGCGGCGTGTACACCCAGCGGCAAACGATGGGGGCAGAAGCGCGCGCAGCAAGCGGACAACACGATAAAGGGAGGAGGGAAGAGATAGCAGCGACTGACTGATGCCGCTGACGCCGATAGTGAGTCAACCCCAGCTGCGGAGTTGGTTTCAGGGACAACGCCGCCGATGCCGACACAAACAATATGATACCCTCGCTTCCGCAGCGCTAAGGACCAGGTCTAGCCGTGGGAAGGTGGTCACATATTCGTCGACGTGCCGGGGCCTGCGTGAAATAACCGGCGCGTCGGCAACTGAAGAGCACCCTATCCGCCACACAAGAACAGGGGGGGGGGGGACCCTTTCCTCCTCTTTCTGCATGGCGGCGACGGTGTTCTATGCAGTCACGTTATCTTGACTCTCTAGCGGCGTCAGCGGCATCCAGCGGTATCAGTCGGTCGCTGCTAGCGCTGGAGGGATGAAAGGGGGGCGGAGCTGGTTACGAGGCCGACGACAACGCCGACGACGACGCGAAACCCAGGAACGGACGCCAAAGAGCTGCGCTCTAAAATGCTGCGTTATGGCAAGCGCAGTCATTACACTTTTCATATCAGCACAGAAAAAGGCGATGTCGTCCGTATAGGCCCGTGAACCCATCAGATTGCAGTGTGAACCTGGGAAACGTCTGGTCTTACCGTTTTCGCGCACGTAGCGGCTCCAAGTGCAAAGGGAACCAAAGCTTGGACAATGGCTGAGATAACTTACCGACGCTTTCAGAAATATGTGTTTGGAGAGACAGCCATTCGGTTACCGTTCGGTTACATTAAATTACCGTTCGGCACTTCCGACAGCTTTCCCATTGAGGGGAATTGCATCCAATTTTCCACTCTCTGACACATTTCACGCTTTCACATCAACAAAGAATGGCCAGTACCAATTTTCGTGTAAACAGTGTGCTACCAGTAATCGGAATGGAGTTCAGCAATTTTTTGTTTAGGTGCTTGCATACTGCCATACGGGCACTGTATGGAACCATTGGAGCGACTACAAATAAAAGAAATACGAAAAATGGGCTCTTGAGTTGCAGGTGATATTGAGCGCGATAGTACATGAAGTAGCAGGTTGGAGTTGACATCCGTATCCTACTGCGACCACATTGCGTACTCTAGCAATGACTTCGTGCAAACCGCTGGGAAATGGACAATTAGGGCTTTTTACTTGCTTGAAATATGGAAGCGCGTGAGCACCCTTAAATTCTGGATGGTGTATGTTTCACACATAACGCCCATTAACAGCCTGAAATTATTAAAGTGGTGCACTGAGCGCGCTTTGCCAACGAATGCACCCATTTCCGATATTGTCACACACAGTAATTGTGCGAATTGTGTGTTTGTACATTGAATACATACTCGCGCTGTAATTTTTCTGATTGTATAACTTTTATATTTGTATATTTTAACAATTTTATTTGATTGTCTTGTGCTTTCTCTTTAAGGTACGTTGTCTTTCTGCTAACTTATGACTAGCTGTTGCAATCCTGCGCATAATCTTTATGGTCAATTTTCTTATCCTTCTTGTCTTAATTGGCACGTTTGCCGAACAGTGTAAGGTTCAGGAGCTCGATGAGTTACCGCTTTTTCCTCTATAGCCTTCTGGGGACTGTAGCGGAAATAAATATTCATTGAATTATGGAAACTTCTTTGTCATTTAATTAAGGCAAAAAGAATAATTGGTTAACTGCTTATCTTCACGCGTATATTGCGCTCCTCAAGAGGTGTCGTCTTTAAATGGGCAGCGACTGCGTCGGAAGCACATCCTAAATTTCAAAATTAATCTACTCCGAAGGAAGTTAGCCACACATGATGCAAACAAAGTCGTCTCACTTAAGCAATAATGCGCAGCGGATCATGCGAGCGCGAGTATCCAACGTTTCTCTTTCGTGGCACTCACGGCAGCCGGCGCTGTGTTCCCTCACCTATATCACAATTTCATGTAAATCAAGCGAAAGAAGTCTTCATTGTTATTGCGATAGCAATTATATTGTCGCATAATAGTGATGGTGAAGAAAGCAGGAAAACTGTGAGTGACGTAATGATCGTTTTATTGGACGAACATGTGCCATCAAAAACATGCTACACTCAAACAACGACAGCGGTGAACGCCGAGGGCGGTCGTCGAAAATCTGCTCAGAGGGTCAAGCACATCGGCTTTCACGCATGAGTCATTCATTGTTCCAACGCAATCGCTGGTGCCCGCGTGTCTTCAAGAAAGCACTATGCAATTCGCGTCGCGCACACATGCAGTCAGATTACGCAAGATTCATTGAGAACAGAGAGCGTATAGGACAATAGATAACATTCGAGAAACTCCCGATACATGCATGCGCGGCCTGCGCTGAGCGATAGCTTCTGTAGGGCGGTGAAACGCGGTCAGCCGACCAAGACAAACGAGTACAAGTTTCAATATCGACGCTCGAAACGAAATTTTGCTGTCGCTGTCGTCGTGATGTTTTGTACAAGGTCCAAGGGTGATAACACTGTCGCCGCGCGTAGTATGCAGTATGCGAGTGAAGCATGGGAGGGAAGCCGCCGATTGCGGCTCAATCTGGCTTGCGCGAACGAAGGGAAGCAGAGGGCAAACGTGCCGTTTTCCTTGACACGAAAGGCCATGGGGGTGGGAGGTAGGGAGAGGGGGGTGGCCATGTGCAACGGTTGCAACTGCACATTTCGCGACCGGGTGCAAGGGGGACTGATGACTGCACCTCAATATAGCGCGCCATATTGGGGGCGAGGGCTTACGGAGTTGCCATCTATCGGCAGCGCCTCTCTTGCGTAGTATGAAGTATCACGCGGCACGCTCCTGATAGGTTTGGCCTACGGCGCTCAGTAACACCATCACGTGGCAGGCCTCCTGGACATTTCTGTAAGTACTCTCAAAACGGGGCAAGATTCTGACTGTCGAAATATTATTATTGGGAAAACTGAAAACACAAAATGGTTTACAGACACTATCTGTTTATTGAATACGTACAGTGACTACCACTGCGCGTGATCGCCACGATGGAGACTCCCGAAGCGGCTTCTTGCGCGAAAGCTAGGCAAACACTGCGAGCAAACTATGTGACGTATGTTCTTATAGTGGGCTGTCTGTATAACCAAATGGAACATAACACAATGAAGCCTCAATGCAGCGATCGCACGGGTTCGCAGCGACAGACTGGGCATCTTCATGCATGTCCGCGCAAATTGTTTCGCTTTCGCTGCGAGTGCGTTGTCGCGCCGTAGGGTGAGCTTTAGGCCGCAGAGCATGAGCATTTTACAGTACACAATCAACCATTGTTGCGCGGATGTTGCCAGAGCTCTTTTAAAATAATTTCTTTATAGAGAATTCGACGCCTACGGCGACTGTGATGTGCCGTCGCGACGAATTACGTTTATTTTATGTTCAAAATTCTAGGACGTTTAAGTATTATTTATCAAGTTGTGTCGCACTGAATGTTTACTGGTGTTCTGCGCAGCGTGCGATTTCCCGCTGCTTCTGTACCGTATTCCAGTGCTTTAATTCATAACACAAACATGACCATATGCCATGCATCTTTTAATGTGCTTCTTACTGCTCCCTTTCAATTATAGTGAACTTGCCTGTATCTAGCATCAACAAGTTCACAGACCAAACCATTATGACATTAGCCGGGCAGCGGGCGCGCGCGAGCATCTCACTGCGCGTTTTCTCCTACTCGCCGACCATGGCAGCCCCGGCGCCATAGAAGAAATTTTCCTTGCGTCGGTGCTTGCTGCATAACCCAGTTGTAGACGATGGCTGTGTGCCGGTTCTAAGTTTCGCGAGCCAAGCTTTACGCGGCTTTTTCCTGTCTTGCGGCTACGTGTAGATAAGGCTGACACCGGACTCTGTTGCGTACGTCCGGAAATGCGGCACCGAACAGTAGCCTACAATACTGCATGCTTCCAAAGGCAGTCACACCTATTATAGTGCTTTCAAGTCAGCCGTCAAGTGTCAAGTTTCAGTGTCAAGCCGCCACCCAAAGCGGAAACGCCTCACCACTTAATCAGTACCGCAGCGTAGGTCGGACATTAACTTTCGTTTTCAGCTGGCTTCGGCGCTTCCGAAGCAACCGACGCGGCCGCTGTGTCCACGTGATTCCTCAATGCACGTCACGGCGACGGTGGCCCCAGCTTTTCCAGTTGTGGAGCTCGCCCCCCCATGGAGGCAAGCGGGAAGGCAGGGTGGGAGGGAGGGGTGGCCACGCCCGCCGTATCTTGAAAATTATCTGCAGACGTCTCACACCTTTGTACGTGCTGTATGATCGACGCTCACGTGTTGAAGAGGTAGACCACACGAAGGTCACTTCGCTTGCTGCTCTTATCACGTTTCTCACACCAGCGTTTTGACAGCGAGTGTGCGCACTCCTTGAATGTGATCGGTTCACGTTTGGTCGTGCGCTGAAACCATACGCTCGTTAATTCAGTTATAAGTAAGGGCTTCCGAGTTTACATAGCCGATAAAACTACTATCCTTAATTCTTATAGTTGTGCACTAATTTGATCTCGTAATGGATACTTCACCTTGCGAGCAAAACTGCGACTTCTTTTTTTTGGTGCAGCTTCCTATGCTACGTCGGAAGACCAAGCCGCCGACGGAAGAGATTGCAGCATTGGAAGACAATGTCGCCAGAGGGCTGGAGCACCTTATCGGTGACGACAAGTTCGCGGCTGGCGACACCTTCACCATCGCCGATATGGCGTTGGCCGGACGCATCCCTGCGGTACTCGAGGTAATGCTTCACCGTGTCATGACCACCTCAATTGCAAGTAATCTCTACGGCCCCTGTTGTTATAGAGCTGCCTAATACAGAAATGATTTACGTTGGCAACGGACGTATCGAAATTTCAAGGCATTTCTTCCACTAGAGATAATCAGTTGTTGAAAATGTCAGTGGGGTATTTGAGGTTCACGTAATCAGTAGCTTGTTTTACAATGATCAATATATGAAAGAACAATAAGGAATTGAGGCATCAACTGTCCGACTTCAGAACTGAGCAATAAGTATAGGTGTCACAATCGTCTATCTTTATAGGCATGGAAAAAGACAAACTGAGGTACACATCTACATTTCCAGGTAAATGTTATTTATATATATATATATATATATATATATATATATATATATATATATATGATGTAGTGTATGATGTAGACATGGGGAAGATATGATGTAGCTTATGACGTAGTTTATACTTTTGCTATGTCTCAATTTGATTTAAAGGACGTAGGTTTTAAGGAACGGGCTCATACATAGTATAGAAATTCGCGGATTAAATATTTACAGGACTAAATAACAGTGTGGCATTCGTACTAATCCGAGCCATCTTAATACCTTACGGCAGACAACTGCTGTGAAATCTGTTCAGTGCGTGTAGTTCTGAACAGTCTAGAGGATGAAACTGTTAAAGGAATGCAGGTCTGCGTACCAAACGTATTCCGAGCGAGAAATTGCATGTTGCATCAAATTCAAATTTCCCTTTTTCTATTGCACAACAACCTATTGAGCTGAACCTTGTTTTTAAATTCTATCTTATCATTGTTCATGTGAATATAGACAGTTAAAGATGTTCCATTCATTATGCCTCAACGGAAAAATGAACCAACATTTCCTCTTCTGAACCAGCCTAGGTTTCCACGGCGTCTGTTGCAGCCGCAGTATAAGTTGCCGTGGCTGAATGTAATAGAAAAAATAAAAGTAGTAAAACATCGCTTAGATAATAATTACAATGAAATATTTAATAACTGTGGAAGAAGAGTAAATTCCAAGAGCGGGGATAAGACGGCAAAAAAATATTTAGATGTTGAAAAACGCGAAAGCGCAGCATCTCACTGAGAATCACCACAAAGCTCTCATGCAACAGCACATGCGTCTTAAGGAGCATCTTGCTGCGCTATTTGAGCTGCGGGACTCCTTACCCAATATGAAGGGTGAATTCTCCTGAAGGCGTGTTTATTTTCACGGCGTCGTCTGCTCAACGTCTGCTTGCCATCCTGTCGTTAAAGGTTCCATGGCCGGCGGATTTACATACCAAATGTTCTGGTGTTGTCACCCCAAGTGGCGTTTGCATAAATGCAGCAGCGGCGCCTTGCTTCTTCCACATGCTCTCTGGGCAGTTCATTCCATCCTCCTTTCACAAGAGTAAAGGCTAACGCGCAAAATAAATGTTCGCCCACACCCCATCGTCTGCTCGGCGCATATTTGGCGTTTACTCGGTACCGTCATCACGTACCATACCACAAAGGAGTACTAAATGAATGATGCAGTGAACAATTAGGCCTTCATAGCATTCCGCATTGCCAACGCATCACCAGTGCTAATGCTGTGGCGCCATTTGCGAAATGGAAGTCAAACAACTTTATGGCTTGGCGCCTCCTCTGTAGTGCTAGCGGCATCTAAACAAAAATGCTGATTTCAATACTCACGACAAACCACAGCTAATGCATTGGTCACAGCGTGAGATGAGACTAAATCATGGTGGATTGTAAAACTTAGTTCTAGTTTTAAAACGGATCGAAGTGGGCAGTCTGTCCTGTGTCAGTGCTGTTATGTTGATACGTAATCCACTTTAGGGTGGTCACTGCGCTTACCGGCGCAAACCGTCACAGTAGGGCTAGTTTGTTTCCTGCACTGGCTACACGATGTACCTAGTGTAGGAAGTCGTCATTATCCTCAACTGGTGTAGAAAATGTTTAGCTCCGCCTACCTACACAAAGCCGTTTTTTGATGACACTAGCGTAGCATGAAAACTACACTTCCTACATCACAGTTTCTACCAGTGTGGGTAGCAGATGACCAACAGGCTTGTATTGTCAACGCATTGCGCAATTTTGTCTGTGAGTGTCAGCGCTGATAGGGTGACGGTAGCGAACGTTCGAAGCAGAGACGGGCAGTAAAATGCTGGCGTGGCCGTGTGTCGCAGACGGTTACACATCAAGGTGAGCTAATCCTCTCAGAAGGTAGTTTCGGACTCCGGACTGTATTATTATCACGGTGAAGGTAGATTTACATGATACGTGTCGCTGTAACTTATAATTTACCAAACAAAATGTAAGCTATCTAACCCCGGCAATAATCAAAAAGTCACGCCCGGAACTATATGCCACTGCGTAAGCATATTACCAGTGTATACGCCTCGCGCCTTCGGCAATGCTGCAAGGTACTTGGGAGATAGAATTAGCGTTCGGCGACGAGCGTCTCTCGTCAGTTACCAAAAAGGAGCAACCAAAACTGGCTACTTACTTTCAAATGGTAGGAGAAATGACATAAATAAATTCGGTTTAGCAAAACAATGACATGCTTGAAGGCGTATGGTCTTTGTTGCAGTAAAGTTATTTAGGTAGCGTTTGCTGTTTCCTTGCGAAAGTTTGTAGAAATTGTAGCTGGTGACCGGCACATCTGCAAGGGTAGTACAGATGGTTACACTCATGCGCAAACTCAACATATTTGTGCATCCTGTGCAGTATTACCACATTCTTTGAAAATACCCGCTACAGTTACCTAAAAGTCTCTAAATGTACGCCAGCATACTTGGAATATCGTTATAATTGTCGATACAGCTTGGGAGTAAATCTTAGATAACGTAGGCAATTTTTAATGCTATATTGTAAACGAATCTATCATAAATCATTTGCCATATTGTCTCATGTTTTTGTGGGTCCGTATCGGTTAGGAATCAGGGTTAACTTACTGGCAGTGTGTATTAGGTTTTTACTTTGCTAATATACTTAAAATGAATGATAACAGCTGAAATGCTGCGTTTACATTTATATTGTGAGTTTACAGATGGAGGACGATCCAAGAGAACACGAGTAATGTGATCTCTCCTGCACGCAAAACGACATAATCCACATCCTATCTGCATATTTTCTGCGCCTTGGCACTATCCAAAGGCAGCCTATATTTTACGACATCCACTTAGCAGCATGTTAACATTGCGAGACCAATTACGGGACTTTTATGCAGTTACAATGCCATATTCTAGCAACACTATTTTTGAATTAAGGCATGTCGGGTGATATAGTTTCCTTGAAATGGAAGTATGCTACAAAACTCGAAAAAACCCACTTCTGCAGTAAAACCTATGCTAAACTGTGTTCCCAGAGAATGAGATTGGTCTGTGCCGTAGGCCACAATCTGTACACTTGGGCTGTTTGGCAGCTGCTTTTCTCTAACACTTAAGGCCAAGAGGCAGCGAAATCTGCGTCTCCCATTCCCATTTCGTCATTTTTGTCATTAGCATCAGCCTACATTATGTCCACTGCAGGACGAAGGCCTTTCCCTGTTATCTCCAATTAACAATGCCGTGGGCAACCAATACCAAATCGCGCCAGTGAATTCCCTCATTTCATCCCACCACCTAGTTATATGCCGTCATCGACTGCGCTTCCCTTCTCTTGGCACCCATTCTGTAACCCTAATAGTCCACCGGTTATCTGACCTACGGAATACGTCGCCTGCCCAGCTACATTGTTTTCCTTTATAGTCAATTACAACATCGGCTATCCCCTTTTATTCTCTGACCCACACAGTTCAGTTTCTGTCTTTTGACGTTACGCCTAACAGTCTCCCTTCCACCGCTCTTGGCGCGGTCCTTAACTTGTTCTCAAGCTTCTTTGCCAACCTCCAAGTTTCTGCCCCATATGTTACCACGGGTACAATGAATTCAATGCACACCTATCTTTTCAATGATAGTGGCACGCTCCCCGTCTGGATCCTACAATGTATGTCGTGTGAACTCCAACGTTTTTTTACTCTACTATAAGTTTCCTTCTCATGATCAGAGTCCCCTGTCACTTTACCTGCTGACATTGGTAAACGTACAGCTTCTAAGACTCTATAGGTTGACTGGCGATCCTGAACTCTTTTCCCATTGCCAGGCTATTCATCATTATCTTTATAATCTGCATAGTATTCTTCAACCACACTCACACTTACACTGTTAAGGTGCTCAATCATTTGTTCTAACTCGTCCACTATGTTGCTGAACAGCACAGTGCCGTCTGCAAACCGAAGGCTGTAGAGACATTCGCCGTTGATCCTCAATCCTAAGCCTTTCCAGTTTAATAGCTGCCTCGCTTATATCAGGTGCCTGCTATTGCCCTAGCTACTTGCAGCTTCTAATCGACGAAACGGCAACGCCACCTTGTTTAGCAAGTAAGCCTGTTTTGTCATTTGCTGTGTAGCTAAAAAGTTACATAGTCTCCAGCAGACACAACACGGCGGTCTTTCCAGCGTGCAGCTCTTTTACGTCGCACATAATTTACTTTGCCTTTGTCTGGCCGTGGTTGGCATGAACTGTATATTGCTACCAGTGCCTGCGAACTGTCTTTATCAGTTGCGAACTTTTGCTGCCCATACAGTTGACCTAACAAGTTCTTCATTGTCTGATTCCTTTACATTTCAGAACATCTTTATCAACCCTTCGAAATTTCCCAAGCTGGCAAGCTACTACGACCGAGTCAAGCGCGAGCAGCCTTACTTTGAGGAAATTTACAAGCCAGCCATAGACAAGTACAAGGGGCAGTTGGCTGATCTGAAGTAGTCCCAGACACGCTAATAAAGTGCGCGGCGGGATGGCCGAGTACTGTTTGGTCGATGAACCAAACATACGTTCCAATTCATTCGCAGCAATCTTTACAAGCTATGTTGGCAAAAAGCGCACTTTCGAAAGTGCTTTTTTGTATTTTTGTGCATTCTTTCTTAGCATGCTGAGTCGGACATAGGCTCCAGGTGAAGCACTGGATGGATGTCGTCGGCCACCTTGAAATCAATAACAAGGTATGGCGACCTGCTGCTTGAACGAAAATGAATACCTGGTCATGAGAGAATGACGGAGGACGCTAATATTCCTTTAAATGTGTGCATCTTTTGTACTGCATAGTTATAAGGGGGTAAATATTTATGTAGAATGAAATAAAAGGTGGCGAAGGAAAAATATCGTGAGGAATAAGAGAGGAAATTTTATAGTTTACTGGTATTGAAGGAAGGAGTTGAGTTGTAGTGAGAGCAAATAAAAGAAACGAACGAAACTCTTCACAGTAGTGGCCGCCCTCACACCCTGGCAGAACACTTTCTGAACAGTTGCTATAGTAACCTAGCGCAGCACATGCTCTCAGTTGCTCGTTCGGTCCATGACGCCAAGTTTTTTTGGCGAATAGCCGGGGACGGAACTGAAGACTCTTATTCGGGAAGTAGTACGGCTTCCAGAAAGGCGCGTCTTCACCAAAAATAGCAAAAAGGAATAAGACGCCAATGCAAATCAATGATACGGTCTCTAGACGCAGCTCCTTTCTGAAGAAAACTGGTGAAATGCTCCTTAGGTACAGCCACCATTTCATCACAAATTAGGAACAGGATTATTTTGGTGGGGCTGATAAGGACCAAACGGTGAACAAAACGCACTGCTGCTGCTGTTATGTGCATTACACAATATTTGCGGTCCCCATTATATTTGTGACTCTGTGGACATGATGCTTTATAATGGATTTCATCATACTGGCAATACCGAGACGCTGTTGATCAACTGGCTTAAATAGAATTTCAAGTGGAGTAGTTTGCACTGAAAAGTACGAAACGTAACGCTTCTCGTTTAATGCATCAAGCTTTGTCTTTTAGTCATGTTTGTATAACTCAGTTGCGTAGGCACGTTTAATTGCAATTCCCAATAAAGGTGTGAGGAAATGTCCTTCATGGTTTCCATATATTAGAAGAACACCATTTATGGCGTATAAGCTTCAAGCTTTAATCGATCCTAATGTGGTTTGTTCCGGGGGATGGAGAAGGAGATCATGCTGTCAGAATGCTTAGTCAGCAAGCGTAATTCATGCAAATTTATCTAGCTTCAATAAGAGTTCTTGCCCTCGTACTATGAACTAGTTAGGCAAAGCGTTGCAACCAAAAATGCAGCCCTTAATTATTTCGTGAAAGAAGTGGTTGAAATCGTGGCCAAGGAAGGATACAAGCAGAATTTGCTCACGGCGACAGCAGGAAAGAACAAACGGGGAGCACCAGTTAGGATGCATGTATCTATGGAGTCTATATGTCTGTGCAGACTGCAGGAGCAGGTGCTTACCTCAAGAGACTGCTTCCCATTGGAACTGACCAGGCCTCCACATCAGAGAAACGTAATACCGTGTCCACGACCAATCGCGGCAGCGAAACTATGTTCTGCAATCAATCATTTCAGGGTAGGTTGCTCAAGGAGTCAAGCTATCGAGCAAAACGAGCAATATTCAGGGAGACTAGGAATTAACTATGGGAATAAGAAAGCTTGCATTCAATAAAGAAGCCACTCTGCTCTAGAAGCACTGAAAACCAAAAATATTAAGAAGACTCAATCGCTACATCGCAAAAGGTGCAAAAGTTAAAGTGGCCCTGAACCACTTTTCACTGAAGTCGAGACATCTATTCGTAGCGAACATTCTCTATTTCAGAAATGCTTTCCCGCAAAAGGTTCTTCAATGCGTTCAACATTAGCGGAGTTATTGGCAATAAAACACGGCCTCCTCTACGCTGCCATTTCTTCTTCAACGCCTTGCGCTGGGACGGCTATAGCGCATTTGGGCGCGCCCACAACGCTACGCCTTCTAAATGTCACCGGGTCGCACTGATCAAATGTCACTTTGGATGTTAACGTAGACGCCCACACTTCCGCCTTTGGTGCCTGTGACGGGCATATGATAAATGCGGTTGTGCTCAGCTAGCCCCAGGGCGCTTGGCCAGTGGGCTCGTGGGGGCACCCCGCGGCGACCGTGGTATCTACCACATGTATCCGACAGCAGCTCGATATCAGCTGTCGGCCAATCGTAGCTGATAGGGAATAACGAAATAGTGCGCACGATGACGAAATTCTGCTCCTAGAAAAGACTGAGGGTATTACCGTCTGCTAAAAAGAGCGTTTGAGAAAAAGGTGACTTCGCGATCCGCTTGCGAGCTTCACACACCGCGTACGACAGGAAAACAGCGTATGCTACCAGCGGCGTATGTTATTTCACCAAGCCCGAGGTGTGGTTCAGGGTCCATTTGAAGGAAGACACATGCCGATGCCACATCAGCTATTTGAGGTGATTGCAAGTGTAACGTACACTAGAAAATTTTGCAACAGATATGATATGCTGCTAGACAGAGACTGATATTAGGTACGAACGAATAATCCGAGGACCTGTATGTTTGGATGAGAAAGATGAATGATCTCTAATAAGAATGTGCAATCAAAAAAACGTGCATTCATAGTAAAAATTATGCTTGGCATAAATGGCATTCAACGTCCCCAGAGGCTTGATTAAGGAAGGCTAAACTAATCGAACACTCCTGGCCGACCTCATCAATGCTTGTTCAGAGGTCGCAGGTGCACCTGAACCCGAAACAATTTCTAGAAAAATGTTTGTTGAGGTACCTGAATAGCTCGGCAAATTTCCGCGCTCGTGGAATGATAGCTAAAGCTCATTTCAGTCTTGACACAGTCCTCCACAGACTTGATATCCCATACAAATACTTCTGCATGCGCTTCTTTGTTCCTGTTGTAAGAACCTTGGAAATTCGGCTCCAGCCTCTTTGTGTTGGTGTAGATCAAGGTGTGCTTGGTGCAGATTCTGTTGGGGCAGAACAGTAACACATGAAATACAGGTCAGATTAGTGAAATTCATGTTGTGTTTTCTTTTATGTTCGAACTAATTATGCCACGGCGGGAAATTGAACAAACATGCCTGTCATCTTCGACAAACACATGACATGCCTCTGAAGACTAGCAAGCCAATGCAGCACATACCGAGCGCATTTTATTTCTGAACCCAGTGTTGTTTACCTTTATATTCAGCCAAAGTGTATAAAATCGCCTTGTTGTAGCAGGCAGTAGCTTCTCTTTAGTGTGTGTGGTGTGTTGCAATATACTAGTGCCGTCCTCCTTGGTAGTGACCACAGAATTCTCGAAACGAAATTATTGGAGAATTTAAAGGTCGAACCCAACAAAACCTTCAAATGGACGGACTGGGACCAGTTCCGCAAGAATCGAGCCGGAATGACGCACGCGCCCATCACAGACATGGGCCGAACAAGTGATGGCTGACGTCAATGAAGTTACAAAGACCGTGACGCCAGAACTTCCCGTCGAGAAGATCGACAGCCGCCTGGTGCACATGTGGGAGGCCAAACGATCGCTTCAAGCCAGGTGGCAGAAACAAAGACACAATAGGAAGTTGAGGAAACGCATAGCGTTACTCAACAAACAAATAGAAGAACACTGCAAAACTCTTAGTAAACAACAATGGGATGAGATCTGAAACGAGATGGACGGACGGATTGGCACCGGTCACACATGGCGCCTGCTCCGACACCTGCTAGACCCGACCAAGACCAAGGCAACACATCGGGAAACCATGCGCAAGCTAATACACACACACAAAGGACGAGGAAGAAATCCTTTCCGAACTCTGCGACAGATACGCCCCGCACAGCCCGACTATTCAACACGGGGAATACACGGGAAATCCCAATTTCTCTCTGGACAGAGATTTTGTCGAGGCGGAAATCCGGGCCGCCTTGCAAAAGCTCAACAGCAAGTCGGCCCCGGGACCGGACGGCGTAACTAATAAGACCCTTCGTAACTTGGACAACGAGACCATCTCCGAACTGACCAAGTACATCAACGATTGCTGGACCCGAGGATGCATCCCTGACCAGTGGAAAAGAGCAAAAATGGTGCTCATCCCCAAACCAGGGAAACCCCCAGATCTGGCCAACCTTCGACCAATATCCCTTACGTCGTGCGTCGGCAAGTTGATGGAGCACGCCTTCCTCACCCGTTTCAAAGTGCTGTTTACACTGGCTTTACTCAACAACAAAGTATAACAAAAACATAGACGTTTCGCCACCTATGCGGGTGGCATCGTCAGTACACAATGGCAACAAATGACAAATTTCTATTTATCTATGAAATACATCCTATTTATCTATGACGATGCCACCCGCATAGGTGCCGAAACGTCTATGTTTTTGTTATACTTTGTTGTTGAGTAAAGCCAGTGTAAACAACACTTTGAAGCATGAGTTCCCCTGGCTTTTGGAACATTTTCTCACGTATTCCTCACCCGTGTCAACGCACACTTGGACGACGCGGAAGCGTATCCAGACACCATGCTCGGATTTCGAGCTCATCTCTCCACGCAGGATGCAATGTAGCAAATCAAGCACTAGATATTCGACAAGAAGACAAGAGGTACCAGGGCCATTCTAGGATTAGACCTCAAGAAACCTTCGATAATGCAGCTCACGCAGCCATACTGCGCAGCATTGCCGCACTCAATCTAGGAAACCGAGCGTACAGCTATGTTAAGGGCTTCCTCACAAACAGGAAAGTCTCCTTAACGCTCGGCTAACTCGCATCCGAAGACAGGAACATAGGCAGCGTCGGCACCCCGCAAGGCTCGGTCATCTCGCCGATGCTCTTTAATCTCATTATGATCGGCCTCCCCGAGCGCCTCAACGCCATCGAGGGAGTGCATCACACAATATACGCGGACGACGTTACCATCTGGGTGTCCGAGGGAAGCGACGGAGAAATCTAACAGCGATTACAGACAGCGGTCGAGGTGGTGGAGGAGTACCTCGTCGGAACCAGTCTCGTCTGCTCGCCAAAAAAATCGGAACTCCTCCTCTACTGCCCGACGCTTAGGGGAAGACCTCCCAAGGCTTACATCCAGCATGCTGCATACGAAGAAATTTGCATACGCACCAAAGACGGACAAGAAATACCCAGGGTGAAGCAGATTAAGGTGCTCGGATTCATCATAGAATCGAACGGCAACAACGGAGAAACGGTCAGGCATTTGGAGACTAAGATCACGAACACGATGAGGCTCATCAGAAGAATCACCAACAGACATAAGGGTATGAGGGAGGCCAACGTCGTCAGACTCATACACTCCTTCGTTATTAGCCACATTACCTATGTGGCCGCCTACCACAACTGGTACGCGGCCGAATATGCCAAACTGAACACCCTCATTAGAAGAGCACACAAGATGGCACTGGGCCTTCCAGACAGCACCAGCACGGAACTGCTGCTACAGCTGGGCGTCCACAACACGCTTGAAGAGTTAATTGAAGCACACCAAATCTCGCAACTTTAAAGACTAGCGAAGACACGAACGGGCAGGAGTATCCTGGACAAACTCGGGATAAGTTATCACAAGCAGCACGGCGACAAGACATCCCTTCCAAGCGCGATCAGGGAAAAGCTGCAGGTGGCTAATATACCCAAGAACATGAGCCCCGAATTCAATCAGGGTCGCAGAGAGAGTAGAGCCAAGGCTTTACTCAAAGCCTTCGGTAGGGACAAGGAAGCGCTGTTCGTAGACGCGGCAGAATACGAGGATCGACGTGCTTTTGCAGTGGCCGTCCTCAATACTGAGAAACAATTGGTCAGTTGTTGTAGCATACGTGTAAAAAACACCGAGGTAGCGGAAGAGGTGGCGATAGCCCTAGCCATCGTTAACCCCAGTTGTAGATACGTAATCAGTGACTCGCAGACGGCGGTCAGAAACTGCACAAGGCAGAATTTCGCCGAAGGCTGAGGCTATACTCAAAGCCAACGTGAACTATGTCACCTCCGAGGAGACGGAGGAACGACACATTATATGGTTCCCGGCTCACACGTCCCCCGACACCCCCGTACCCAACCTCAACGAGGAGGTCCACCGCGTAGCGCGAGGTCTCACGTTCCGCGCCCGCGAAGAAGGATCCTCTCTTGGGGTTGGAAATCCAACGGAGGCATGGACAGAGAGGGACAGAATGACCAGATACTGTGATATTACAAAATTTTATCAAAACTCAAGGCGGATTTATCCACCCCCTAACCCCAAACTCGACAGGGCCCAAGCGGTAGACTGGCGGCAGCTACAAACAAAGACCTTCCCCAACCCCGTCCATCTCAGGAGGATATATCCGGACGTCTACTCAGATGATAAATGCAAGCTATGCAGCAGGGCTCACGCAACTCTTAGACACATTCTCTGGGAATGTGACGTTATATGCGAAGAAAATGCAGTTTCCTCAGATGAAGCTGCGGCGCGATGGACGGCCGCGTTGCGCAGCTCAAACCTCGAAAATCAACTATGGGCCATCCAGCAAGCCCGTGTGGCGGCGAGGAGACAGGATCTCCGGACCTCCTCGGGGGCGGCCTAGGCCCAGGCCCCGAATTTGCCGGGTTATTAATAAAGTTGTTACCACCACGACCACCAATTTTGCAATATGAAATGCGAAAAAGGTGTGAAATATATATTGTAAGGGTTTCTCCCTTTAGGAAGCATGCAAACGTACACGGTTTGTTCTAGGCTGCTTAAGCAGCGCGTGAAAGAAATATTGCTATTCTCAATAAAATTGATGTCATACTAGGTACAATGCATGCCAATAGCTGAAGTCTTAGTGAGCTGACGACTGAGAAGATCTGTGCACTCATTCATATACTTGAAGAACAACACTGCTGGTTCCACAGGCGAATGCAGGAAAGACATGAAGCTATTGGAAATGATAGATTCCTTTTCGGCAATAACGTGAAACACTGCTTTACTGCTGCAAAAATAAATGCTATCATGTGAATCAAACTGAACAGCAAGACTATTTGGAACCAGCACATACAAATTATGAGCGAAATATTATACGTGCAACTGTTTAATATATTAAATTCAGTATTTTCACTTTAAATTAGGGAACGGTTATTTGGTTTTGTGGACGACGAAATTTACCGGCAGACTGGAAAATAATATACAGGTTGTCGCAGCTAACTTTAACCAGAGTTTAAAAATATGGGAATACCCTTAGCTGGACAGAACCAAGTTATTGTTGTTTGCCGTCGTTTGGAGATACTCAAATTATGCTTTTCATTCTGCCTAACTAAATAAATAGTCTTAATTAACGAATCAAGTTATCGAATGTCATGATTAGGTGAGAAGTGTCAATGAGAAAATTGTAGAGCAACATGAAGAACTCCCTACAGCTTTCTGTTGCTCAATACGTGCTACATCAAAGTGTTTTTCC
Source organism: Dermacentor albipictus (assembly GCF_038994185.2). NCBI lineage: Eukaryota > Metazoa > Arthropoda > Arachnida > Ixodida > Ixodidae > Dermacentor > Dermacentor albipictus. Next base: position 89,466,043 of record NC_091822.1, read on the forward strand.
GAGCGTGAATGAAGCCCCCAAATACGCGCAATATTGCCGCACGAATGGCCGCTCAAGGCACTTTGCGTGTATTAGCGGGCTGCTTTTACGCTTAGAAAAACCTTTATGTAGTGCGTATTAACAGAAAGAATTATCTGGAGTTTTTCATGTCGCCATATAATTTTCTAATTGTCACTTTTCACCTAATTATATTATTATAGAAGTCAATCATTTAGTTAAGAATATATAAATACATAAATACATAAATGCATACATAAATGCCTAAATAAATACATAATTTGAGTATCTGCAAGCGACGGCAAACAACATTATGTTGGTTTTGTCCAGCTACGAGGCGTTGGCATATTGTTTAACTCTGCTAACGTTAGCTGGGACGCCCTGCATGATATTGATATAGCTACTCAGTCATCCATGGTCCTGGCTACAATAAGATGAAAATTGTGACGTGTGTTCCGATGTTGCTCTCTCCTTCTTTTGTGATTGTGTGTATAACGATCGCTTCGGAAATAAATGTTTACTTGAAGAACATCGAAGGAGGTTCGTGACTGCCCATATGTAATGCCTTGTGTAATGTCTGACCGCCAATATAATCTCATATGAATAAGTTGTCTCCGCCTGAAAATAAAAGACGAATATTGCATAACGATTCAAGCGCCGATGTTAAAAGCCTCTCCGCTATTGCCGTCGTCAGCCACTGCATATTTTGGCTCGTAGTATTGATGCAGACTTGTTCCGCACTTCTCACGACCAAAATCTAGTTTTTGGGCTGACATCTTCGCTCGCAACAAGTCACTTCACCGCAAGCTAAGTACCGCGAGCTATCGAAGTACAATAAAGTGGCTTTAGCACAAAATAAGCGCCCAGCTGAAGTGTATGAGGCAATGAATTTGTACCTGCCGTGGGCGTAAACATACCGGTTAAAATGTTTAATCCAAGACAGAGGTCACGTGGGAGGTCGATTATGCTGAATGCTATTTTGCGTTTATATAACTCAGCTATTAATAAAAGTACAGTTTTTAATTAGGAACGATAATTTTTTTATCCTCTGTCGCGCAATAAAAACGCGTCGGTAAGTGTGGGATAAAATTTTTAGATTGAAAATATGCTTATGTGGCATCTCTAGCGCGCTATATTAGGCCCACTTAGGCAGACTCCAAATGGCTGTACTATGCTTGTTTTACTGCCAACGCCATGCGGTCAATTTTTTCGACCTCTGTGGCCATTTCGTGAACTTGAGGGTGCGCCACCCCTGGCTTCACTTCACTGAGCACTTCTAGCCTCTACCTCGCGGGCCTACGTGCCATTGCATTTCATGACGGCGCACTGGGGCATGAGTGTTTTTGGCGGTAAGAGCCTCTGATGATGATACTTTTTTGTCGACGCACGCGCAAGATTGCCATTGAACTCTAGCTACACACAACTTCGCTGTAAAATCTGGCCGAACCATGCACCAGAACTATGCAGGCCGTGCGCGTGGCACATAGGCATTAGTGCTCTAATTGAATTTCTCAAAGTAACAATTGTCGGAAAATTCGTAAAGTACGACTTATACACAACCTACAGACATGATAGCGTAGGATTGTAATTTGAATATACGAGAAAACTTAATTCTGTTACGCGCAAGCTCATACACAAACCTGTTTTCCAGCTGATGTTTGGGGTCTGTCTTATTAGGAACTGCGCGACCCGCCCATTTCCTTGCAACATCATACGGATGGCGCTCACTTCCGCGCTTCCACGGCAGCGGTGGCGCCCCCCGTAGGGTGGTCGGAAAAATGAACGAGAAGCTGGCCTTTGTAAATAGAATTCGCCGCCAATGGTTCCAGAAAAACATTACAGTTGCATAAGCTGCAGTTACCAGGAAGCGTTAGAAGCAGTTGGGGATCTTTGAATGCTGTTGTGTTCACTCTTAAAGGCGAATTCTAAGCGTCCTCCAGCGTTTTTGTTTCTTTGTTTGTTTGTTTGTTTGCTTGTTTGTTTGTTCGTTCGTTTGTGTGTTTGGCTCGGGTTCAGTAAGTTAAATTCCTTTGCTGGCGCATAGATATCGCTGTGCAATGGCTCACTCCGAAATGGAAACCGTTGGTGCGCTTAAGTTCAGTGAGTTGTCGCGATGCGACGCGACTCAGATGGCACGACTAAAGCCCCTCAATCAAAGGTACGACTGCTTGCGTCAAGCGTGCATCTCAGGGCGCGCCGCTGCTGTGCCGGGTGAGAAACGGCAGACGCTCCGTCCCTGCGTCTGTCAGCTTATCACGCGTCTGTCAGTGTTCCTCCAACTTCTGTCGTAACACGCCAACTAGATATCGCCCCCGACCGTAAAGCAGGCACGAACGCTAGCCGACGGGGAGAGTAGGAGAGGACGACAGGAGTGGGTAGTGAACGGTCGCATCGGCCGCATCTGGCAGGCATTGAAAAAAATAAAGCTGGGGCTAGCATATGCATATGCTTGGTTTCGCTGTGTGCCTACAAACGAACAATTTAGGCTTGGCGATTGTCATGTCTACTCAATGAGCAGCTATAGATCTCGCTTGTTTTTTCTGTTACTTTAATGATGTTAAATGCCTAATGTTTTTTAACTTTAATGCTTTTAAACAGATCTTTTATACTGCTCGGATGCCATCTTCTCGTCCTATGCAGCTATGCACTTTGGTTACTTTGTTTGTTTTTTTAAATTTTTATTTGAAGCACCGTTACCGCTAAAAACCGGTATTGCTCGACTTCAGTGCTTTCTGTTTCCTCTTCTTGTGCAGACGTGAATGCTTCGTTTCACCTAATGCCTATAGACCATCCTTTTCTATTTCGCTATTGCCATGTTCCCACCCTAAACAGCCATGCGCTTAAGTTGCATATTTTAAATTTTATTTGAATAAGGCATTGTTACTGGTAAAGACATGCATGACTCGAGTTGGGCGCTTTCAGCTTTCTCTGCGTTTGAGAGGCCTATGACCAATTTCATTTAAAGGCTATAAACAGGCCTTTTATACTGCGCGATTGCCACGTTTCCACCTTAGGCACCTGCGCATTTTGCAAGCACACGCAAACGACCGCTTTGCTATTTTTTGCACTGTGCCGGATACGTCTGCTGTTTTAAAGGCCTTTATTACCAAGGCCACTCTGATTCTACGCCTGCTGCAACCCTGGGATTGTGGTATTTAAATGCGCTTGTCCAAACAATTTCGCATCATTCGCTGTAAGTCTGCGGTGGAAGGAAGGTGGCACGTACACTTGACCTGAGTCATGACCATCACTCTGTACAATATAATTGGCAGTCCGCCCTGCAACTTTATACGCACACTCGCCAAGCATTTGGGCATTGATGTGAAGCTCAAGAACTTGGACTACGCCAAGAAGGAGCAGTTAAGCGACGAATACCTCAAGGTATGCTGCAACGAGATATTTAAGTGTAGGCAGATATTAGCCATTTGCGCGTCATCCGATATGAGCGGTTCCTGAAAAGATTTTCCCTGCTTATAGTGCTACATCTGAACTTCTCGCTTGCAATATAAAAAGAAGGAAACACAATTTTCTATACTGTCTCGTTCTCCACTTCGTCATTTCGTCACATTGCAGTGGATTAAATTACTTTCAATAAACTACAACCTATGCGCCTATATTTTCGACCTCAAGTACCTGATTTCCTTTTCCTTCGTTCTCCTTTTTGGTAAGCAACTGCTGAAATAATTCTACCCGATTAGGTAACGTTGATTTTTCAACGTTATTGTCGTAATTGGTGTTGTTACAAAGTGGTTCTGCACATATCGCAGTATTAGATACTGAGAATCATTCGGTGTGCACATGGTTAGGATGGAGCCTGCGCATTGCGAATGAGGTGCTATCATTGGAATTTGCAGTAGTTTTTCTTTCAGTGTTTATAGAGTATGTATTTCATTGGGGTTGTGGCTTTCCTACACTTTAGTGCCACGGAAGTTTCACGAAATGTTTCAATAAGTCACTGATAGTGCATAAGCGTGACCTAAGGCAAGAAATAGCAGAGTCCCTGAGTCTGAAGAATGTTTCTTCATGAATGTGTGGCAACCTGCAAATATTGTAAAAATTACTCTTGTCGCTACAGTATAATTAATAAACTTGTGCACAACGCGTTTAAAAAAGTTTTTAAAAATTTTCACGTTTTAATGACAAGGCACCGTAAATTAATGCATTTTGCTTCTTTCAAACTATGCGTTTAAAGATGAATATTGAGACAATTGCGCTGACAGATATCTACTTTCTCGGTATTCCAGATCAATCCATTCCACAAAGTTCCTGCGATTGACGATGAAGGCTTTGTTGTCTACGAAAGGTAAGTCTTCAGAAAATATGTGTAGACTATGCTGAATTGTTCTTCATTTGGCGGCCAATGAACTGTACCACAAGTCTATAATTAAAGATGTATGTGATGTTTGAGCATCTACGTCCTTGTTCCCAAGAAACGTGATATAATTTACATTCACTATATGTGTTATTATCTTTCATACCTTAATGTATTTTCAGCGCTTACTTTCAGAGTAACGGAACCGATCATTTCTCTGCCGGAGCTGCAATTTGGCGCAGATTGCTGTCTCCCCCCAAACGGCAGCGCACATATTTCGCCAACTCGACATAGAACCGAATAATAAAGGTGTATTTCTCTAAACAAGTCGGTATGCCTGGCACAATTGCTGAGGATGCAGTTTGCCAGAAGAAAGATTACTACCTCGCACCAATCGGTCTTTTCATAAAGGTGTTAAATAGAATTTCCGTCTAGGTTCAGAAAACCATCATTCTTTCAAATTACCAATTTCCAGATATGCAAATGCCATAAACAACAGTGAAGTCGTCATTTAATTAAGAACGACAACAAGCAACCTGGAAAATGAGCAGCAGAGTCTTTCCTTTTGCTAGAAAGCTTGCTTTGGAAACAGTACATCATATTTGTTCTGATTGTCCAGAAATCAATTCCTCTACGACTGAATATACTGTCGGCATTCTAACGGAACCAAAGACATTGTCTTCACAGGAGTACCACGCGCGATAAGAAAAGTTGCAGAGGCATGGGCACCACAAGCATCACAAGAAGAAAAATAAAAGTGTGCGTAAGTTCAACTAAGAAAATAGAAGAACGCCAAGAAAGTGAAGTGGTGCACACAATCAGCTTAACAGTGTTTATCATGGCCATGGCTGTTTGCAAATATTTGTGTCTATGTGAGAGCCAGTGAGCAATAATGAGCACAATGCAAAGGCGTGCAAGTGGCTTTTTAATGTTATTAAACATGCGGCCAAGTTACTTGCGCACAATCCAAAATTTAAAACGTGTGATTTGGGACAACTATAAGAACCGTACCGCCGAAAAAGCCAAGCACAGGGTTGACAGTGATTCTCTTTCTGGGCGATGGAGGTGCTGTACTTCTTCAATTCCCCCTGTTGCATTTGGAACAATAAAGGAGCGGCGTTTGCAAGCCGATGGTTTATATTTATGGAGAAAGCAAAAAACAGCGTAAGAAAGATCAAATATCACAAGCGATATCTTTGCCTCACGCATGAAGGTGATGGTGCAGGACTTGTGCATGAAGGCAAGGTGTGGTAATTTTAAGACGCTTCTTGTCCACTTGTGTGCCGAGCTTCCAGGTGTTGCCTCAGGTAAAGTTGTGTGCCCCAGACAGCTCGAACATAATGAAAGGAATGCATTCGATCGTCGTTCATCTTTCTCTGTGATCCCAATATCATTGCCATATTCGGGTTTTTTAATGTATTTCTACTACTGTTCTCAGCCGGGAAGGGCCTGGTGGCCGTGTTCCTCTCCATTGAACTAATGCCACTGGAAAAGAATGTGGAAAGCATTCCCCAGACACAGTTTTACAGGCAGCGGATGCATGTCTCTGTTGCCACCAGCCCTAATACGTATCGAAGGTCTGTTCACCAACAGAGAAGCTGTTTAGAACGCATATCATTGATGACAAAACACAAACACACATTAAACTCAGGAGCAGCGTTAGACTACGGAGTGATTAAGAATCTTTACGGTTTCTATAGTCTGGTTGGTTTTCTCAGCCATATGTCGGATTTGCATTTTGTTCGCTTTATTAGCCTACTCTTTTCAAACAGGGTTTTATGTAGTCGTCTGTGAAAAATAGTGGTACTCCACGCTCAGAGGTGTACATATGAAACAACTGTAACAGTCTTCTGTGACTAATCAAAATGTGCATGTGGGGAAATAAAGCAATTGTTCTTATGAAATGTTGCGCTCTTCTCGATATCCATCGATGTACAGACTTGGTCAAAAACTTGAACCCGCTGTGAACGGCTGGCCAGCGGATGCACTCCGCTGTCGCAGCGCTGCCGCCGCAGTCGCGCACCGCTTCTCGCTTGCGCCGAGGATAACGGGCGCGAGGGAAGCATGTCTCTTACTCTCAAGCGTCGTTTGATAACAGCGCTCGTGAAAAACTAGTGCTACGTTCGTTCTGTGAGCTGCGAGGTAGTCTTGCGGCCGCCGTCGTACGGCGCTTCGTGCGAGTAAATGCCCTCGCCTGGGCTAACTGTCCGGCTTCCATGCAGCGCATTAAACTACAAAAATTGTCCTAATCATGGAAATTTCGTATTTCAACTTTATCCTACACATTCAAATCCGAGAACCTTCGCATTATGCTCTTAGGTATACATTTTGAATGTGCTTCTGAGTGCGACGAACACGAAAGATTAAATATAAACTGACATCTCTCTGTGCTGTCTAGCGTTGTTCCAAGTTTTATTGTAGTATGCGGGCAATTCATCATCGTTCGTACAGAAAAGACCAGAAGCAGCAATTTAGACTACAAAGGCTCTCTTCAGGAAGGCCTGTAACCACCGTTACAATATTTCAAATACGTTGACCACACTTTACCACTGAGGAACGGCCACACAAGTGCGTTTGGCGTTGAAGTTCTTCAATTAAACCCACAGTGAGATTATGAAAACTTTTCGGGGCTAGAAGATCTTTGCCCTGCTTGAGTAGCCGATTGAGTTAGACTTATTCTCTCGGCATTTTGGAAAGTATCCACTACCTCGAATTTTTTTTTATATCTTTGTGCACAATATCTCATTGTCGCTAGGGCGCACTTTCATGCACACGTGAGGCCAGTGTAATTTCATCCCTTTTGCATTGGGCATCACGCGTTTGAATCGCGTAAAGTTGACCAGGGCCACGGGATCATAGGATTCTTGCATAGTGAAGGCGACACACCAGTGGTGCTGTCACAGTCACGGGTTCACTGGAAGAAGTATTTCGGATGTAATTTACTGAGGTATCGTTCGTCTCTACGAGAAAGGGCTTCACAGGCAGTATAAAAAAAATGGGTTTTACGCAGCATCCATTCAACCAGAGACCTTGGCTAGTTTACAGTCAAACACATGGACAAGCTGCAATTTCTCGGGGCGGCCACAGCCCAAGCCACACTCAATGCTTTGAAGGCATGCTCCCCCGTGTGATTTCGTTGAGAGATTCAGGTGCCACCCTGAAGCTTGTGCATTCTTGATTAATTTGCTAGTTGTGAGTTTTATGATGTCGAATACGAGATGCCACTGTGGCGCACCATTTAATATATCATTCAGCTGCTGAAGTGAGATCTTAGCGACGATCACCGCAAAGTGCCCGTGCTCGAGTATGCGCAGGACTATTCCTAGCATTGTTCCTTTAATTTGGTCCCGAAAAAAAAATTACCTGATAATTACGATACACGGAATTGTGAAATATGAGCGTATCGGGTCTGACAGTGGTTGCCAGAGACCCCCGCCTGCTCATTCAGCATACGCCGCCAGCGGCATGCTAGCCGGCCGGGTGGCTTCCGCTTCGCCACCGTCGCGTTCGCGCCGCGCTCGCCGCACTAGTATTTCACCAGCGCTGTTGTCAAACGACGCTTGAGAGTAAGAGACATGCTTCCCTCGCCGTCTTTAGAGAGTTTTAGCAGAGCGTTTACGGTCCGCTCCGCCCAGACCAGCCTATCACAACAGTTGGCACGCAGCCGCTCCGCAAAACGCTACTTGGAACACTGACGCGCGTGCGCACAGCACACATAGCGGCAGCGGAACGTGGGACGCTTACCACGTTCCGCTAGGAACCTGATTTAGCGGTGCGTCAGGGTGCGTGTGGTAGCTTTCGTAATCGTTTTACCGCCAAGCTGAGAGCACGTCAGTGGCATCACTGGAAGACGCTCTTGTTAGATAAGCGAAATCAGTGCATTCTGTGTAGCCACCGGTGCGCGTGAAACGTGTGCGGAGCGGAGCGCAAGCAAACGCTCTGCTAAAACTGTCTTTTATCCTCGGCGCAAGCGAGCAGCGGCGCGTGCCCAGGGTGGCCGCGCCGTGCGGAGCGCAGCTACCTCCCGGCTCACAGCGGGTTCAAGTTTTTTGACCAAGACTAGCATTGTTGCCAACCTTTAACCATTTTCATTGAACATCGCCAAATCGAGTGACTGGGTAGTGATAGGCCTTAACCTGTTAACACGCCAACTAGCGTCACTGAGTATGTGCCGCGCTGCCATGATAAAGGAATTTTAAAGATTTCTCCCGTGTGGGACGTTTTCAAACTCACGTCATTTTTATAGGCACAATTTTTTATTGATATATATTAGGATATGCGCCATGGCTAGAATGGTTGGCAGTGTCACTAGATGGCGCATGTGTCCAGAGGGACGCGAGAGAGTGGAGCGTGCCAGCATACACGTCGCATAAATGATGCATTTTGGCGGCGGCAATACAGCTTGTCGCTGTGTTGCTTCAATGATAATATCATTACATTTGAAATTATTCGTGAGATGTTTTCTAGAGAAATTATCTCTGTATTCTTTATAAGCACATTTCGCATTTTCGAAATTGAAGCCAACAATTAGTGGCGTGAAATTTGCTTAACGGTATTCGTAATAGTAGAACTGTTTTAGAAATGCGAACATTGAAAGTGCACTGTTAAATACGTTGATATCTGAGCGAAAACTCTCCTAAAAGTATGCGTCAAGGAGCTTGGGATGATCTTAATTCTGACAAGAACGCATTTTTAGGAGATTTGGGAGACCGATGGCTCCAACGAGGCACTAGTGACTTTACTGTTAGTCTTCAATTTGATCATGACAACGTGTGCCCTAAGCTCTAAATTCCAATGGTTACCTCGAGTTTGCGATCTGCAATAGCGAAATGCAAATACGCGCATACACACAATATGTACTTACCTTCACAGCAACGCTATTGCGTACTACTTGCTCCGCAAGTACGCCCCCGATTCGGAGCTCTACCCGGCTTGCATCAAGACTCGCACCCACATCGACCAGATTCTTTCATCGCTCGCCACTACAATCCACCGTGAGTCGGCAGCATTCGCCGTAAGTACACTATCTTTTTTTTCCCTCTTTGTGTTCCGAAACCTGGATATGATTACGAGGCACGCCTTAATACGCGACTCCGGATTACTTTCGACTACCTGGGGTTCCTTAACGCGCAGGAAATTCGCTGTAAAAAGCGTTTCTACATTTAGTCCCCCCCCCCCCCCCCCCACATGCGGCTATCGGTGCAGGGATTCGATTCCGCACCCTCGCCTTTAGCAGCCTCACGCCAAAGCAACTACGCCAGTATGTTAGATTACCCAGTTTTCACCTGCATTCTGTTGATAATTGTAAGCTGTCCATATATCTTGGGTGTGATCGTATTCTGTTGATATAAGAATAGGTCGAATATATTGTCAGTGAAATGCCTCGGACGTATACATTTCGAATAGGTCAGGCAATAACTCATGTCAAGCAATAATTTCACAGATTCGCTATCTCCTACTTGAGAAGTGGCACTCGAAAGTGTTATGGGCATGTCTTAGCGGTGTCCTTGCGAAGTGAATTGCGCACACAGTTCAACTATAAAAGAATTGAGAAATGATTTGGGGAAAACCTTCAGGTTGATACGTTACTTACGGGCTAAGTGAATATTGGTAAGTAAATTTTTTCTTGTGTATAGGGCGTTATATGGAGCTCTGTAATTGAGCCCACAATCGTCCGGTGGTAATGTGGCAGATAGTTTAACATTATACGCCATAGCCGCCACGTCCGTTATTTGCAACAGTTGAGGAATTCCTCTTGGAATTGTGTTGGTGAATTTTCAGAGGCGCGACTTATTCTCATTATGAGAATATGGATGTCCAAGCACCCTGCACAAATAAGTTGATGGCACGCAGCCAATTTTGAGCCACGACGCAAAACGTGCGGGCAAGCATGTATCACTAGACGTAACTGAATATTTGCATTCGCATAGCTTCATAACTTGACCAATCAATATGCAAGCTGAAAATGACTATAAGCATAAATGTGGCGTTCGCCTAGTAGGGTTTGTAACTATGGACTTCTATTAATATGTAAGTATACTGTACGCGCCACGTACTTTGGAGCTGCTAATCTAAAGCTGCAGGCAATGTGTAAATGTACGCGTGGTTTCTGATAACATTGGCAATGATAGCGGTGAATGAAAGTACGAATGCACTGTAGCTGCGTTTTTCCCATTCACGCCTGAAACGCAGTTCATGAATGAATACATGCAGGGTTTACTAAAATGAGGCTAGCTAGCAATTTACTAGGAACCTTGTGGGCGTGATCCTTTCAAAAAGAGGCTAAGTAAATTCGAACATGCGCGACGCAGGGTCAGCGATTGTTTCCTTGCGATGCTGAGCACGAGGTTGTGGGTTCGGTTCAAGTCCCACCACTGTGGCATTTGAATGGATGTAAAATTAAAATAAATATGACACTTGCGGGTATTTAGGTTTAGGGAAGCAATGAAGAACACTGGGTTGCCAAAGTCAGTTCAGAGCCCTCCACTAAGGCGTTTGCCATCGCCTACGGTGCGATTTCGACTAGGGAAACCTCAGTGTTTGTATTAACGTAAAAAAATGGAAATAGAAAAACTGGACAAGCACTCATTCTGATGCGTATTTTTTGCTGTTGCTGGCGCTAGTCTCAGAATGCATTATTGACGCATATACCGTCTATTTTTAACTCGCAGAAATAGTCTTGTCGTAAGCGTTAGGTAAATCTATTTCAAATACACTGCTTTTACTGCACCTCGAATGTGTACTCGACTATGTGAATACCAGTATCCAACATTTCCCGATCGTGAGATAAGGAGCAGTCGGGAATACGTTCACTCGCATACATGATCACTTGTTGTCCATAAAGCGAAAGATGTGCACATTTGTTTGGTGCAGCGTCCTCGAATCCTTCAGAAGACGAAGCCTACGGCAGAGGAGCTTACCGCATTTGAAGAGAATGTCATCAGAGGCCTAGAACACCTCATCGGTGACGGCAAGTTCGCAGTCGGCGACAACTTCACCCTCGCCGATATCGCCTTGACCGCACGCATCATTGTGCCTCTTGAGGTAATGGTCATTTTCGCTTGCACCGCCTCAGTCACAATTTCAAGCTTATTGATAAACATGGTCGGTCACCAGCCCAGTTTGAGCTGCGGCACATTCGCAAGGCGATAATTGCAGGACGCAGTCTGGAGGGCTGCACCAATTATGAAGCGCGCCAAATGCTCAAATTATTTATATTGACCACGCATGAATGTATATTGGAAATGTCTTCATTAATCCATCGTTAGAAAGTTGTGTTAAATATTAGCGGCATATTTCAGTTTGAATGTATGTGCTTTTTGACCAATATGAGTAATCATGAAAAACATTTTCAACAACTGCGGATTAGCTGTTCCTACAATGCAAGGGAGGAATAGGAATAGGCATTACCATTGTCTATCGCAACCAACAGGCACAAAGTCGGAACTAGGTCAATGTACATTACGGGATATTTCTCTTGCATACCAGACGTAGAGTTAGAATTACCTATAGGCAAAAACTTATTAGTAACATCACATAAAAATACTACTGGAGCACTTGAACTCCAGTACTGTAGTTTATGGTTTTACGGTGTCTCACCTTAATGCCACCCGCCGTGGTTGCTCAGTGGCTATGGTGTTGGGCTGCTGAGCATGAGGTCGCGGGATCGAAACCCGGCCGCGGCGGCCGCATTTCGATGGGGGCGAAATGCGAAAACACCCTTGTACTTAGATTTAGGTACACGTTAAAGAACCCCAGGTGATCGAAATTTCCGGAGTCATCCACTACGGCGTGCCTCATAATCAGAAAGTGGTTTTGGCACGTAAAACTCCATAATTTAGTTTTTTTTCTCCTTAATTGAAGCCAAGCACGTTTCAGATTACCGCAACGATCTTTCTGCCGAAATTGCCTGAATATATAGAGTTTCTGTAATTTTTTTAGGGCGAACTAACAGCGCTACTTTATGCAAATTCATGCGGTGTTCTTTTCAAGACAGGAAATTTCTTTAAAATCTCTTGAGAGAGCGCACTTCTAAAGGCATCGTATAAGATCAAACTATTAAAAGTGGGCAAGTCCACTTTCCAAACATATGCCAAGGGGAAAATTGAACTTCAATTGCCGTTAACGTTTTCGCCTTGTCTGCGCAATAAATTGTGTGACCGTACCTAATTCAGACATCCTACGCCACCAATCTATTTTTTTTTCTTGTGAATGAAAGCGGACAATGTACTCAAAGGTTTTGTGCTTGGAAAAATGGAGGAAAAAATATTTGATTCCTGGACCAAAGTACGTCTCTAGAAAGCGTTAAGCTGCTGAGAGGCATAGAAACACTAAAAGTAGCCCCGAATAGCTGGGTCAGCACAAGTCATTGGAGTTTCTTTTACGTATGAAACAAGGCTATTTTACAACATTGACAAGGGGCAAGAAATCTTTGAGAACGCTTAAGCTTCGCCCTGAATAGTGGAACACGATAGCATTGAAAGATACCAAGTTCTTACGCTTCCCGGCACCTGCATCTTTGTAAACACAATTTTTACCGGGGAACGCTGGCGGGAAGCGCTATGCACGAAGGTGAGCTTTCCGTTACAAACGCGGCCTCATGCTTGGGCTGATCTGCTCTTATTATTTCGCACTTTTAATATTCAAGTCTTCGAAGACCTAACACGAGAGGTATGGCTTGTCAGTGTTTTTTTTTAGTAACAATTGTGCGGGCTGTCATTCTGGAAGTTCCGAGGAATAACCTTGTAAAGAATCAAAGATAATGTATGAGAAACTTTGGCGATGCAAGGGTGATTGTGTGTGCGTGGTTCCGAATGACCATTCCCGAAAAGACTATTGATGCTGGACACCGATGCCGGATTTTTTCGATACGATGTCCTCAAAGATGTCGCGTTAAAGGGAAGGTGAAGAGTCTGTCGAATTCAATAAGACGCTCATATACGGATGCGGGAACCTTATAAACCATGTAGGTAAAATTTTGGTTTTTTTAATTAGGAGTGACGTAATCGTCGGTTGAAATTGCGCTGTAGCTCCGCCCCCGGTCGAATGCCGCCCGCTGCTGCTGACGCTGACGATGCGAGTGGAGACCGGAAACCATGGTATTGTGACGTCAACTCTAGAGTTTCGTTCCTTCACAGCGTCCGCGACCGTGCCTGACCGCGCTTGTTTCTGCGTGCGTGCCATCGTAATCTGCTTCGATCGACCCTGCATTCCTTTGTTGGTGCGTCTGCGTGTATGTAGAGTGGTAGCCAACGTGCGTGGTAGTCAACGTGAGTGGTAATCAACGTGAGTTGTAGTCGACGTGGTAGTCATCAGATGAAGGTCACTACACGTACTGCATGAACCGGGAAGCTTTTCACGCGTTTAAACCGTCTTTGTAGATTGCCGACAGCTTTGGACGGCGCACAAATGCCGACGATCGCATCCCCGCTCACGTTCCACGAGGAGGCATGCAGGAACACAACACTACAGCTGTTTGACCGGAAACGAGCTCACTAGATTGGCGAGATCACTATATCGCTTTGCAAAAAACATACTCACTAAAGAGCATGCACTTCCAACACGAGGAGATCCCAAGACTGTGCTTTCGTTCGCGTCGAAAGCACTGCTCGCACCAGCATCGTTTGCTTCTTCGAGAGGCCGGCTCTTCACAATCGGCTCGTACATGTAGGGAGTAACGCCGAACTCCTCAGAAAAACGCAGTCTCTCTAAATTTTCCATTACCGTCTCAGAAAAACAGCACCAAACTACCTGGCACTGCGCTTCATGTGTAGCGGCAGTGGTCAGTTACTAGAGTTGACGTCACGAGGCGCCCGACCAATCACAGGCGGAAACGAGACGCGCGAGCTGGGCGTGTCCGCTGCTGCACTTTTCGTCGAAATGAAATATATTTGCGCTTTCTTTTGGTCAACTTCGTTACAATATTCGAATTCGGAGGGTTGAAAACCATTATGCACAGATGTTCACTCATTTTTTCTGGAAAACCTTTCAGCTTCCCTTTAAAATATCATTGAAACTTCGGAGCCCACAAAGCTGTCACGCAACAGCACGCGCGTGTGACTCAAAGAGCTAGTGGGCGTTAGCCGACCCACATGCCGGATCTAGTACAAAAACAGGCGAAAAAAAAAACAACCAAACCTAACTATTTGTTTGAAAACGGCAGAAACAGAAAAAAAAATGAGAATATAGGTTGTTTGGCATTTCGAGGGTTCCTCCCGAAATTTTGTTTGCAGTTCGGTGTCACCATGCGTGTAGATCTTTAAAATCAAAAGGCAACAATATCTGCAGGGAAGATTCTTGGTACAATTTTTTCGAGCATGTTCCCCCCGAAATACTCCATGAGGGGAACTTTAACGCGACAGCATTAAGGGCCCCCATGTCGCAGAAACTCCAGTGTCAGCATCCAGCGTCATCCGTCGTTGCTGCGGAAAGCCTTTTGAGCCACGCAGACCCAACCACGCAGGTGCTCCACGTAGCGCAAGGAAGTTACTAAACTAATTGAAGTTCCCAAGGTAAGATAGGTCAGAAAAATTTTTAAGTAGGACTTAAGCACAACCTCCAGGCATGATAGCGTCGGATGGTAATTTCAACACACGAGAAAACATGTCTGTTACGCGGAAACTCAAACCACAAACCCATTTTCTAGCATTTCTACCATTCATACAGAGGCCGTGAGCTACAAGATTTCCGCGCGCTGGCACGTGAAAATCTCAAAGGCCATAAAGGTGTGCGTCCTGTTCCTTGCAACACCTCCAGATGTCCTTCGCCTGCGCCGCATCGCGGCCCAGGCAAGAGGCCGCTTTCTACCAGTAAGCTCGCCTTCGTGCATGGCGTTCGCCGCCAGCGTTTTCTGGTGAACATTATGGATACGTAAGCTGCAGTTGCCTGGAAGCGTGAGAAGCAGTCAGGGATCGTCGAATGCTATCGCGTTTAATTTTTATAAATGAGGCTTAAGCGTCCTCGAAGTTGTTATGTGGAAGCCCAAACGTAAAGCCTAGAATACCTAAACAGCAGACCGCCTTGTTGCATTATACTTTTCTAGACAGTTGCAGTCACGTACCGTAGTGTTAGTCAAGAGTTTTACGTATTACTGTCTAGTCAGGTAAAAGCATTGTTTACAAAGAAGCATATCACTGAGCAAAGCGAAAAAAATTAATATAAGATGACATTTCGGGATATCTGTGGATTCCTTGTTCACATTCATTGCGACACTATTGTGAACGAGAGATCCGTAGGGATAGCGAAACGTCATTTTATCTTCATTTTTTAACTTTGGTCACTGACTTCCTTCCTTTTTAACACGGTAGTATGATGTTCGAAACCTTCCTCTCCTCGTTTCGCAAACTAATCCAGCATCTTGTGGTTTCATTTGACCGGAATTTACTAGATGGATTAAAGTCACGCATGAACATTAACAACTAAATCTCAGTTTGCGTCTTGTGTCCCTGTGTCAGGTTTCTAGCCAGAAAGTAGGCGTGCAGGTGGTTTTTCCGAATGAAAAAATTCGGAGGAGGCTTCAGCTTCGCCTTTAAGAGTGGAACGTGATGGCTTTCAAATATCCCTTATTGCTTCTCCCGCTTCAGGCAACTGCAGCTTATGTGAGCCTAATGTGAGCGTGAGTGTTGGGGGAGCGTGAGTGTTGTGTGAGTGTTGTGGGAGTAATGGAGTTATGTGAGCTGGAAACTCTGAGAACTAACCCTATGCACGAAGGCGATCATTATGGTATAAACGAGGCCTCTTGCTTGTGCCCCGGATGCGTGAAGGCGAGCGCCATCTGGACGGTGTTGCGAGGAACCAGCGTGCCGCTCTATGAATTGTAGAAGCGCTGTGAAAGGGGTCTGCGTTGGATTTCAGCGTAACGGAATTATATTTTCTCCTTTATTCAAATTACGCTATCATGTGTATATATTGTGTATAAGTCGTATTTTCCGATTTTTCTGGCGCATTTTACTTCGAGGATTGCAATTACTTCAGTAACGTCCCTGCGCTACACGGAGGTCCGCCACGGTTGGACACGCGTGGTTCGGAATGATTTTTAGCTCACAATTAGGTCGGCGCTTGACGGTGACGCCAGATTTTTTGCGACACGGGGCCTTTAACGCTACTGCGTTAATATGTGTATGCTACTCTCGAAAACTTATTTCACAAAACTTCTCTGAGCATATAGTAAATTGATGGCTTCCACAGGAAGTGCATGTTAAGGTTACTGTGTACATTAGTACGCTTATTACAGGACTCGTTGACCGATATGTAGGTAGGCGAGGTGCATGATCTTCCACTTCAATGGAGATAAGGGGTGCAGCTGTTTCGTTGCGTCTTCGTGGAAACGATTCTGATGTGCCCGCATTGGCTTTCTGAAGATGATTCCATAAGCGTACGTTTTCACGGTATCATACTATGCCTAGCTTGTAGTACGCGGAAGCTGTGGTCCTTGCGACTGGTGCCTTCTAACCAACGCAACGACTACATTGCCTTGTTCAGCAAATAATGGTGTTAGGCCGATTGAGGGGCAGCTGAATGAAGTGCGATGCCAAGCATAGACGGAACAGCTCGGTGTTTTATATCTTCCGCTCGTTCATGTTGCACTTTCTTTGTCTTTGCACTGTCTGTCAATAGTTCTCAAGAAGTTGATGTGGCTGCCAGTGCCTTCGAGCAGCCTTAATCAAATTTAAGCATTTATCTGCACTATAATTAAACTTAGATTTTAACCATTTTACGACTCATATGCATTTCAGAACAAGTTCGTGGACCCTTCCAAGTTTCCCAAGCTGGCAAGCTACTACGACCGAGTCAAGCGCAAACAGCCTTACTTTGAGGAAATTTACAGGCCAGTCATAAACCGCATCGAACAGCTATTCAATAGCCTGAAATAGCTTTCAAAGCGGCAATAAAATGCCCGGACGAATGTTGTAGGGGTACCTTTATTGTTGAAAAAATATATTTGTTTTCAAATTTATTCGCAGAGGTCACTACATTTGTTACGGGTCTAAATGTGTTATTTGTGTGTGTGTGTTTTCTGTGCGTCTTTTTTAAATTTCTATCCTGGCATTTTAGAAGCGATGCGCGAATACACGGAAATTTCGAATAACGAACCCAATAACGTCTTCTTGTATTTGGTCTTCGAATCGAAAAGTCACTATTCCTAAATACCACTATTTTCCGAATAGTTCAAAAGATCTACTTCGCCCAATTAGGCGTAAAACTGCAGCAATGGTGCGGTAAAATTTTGCTCCTGCGTGCATAGTGTAGCTACAAAACCTGACAACTTGCGTAGTGGAGCAAGTGACATCACTTGTGTAGCGATCTTTTAAAGGCTGTAGAGGGATCACTCACCCACTCTGAAGAGCCCGTGCTTGCGAAGCAACTACGCCTTTGCTCCTATGACCCCGTTTGTGGTTTAGTATAGACAACACTTTATAGAGTACCAGGTAATCACAGAAACTTGGAAACTTTATTACTGGAACGTGAACGCCGTTTTATAATAATTCAGATAATAAGTTTTCGTTATTGCAGAAACATTCTTCATTCGATTCGATTCTGATAACATTCTATACCAGTCTGACTCGCTCCCAAAAGTCACTATTCCTTCTTGCTTTTCTTTCTTTATTTAATGCTGCAAACCTTGTACAGGTCCAAGCAGGGTGGGTTAAATGGCAACAAAACAATAATAACGAAGGTAAAAACATGAAAGTGTGGCGAAAGGCAATAAAGAATCATTCCAGTCGGTTACAGTGCGAGGAAAAAATGAAAACTTAAATAAATCTGGTCGCGCAAAATGCGGCGTCAGGGAATTAGGATGATGGTTGCGTGTATGCCTCGACGTTGAAAGCGACAGATATGGAGAAGTGTTAATAGGTAGATCTTGATTCCAAAGCAAGAAAAGAAATTGCAAACGTAAATTTTTTCTTCATTGTTGAAGACATTGGACACCGTTAATCTGGAATAATTCAGAGCAATAATGCATTATTCATCAATTCGCACACCCCTGAACACTTTTAGCCTGCCCAATGACACGTTTATGTTGAATGCAAAGCATCCGAGAGCTGTGCTAGATTACATACAAATCAATATAAAGAGGTGGCTATTGTTGCTTAAATGAAAATGAATACCTGCCAATGAGAAATGATGTAACAGAAAGCCCTAGGATACTGACACAAAGTTCCGGCTCTTATATAACATAATTATCAAAGGGTAATTATTTATGGTGAAGAACATAAACGTACCGAGAACGTAATTTTACTGAGAAATAATAAACGAAAATTTGTGAGCTGTTTGGCACGGAAGAAATAAGTTTTGCGAATAAATAAATAAATGCAAGGAAACCTAATTAGACACAGCGGTTGTGATCCTCGTACCACGGCTGAACCATTGCCGAACACTTCCTACATTTACACGGAGCGCCTTCTGCACTTAGTTGCCCCGCCTGCCCGCTACGCCTAGCATTTGCCCCAAGGGTCATGGCCTTTGCACTAAACGCGAGAAACGCATCCCGGATACAGTAGGGTTCTCGGAAAAGTCCCGCATATCCAAGAAAAAGGAAACATTTGAGCTATGCAAACGCAGCCCAATGAAATCTTGCTCATAGGCTAGTCCGTTCTTAAGGAAACAGGCGAAGTTCTCCTAGGTACAGCCACTACGTCGCCAAAAGCTAGAAATAAGCCGAGGAGAAACCAACGCTACCCAGGGGACGTTGCAGCTGCTTCTATGTGCATTGGTAATATTTTTTCCGCACACTGCACGCTGTGGGAATCTGTGAACGTGAAGCTTCTTGATGGATTTCATCATACTCGTCACACCACACCAAAAGGCCCACAAGCACCTGTTTGACAAAACTACTATATGGACAATGCCATCTTCCAGTCCCGCTACGAAATTTGGAGGTGCCATTGTGAAGCGCCCTAACTCAACCTTCCGGGACAGCCATAAGTACTGTTGAGTTGCGCACTCCTGTAGGACGCTGGAACCGACAGTAGGCATCAGCGCAGCACCTTTGCATGGGAATCCTTAGCTTTAGAACACTAGTACATCGCATTACTACCACGATGGCTTACACCGTTTTTAACGTATGCAGTAACCCACCATGTGAAATCGTCCGCAGCATGGCGATTCACATTGTAGACGACCTATACTCTACCGCACAAATAACTTGCAGCACTACCAATGGTATGAGATCCACACATCCAATATCATTGCGCAGCGTAACATAGTTCCGGGTGTAAATGTCTCACCATTGGAAAGATTAGAGAGCTAAATTTTTTCTTGGCACAAGGTACATTACAGCGGTACGCAATATGTGCAGGCCGTTGCTCACGCACGTCGTATACGGTGACATAACTGTGCTGTTTATTGCCGGCAAACGTAATAGCCACGCTAACCTTGATAACATGGAAAAGCCCATGCAGTGCAGACCTCGCTTTGATCGAAACTTACGCTTGCGATTGCCTCTCTACCTTAAAAGCAAGAAATAAACAGTAAAATCAGTCATTTTTGTGTAATCATACACTAAGGATGAACCACCAGTTATGTTTTGTTGTTATTATTAAGGTAAGATGTTTGCTTTGGCGCTGCCGGTACTCTAGAAGTGATGCCGAGCAGTAAAAGTGGTTTGATTTCAAGTTAGCAGATGGCGTGTCAGCATTAGCAGTGGTGATGTTTTGATGATGCGATACTCTTGAGTGCCTGTTTCTTCACTGCATCATGAATTTACTACTCCACTCGGTATGGGACGGAATGGGACGGAGTATGGGACGGAATTACGGTGTCGAGCAAAAGCCAAATAGACGCCAAGCATACACTGCAGCATTTATACTCGCGTTCGCCGTTGCTACTGGCTAAGGAGGCTGCAAGGAACTTCAAAAGACGTGTAAAGATGAAGCGGGATTTGCGGTCCCGTTAAGGCAAACGCAGCTCATGATTAAAACGCCAAAACGTCTGTAGCGTCAACCCACCAACCGTGTAGGATGGCACAGTAGACGCTGAGCTGACGACGCGGCACGGATGAACGCATATTGAGGGGGGTTCGGCCATCCCCATGGGATAAACTCTCTTGTAGCTTCGACGGTGCTGCAAGAACTACTGAGATAGAGTATAGAACTTCATTAGTGCGAATTAGAAGAATCGAAATCTGAGTTACTTAAACATGGGTCTGCACACTCTTTAGGCGGGCGCTGTGCGCTTGGTGTGATATTCACTAGCCCTAACTGATATTGCTGCTGAGGCAATAAAATAAATGTATATGTCAAGTTTCATTCAGACAGCAATTATAAGGATGTTTGAGATACATTCGGGTCATCGCTGTCGCGCTGTCTTGCTATTAAGACGCGTGCGTGGCCCACGCTTGAAGGATTAGGAGATCTGCTAAGGCATGCAGCGATATTTCGCCGCCAAAGCGCCAAAGCCGAGTGCTCGCACTATCACGCTCCGCTCAATCAGCTAAGCCTTAACTATGGCTGTTTTCTAACTTCCGCAGCTGGCATGAGCGTTGGCACACATGAGCTTTCTTGGTGAACAGCTGTGTGAATATAACGCTGCGGTGCATACACGGGGCAGAATGGAAGTGAAAGTTAATGTTAAGCAACATCTATGGCCCATGTCATCGGGTGCCGCAAAAATTCTGACATGTTTCCTTCAGTACAATTGCGTACACCACTGAGGCGCAACATTGCAGCGCCGCTGCCCATTGGACCACGGATATCCTTTGATATCCCGATTAGATTCGAACTTCATACTCCCGGTCAGGATGTCCAGCGGATAACATGAGGGCATTAATTTTCGGACGCCTTCTTTAAAACATCCTTCGGGCATCCACAGGATTCCACTTCTGGGATCTAAGCAATTTCCAAAAATGTATTCCTATGAATGTCTGAAGGATGTTTTCAACGGGATGTGCCATACTGGACATTTCTGGCACCAACATACACAATCCGATGCCTACTACATGGTCATATCGCGGAACGTTAAGTTTCTGCCACGGCTGCCTTCAGCGCACGCTTTTAAGAAAAGGCATGTCAGCCAGCAACATGAAGCGGCTGCACCCAGGATCAAGCTTCTAATGAAGACGAGAAAAGGAGAAGTTGCAATGAACGGCCCAAACTGCTCTTGCATATAGGGTGGAAATGTTCCAAACCGGTAGGAAGAGCACTGGAACAGCTGCGCATTACCACCTACCGCAAGGGCTAACCGAATCAATCGTGTCGTACGCTTTACGAACATGTCGAGAAATCAGAATTATGCAATGGCTGCAACCCCCTCCCGTAGAAGAGAGCAGTGATTGTTTTTAACCAGTCGCATGCACCAGTTTTAACCAGTTGCATGCACGCTTTGTGCTCATTTGCACGTATCGGTCACGTGACTTCACGCCACCGTTTTATACGATCTCTTCGCCCTTCTAGGGCGCGATCGGAAATGGTTGTTCGGCCCGTTCGTTCGGTTAAAGCCGATCCACACGACGGACCAAATTGCTCTTTTGGACCGCGGTCCGCGCATCACGTGATAGGACGTCACCAGTTCGTGCGTACCGCCGTTGGCCCGCGCAAGACCGCGGCCCTCGCGGTCAAACAAATCGCCGAGGCTTTTCCCGCTTCTGTTTTGGCGGCGGACCGCATGCAAACCGCAGCGATCTTGGCTTAGCCAACGAATGTTGTCCGGCAACAGAGTGTCTTCAGCGAAATCCGATCTAGTTTTCGGCTCAGCAAAAGCCAGTCAAGGCAGTCGTTTCATGTCCGCCGTCCCGCCTACACGTGCGTGCAGCAGATATATTTTTTAAACATCGTGTCCTCTTGGAGTGACGAGGAGGTTTTTTCATTTTGTATGCCTCGTTGGGCAGTTGCCGGCTTGGTGGGTCTCGAGCCGGAACGATAACAATGATAAAACTCTGGCCGATAGTGTAGCTGGTTGGTCTGCTTTGCCGTCTGCTATGGCGGTCCGCCGTGTGGATGTGCTCTGCGCCGGACCGGACCGCGCCGGGCCGTGACGTCGCAACACGTGACCGAGCGGCCCGCGGACTTGGTCCGTCGTGTGGATCGGCCTTTACCGGCCCGCGCGGTTGGCCTACTCCGCGCCGACGTCGCCAGCCGCGGGGCGCGGCCACGTTTTTGGTGACGTCAAAATGACGACACGCTTCTGTCAGTCATCCTCCCACCGAGCATTTCGTCTGCTAGGTGCCGAACCCGACGGGAGCTGGGAAGTTTGGAGCGATCATACGGCTCCGCATGGCACGTCTGGTGGATTGGATTGGATCCAACTGGCGGCTGCGGCATGGCATGTTTCGATCCGATCCATAGTTTAATTCGAGAAAATGGCGCTTCCTTTGGGAACTTAGGTTGTTGCGCTGGCGTTTCTAGAGGAGGGAGGAGAGCGGGTGGCGGTGCGAAACGTGTTTGAAGAAATGGCGAAAGTGAATTCCGGCGTCGTTTTCGTTTCTCGAAACAAATATTTCGTTGGTTGTACAGCGAAATCGACCCCATCATCGGTGCCAGCAAGCCACTGGAATGTTGTCGCTGCTTCTTGAATAGTGCGCCACTCTTCCCGTCGTTTCTTTTTCTTTTTTCTTCTCGCTGTGGGTGACACCATCCAGGCAGGACGCAAAGAAACTAATAGTTATAAATTCCAGTAGTCACACGTACTACTATTTGAAAACGTGTTTAGGCTTGAGAAGAAAAAATACATTTTCTTAGATAAACATTTCATTCATTTGGAAGACGAGAAACATTTCGTTTTGTAGTATACTGTCGGCAAGCAGACGACAAACGACGGAAGTAAACTTCTGGGGAGGCCACCGCTTCATGATTGGCTTCTCTCTCCGCCCCGTTGTCACAAATTTTGCATACTGCCACATTGTGACGTTGCAGCAACCGAATAGAACGCGTATCGAACAAAATATCTCCGATCGCGCCACTGATGGTCGTGTGTCATGTTCGGTGTGCACCGCGCTCAGTGTGCGCGTTTTCTGTGAACGTGCTGGTTGTGTCATGTGCTCATCAGTTCCAGTGTGAACGTTTTTTCCTGGAAGCGTTTTTGTCGTGTGGTTTGAAGCTTCATCACCGCGGCGGCTCTATGCCTTACGCCTATCAAAAGGGAAGTGACAGTTCCGAGGGTCAGCGTTTTTCTATCAGCAGCCCTGTAACCTTTTCGACGAGCATGTCGTCGTTTCTGCGCGTGATTGAATGTCGAGCACTGTACGACCATATAGCTTTCGGCCACGGTTACATTAATCGGTGGCTGACCATTCATTGTGCTCCAGCAATGCTGCGCTTCGTCGCGTCCTACTGCTTTTCTGCGAACTTGTGAGCTCACTTTGCGCTGTATTGTTTCTGTGCAGCGTTGAGAGGCGCCGAAAAAACCTCTGAATACGGCACCTGAGACCCGCTAACTACCACGTGGCCCACAGGATAAGTCTCCGAGAGTTATGGCTGTGTCTTTCATGAGCAGCGGCAAATAATAATAATAATAATAATAATAATAATAATAATAATAATAATAATAATTATTATTATTATTATTATTATTATTATTATTATTATTATTATTATTATTATTATTATTATTATTATTATTATTATTATTATTATTATTATTATTATTAGTCCCTACACGCACTTTCCGATATAGCCCCGCCTGAGCTTCGTTTGGGATTTGTGTGCGTCAGCGCGATTGCGATAGCAATAGTATAACTGCGTAAGGTTGAAAAAACGGAAATTTTGTACGCCTTTTATCACGGTCGGAGCACTTGCTGCACTTTATGGCCGGCCGCGCTGAGGAATGTTACCAAGTCTGTCTTAAGGGCTCGTATATTGCTCTTGCCAAGCAGTGCCATGCACATTTCTTGGAAGAACGAAACTTTTGGACGACTTATTAGATTTCTGCTTGCTGACACTTGATCGTAGGCTAGTATGGTGGTCATATCAAGTGAACTTGACTGGTCAGCTGTACGCGACGATCGAAACGCTGGCGCTGACCTAATTGCTCGTTGCCACGTGGTCGTATTTTTCAGTACGTAACACTGAGCTTTCTCAGTTCGCTGTTTTTTCCACGCACTTGTAATGGTAGCCGTGCGTTAAACTTCGCAAGTGTGCTGCTGGCACATTGTTTGAGCAATCGCGATTACGAATGCAATCGTAAAACTGCGCACGTTTTGAATCACAGAACTTTTGATGGCGTTTGTATTGCGATCGGAGCACTTGCAGCCCGTGATGGTTGGTCACGCTGGAGAATTGAACCACGCATGTCTTAAGTGCTGGTATTTGTTTTTGTCAAGGAGCGTCATTCAGGGTATAGGAATTACGAAACCATTGGGCGATTCGCAAGGTTGCAGCCTATCTTCACGTGGTCGGATGCATGCCATAAAGATGGTAAGACTAAACTTACATCTTAGCTTTCGATAATGATCGAAACGTTTACACTACTTAGATTATTGCTTGTCCAAACGTGATCGTATTTCTTAGTAGTGGGGAACGTTTGTCTCTGTTGACTATGAAATTCATGTCACGCGACCGCCATCACTGATTAACCGTGCTACCGGCAGACGGCGCTTAAGCGCCGTCTGCCGTTTACGCTTTGTTTGCGTAACCGCGATTGAATCGCAAAACAGCGTAATGGTGGAATAACTAAACGTTTGCAGGGATTTGCATCAGGATCGGAGCAATTGCTGCACGTGATGGTTGGCTGGCAACGCAACTGAATTCTCCCATGCGTTTTTTTTTAGAATCTTATTTTTCTTGTGCCAAGCAATGTTGTGCATGTGCGTTTATCGAAATCGCAAAACATTTGGGCGTCGACTAGTTAAACTGCTCCTTACTTACACGTTGTCGGATGCATGTTAGTATAATGGTGAGGTGATGGTTACGTGTCAGCCCTCTGTAACAATCAAAACGTTTATGATACTTATTAACGCGACAGCGTTAAGGAGCTCGTGTCCAAGAAATGCCGGTGTCGTCGGCGTCAGTGGAATTGGCCGTGATCCCAGAATCCCAGAATGACATCATCCCAGAATGCACATCATAAATAAAAAAAAACACCTTGCAAGATGGGCTGGCGGGAATCGAACCAGGGTCTCCGGAGTGTGAGACGGAGACGCTACCACTCAGCCATGAGTTTTTTTTTTCTTTATTGCCGGCTTAGACATACACAAACAATACAGAAAAAGAAAAATATGTCAACAAGGATTTTGCTGGCCCGACATATCAAAATTTTTTCAATGCTGCGAGTTTATCTAGCACGTCAATCCATGTTGCTTGTTCAGGGAGTGCCCGATGGACATCCCTGAACCGTACTACAGATTCAATGAAGTGATCACGTGTAGGTCGCGAATTGACATGAGCATTGTCACTCAGCCATGAGTTCGTTCCTTCAAAGCGGGACAAAATTTCATCTAGTGAATGCGGTGCTGCCTTAGAAACATGCCGTAGAAAGTTATACTGCGGTGTATATCGGTAATTATGACCATGTAAATTACAGAAGTCGCAGTTTTACGAGTAGTGAAGTATGTTCCCTCTGCATTGCTTCTGCGCTCTGCGCACACGGAGAGTCATCTTGCGGCAAACACAGAAGACCCCCTCCTCGCAATGTACGGCGCTGCCCCGACACGTGGCGCGCTACTCCTTCCATGATCGCGTCCGCCTTCATGGTGCGTCGGGGCCCGGCTATCTGTGCCGATCGCGATGTTTGGCTGGCGTAGAGCGTTTGAGTAGGCGGTGCGAACGGCGTGCGATAACGCTATCGAGTTCCACTCTTGAAGGCGAAGCTTAAGCGTCCTCTAATTTTTCGACTATTGCTCGTTCGCATGCTGTAGTTTTAGTAATCAGGAACGTTTGTCTTGGTTCACTGTTAATTATGTTTCTCACGCGCCTTCTGCGATTAACCATGTCGCTTAAGCTTCGTCTGCCGTTTGCATTTTTTTCGCTGAATTGAAATTGCAATAGTAATGGTAAAACCGCATGAGATTCGAACAACGTAACTTTTGTAGGCATTTGTATCTCAATGGCAGCACCCCTCACACAAAGCGGTTCGTCAACCGAGCTGCTACACTTTTGTTTACCGTTGCATCTACTATAATTGGCGCCACCACATGTTCTGGCATGTGTGCGCCACGTAGTGTACAAGATTACGGGATTGTTTCATCTCCACATTGTCATTGTATAGTTAGTGAAGCTATAGTTAACATTAGACTGATTTTTTTTTCATTGTGATAGAAATTGTAGGAACGCTCCAGCCGAAATTGCGCTGATGCGGCGCACGCAGGGTACGGGAACAGCGGTCTCTCGTTGCTTCGTAAGCACTCTTCTCGCGCAGCTGTAGTGTCAAAGGATCCGTACACTCAGCTCATCCGGCTGTCGAAACGCGTGGTGGCTCAAATCAGCAAGAAACGACCGCTTGTCGCTTCTGCTTCACATCACCCCGCCAGCGTTCCGACAGCTAATTTCCCCCGTCATCGAGTGAGATGTGTTTTTGGTAGTTTTTGTGCACGGCACCAAGGTTATGAATTTATGAAGTATGCGAAGGTTTACTATAATTTACACTGGTCAGAACACGTACACCTGCTTATATTTGTTCATTATAGCTTTTTAGTTATTTGCTAGTGCAATAAATCCCTCCCCATTCGGCAGAAACTGCGCTATTGTTATTGCTATCAGCTTCTTTGACAAAGTAATGCTGCCGTATAGGCATCAGGATAATTCCTGTTATCTTCCCACGGAGTTGAAATTATTCCGTTAATTTTGGTGGATGTCAGCTCAGCTAGTTTGTATGGGGCCACGAAGAAGCAAGGTTGCGGTTATGTTAAATGTACAACTTGTTAACATGCACTTGGTGGATAACAATGTGTGTAGATATTTATAACACGTTTTTCTTGAGTACTTTACTCAGCCATACTGTGCGTCTTCCGTCAGCCTGATGTCACCCGAGTTCGACATCATTCTTCGTTGATGCTCAGTACGGAAGCAAGCCCACAGAAATCTGCTTTCTTAGCGAGCTTTCTTAGTACCTCTGATCTGAACAGTGCATTTCCGTGTCTACGACCACAGAAATAATCCGACATCGTCGGGCGTGGTCTGGTACTGAAACAGTATACAGTATCCAGACAATCTGCGTCCGGAAATCCCCAGTGTGGCTCTTCGTGGGCTTGTGCTTGATTGTTTGCACCACCGGCTCGGCTGCACCATTTGAAGTTGGGTGGTACTGCTAAGCCATCATCCGGCGGATTCCGTTCTTCGTCAACCTGGCAAGGTGCTCTGTGCTGGCGAAAGCAGGACCATT
Source organism: Dermacentor albipictus (assembly GCF_038994185.2). Taxonomy (NCBI): domain Eukaryota; kingdom Metazoa; phylum Arthropoda; class Arachnida; order Ixodida; family Ixodidae; genus Dermacentor; species Dermacentor albipictus. The sequence continues at coordinate 89,493,602 of NC_091822.1, forward strand.
GTCGGACACGATGACATCCGGCAACCCTTGGGTAGTGAAGACCTGTGGTAGCGCGGCAATGGTCGCACGTGCTGATGGAGTGGTGACAGGTAGAACCTCCACCCACTTCGAAAAGGCGTCCACCACCACCAGGAAATCCTGGTGGTGTTTTGTCAAGAAACTCCTGTACAAGTGGATGAAGCCTAGGTAGCTCTTAAGATCCTTCTTGTTCTGGGGCTTAGGCGCCTTAAGCACATCAACTTAGTCCAAATCCTGGTGTGAGCACCCAGATTTGGGGAGGGGGGAGGACTCTTCAAGGGCCCCCCCAAATCCATATGCAGGCGGGGCCAGGGTGTCTATGAGAACGGCTAGGGGGTGATTTCCACATGACGTGAGGCCCGCTGATGCTCCTGGCAGATTTGGTAGCTCTTCACCATTTGAGCGATGTCCTGGTCCAAGCCAGGCCACCAAAGATGGGACCGCGCCACCATCTTGGTCTTTTCCATGCCACGATGGCCCGCGTGCAGCAAGTGCAGAACCCTGGACCGGAAACTGTGGGCCAAAATCACCACCCTGCAATCCCACAGTAGGCAGCCCTGCGTCAAGCTCAAGTCGGCGGCCGTGTGGTTATAGGCCTGCTGCACCAATTGCTCCCCACGGGACACCGCCTTGACCACCTGAGACAGGACTGAGTCCCGGCTGGTCGTTTGCGATACCGCAGATCTGGAGAGTACCTGCGGGTACGTGTGCTCCAGCATGAACAATTCAGCAGTTTCTGGAACAGAATCAGGCACCTCTGGCAGGGCCAGGCGGCTCAGAGAATCAGCAGGTCCCTGGTCCTTTCCCGGACGGCAAACCAGCTGGTAATTGTAACCTGCCAGCCTCAAGGCCCAGCGTACCAGTCGAGGTGATGCCTGCACGGGAACTGCCTTGTCAGGCCCCTGCAGCTCCAAAAGCGGCTTGTGCTTCATGATCGCTTCGAACTTCCGACCGCACAGATACTGGTGAAAGCGTTCGACACCGAACATGAGTGCGAGGTCTTCCTTGTCCAGCTGGCTGTAGCGTGGCTCTGCAGCATAGAACCGACGAGAGGGAAATGACACAGGGCATTATTGGCCATCTTTGTCACGGTGTGCCAGGACGGCTCCCACGCCGTACGGCAAGGCATCTACGGTCAGGACGACAGGCTTGGCAGGATCAAAGCGTACTAACACTGGAGCCTTGGTGATTAGCTCCTCGCTATGTTGGAAGGCCCGGCCAATTCTTCCAGACCCATTCCTGACCATCTCGAAGCAGAAGATGGAGTGGCCGTAGTTGCTCCGATAGGTTTGGCAAGAAACTCCTGTACAAGTTGATGAAGCTGAGGTAGCTCTGAAACTCCTTGTTGTTCTGGGGCTTAGGCGCCTTGAGCACATCAACTTAGTGGGGAGCAGGCGCTAGGCTAGCCTAGGAAATCACATGACCCCAGTACTCAACACTGGGGGTCAGGAAAAGGCACTTTTCCAGCTTGAGCTTGAGACCAGCGTCCAGCAGTCGTGCCAGGATGTTGTGGGGGGTATTTCAGGTCCCTTAAAAGGTTGTCCATCTCCTTCAGAAATATGGCTGTGGCGGATGCCACGCCCAAAGATAAGCGCGTGTACTCGAAGAGCCTCAAAGTTGTCGATATTGTGACATACTTCCGGGAGGCACCCTGGAGCACCAGCTGCTGGTAAGCGTCTCTGATGTCTAGCTTGGAGAACTTCTGTGCACCGAAAAACTCTGACCAGAGATCTTCAGTTCGGGACAAGGGCTACTTCTCGATGGTAGTGACGGGGTTGCTGGTAAGCTTGAAATCCCCGCAGATCCTAACACTGCCGTCTCGCTTGAGGACTGGTACGATGGGAGCGGCCCATTGAGACGTCTTGACGGGCACCAGCATGCCCTCTCGCTGTAACCGTTGCAGCCCTTCGGTGATCCCGCATTTCAGGGCGAATGGCAGTGGGTGAGGCTTGAAGCAACGTGGCCGGGCTCCCTAAGGTACATAGATGCCAGCCGTCATACCGGTGGATGTGCCCACCCCAGGTTGGAACAAGGGACTTGAACTCGGTCAGGAGGCTGGGGACTTCTTTCACCACATGCAGGCTGTATTCCTGGTACTCTAACAGATGGACGTCCAGCAGCGTCGGCGACGGCCCCTTGGTTAGGTAAAGGGGAAGGGTTGCCTTCCTGTCGCCAAAGCGAACGCTGACCTGTGCCTGACCTTGTACATGGGAGAGCTGCCCGCAGTAGCTGCGCAGCATCACGCCCGAAGCCTCGACGGACATGCCGGGCAAAGTACGCTTGAAGAGTTTCCCGGCCATTATTGACACGCTGGCCCCTTGTTTCCAGCTCCATAGAAATGGGGTGCCCTCAGGTTTTGACGATCAGCATGTACGGCGGCACAGACGACGGTACAAAGCCTATGTGCCACATGTCGAAAATCGGGGGGTCCTCGGCCACTACGTGGAGCCTGGTTGCGGAAGAAGTTGAGCCTGCTGCCGCACGCCCCCACCTTTATTCTTTATTCTTTATTCATCAATTACCCCGCAGCGCCCGAAGGCGTTGCAGCAGGGGGGTTACAACATGGAATAAAATACATCTTCGTTCACACAATGCACTTGCTTTTCAGTCAGCCTATTCCACTGTTTAATTGTTCGAACAAAAAATGAGTTGGCCTACATGTTCGTCTTGGCAGGATACTCGAGGATTTTGCAACTATGATCAGTTCGTTTTGAGATGTAATGGGGTTTCAGTAGGTAAATTTCCCTATTAATTCCTGTTTTATTGTAATAAATCGAATATAGAAATTTTAATCTCAGTTTATTGCGGCGGGCAGAAAGTGATTCCCATCCTACTCGGCTACTCTGGCCGCAGGCTTGTGGGGTACCTGGGCTTGAAGCAGGCTGCTCCTGCAGTTTGCTGTTCATCCTCTTCCTTCGGCATACTCGTGCCAGGTGCCCAGTTTCCCCGCACGTGAAGCATTGTGTTTGTGAAAACTGGCACTCTGAGGGGGAGTGGGAACCGCCACAGCGACAGCAGGTACTGCCTTTTGTCGCCAACGTGTTGACCGCCGCTTCCGCCGACGGTGAGCCAGTCGCCCGGGAAATCTCGCCAGCGTCCTTGGTGGCAGCTTCCATTGCCAGCGCTGTCTTCGCGGCGTCATCCAGTGAGGGGTCGGCAAGCCGCAGGAGTCACGTATGCATGGCCGTGTTGATGCGGCAGACGAAACAGTCCCTGAGCGGCGATTCCAGTTGGTCCCCGAATTCGCAGGCACTCGCTAACCCTCGTAGCGCTGCAACAAACTTCCCGAGGGTCTCTCCTTCCCGGCGGCTCCGGTTGATGAAGCGCAAACGCGTCATTAGTGTCGACGGTGCTGGGATGAAATGCGAGCGCAGTATGGCGAGCAGCTCACCCAGCATCCTAACATGTGGCGTGGCAGGCTTGAGAAGGTCGAGCAGGAGACTAAAGACATGGATGCCGCAGCTGGGCAGGAAAATGTCTCGTTGTTTGGCCTCGGGTGTGTTGTTTGCCCGGAAGAACGCGTGGACTTGCTCCTCGTCAATTGGCCTGGAGGACCTATCTCCCTCGAACGGCTCGAGTATTCCGTACACTGGCATGGTGGTAGCAACGGGGCGCGGCGTTTCGCCACTCACGGTGGCATGGGACGATCCGTGGCGACTAGTCGCCGGTGTCATGATCCGTCCGGATTCGTGAACAAGGGAGGGCTCGAGGCACTCTCCGTGAGACATGCTGCACAGCGTGGTGGCGACGAACTATGACTGACCGGCGAGCAGCTGTGCTCGTCGGTGTTTATTGCGGTGCGGTGACCAGCCTGGCAGTTCACCAAGTCTGGCGGGCCAGCGAAGCTTATGCCCGAGGGCGCGTCGCATGCTTCATACATTATGTTTATGTGACCGCTGAATCAAACCAACACAACTCCTGTTGACCTCTGGTACGGATGAACTCATGCAATGCATTTCTGCGTCTGTGACCACTCAAGCAAGTATGCTGCAAGGTTTTAGTGATCTGTGTAGTAGACAACGTACCTGTGATGTCTTCAGCAGTGTTTGGCAGAAACGCCGCATTCAGTCTGTAAATTTTTAGAGGCCTTGCAGGCTGCGAACCCTGGAGGTGAACATGTATATGTGACCACTCAAGCACATCAACGATTTTGCAACTTCTAGTATCTGTGATCTCTGCTTGGTTTTGTACTGAATCAAATGTCTTCTAACTGGTTTTGTACCTGCGAACTGTCCAGTTGTGCTCGTGTAACTGCTAAAGCGAGCCTTTAATAATTTTATTATTGATCAATGTATCTCTCAGATCTTTAGTGTTTTACTGTGCACGACCGCCGAGGCAAGCCTGCAGAAAGCCCGAATCCTGTAGCTTGCTTGATGACTGATACACCTGTGAACTTTTCAGCAAATTTTTCATTTATGTGCTTGCAACCACTGAAGTGAGAAACCCCGCAGTAGGCCTCCTACCAACTTCCTTTGCGCCCCAACCTTAGAAAGGGATATAGAAATATGTTTATTTCCCGAGGTGCATCTGCAAAATGAGCAATATGAGCAATATGCAAATATTGCTCATAATGCTTCAGCTTCGGCCGCTAGAGTGAATTTTATTAACACCAAGCTTTCTTTGCCTCTTCAGCGTTCCCACTGCTGCTGCTGCTGCTGTCTGGCACCGTGTGTGCAAGGCAACAGCCAGGCGCCCCGAGAAACTCGCTTAGACCCTACCGGGGGGGGGGGGGAGATGTCGAATGTGCACAATGCCCTCTGGAACTCCCGGGGCGTCACCTCATTAGCCTTTTGACAGCTTTAATTATCAGTGAGCCCCCTCAAACGCATTGTAGAAACTTAAGCGCCTAATTTTCTATTAATGTGCGACTCCACAGAGGACGTACATAGAACTGTAGAAAGAAGGAAGGAGAAGAGGAAGTTTCCATAGAAGGGGGGAGGGGCGGAACGGGAGAAGGCAAGAAAACCCTAATGCTATACGACGGCGGTTGAGGGGAAGCTAGAGAACAGGAAGTTCAAGATACGGCACAGTATGCTACTGACAGTTCTGAAAAATAAATAACAACCAAATATGTCATGCGGTCAAATCACACAGAGCGTGCAGAAGCCCAGCCGCATAAAATAAAGCGAAGCGCAGTGTCCAGGCGACACTGCAGAAGCGCTCGACCATCAAATCAACACCTCCGTATCTGTCGCGGCAACCTTGTGACTAAGGCATTCCTAGAGGTCAAGGATTTGATCCCGACCGCGGCGGCTTTATTTCGACAGGGGAGAAATAGAAAATAAAAGTGTGCTTAGGTTTTGGGGCACGTTAAAGAGCATCACAGTGTCAAAAGTAATCCAGAGTCCGTCACTAAGGCGTAGCTCATAATTCCATTGTGGTTTTGGCACGCACAGCCCCATAATCCAATTCAAGTTTGATACTTCTACCATGATGCGATATGCCATAGAAGGTACGGACAATGGTCAACCCTCTCAGAGGTTATGAAATATGACGAACAACAACGCCTCAAGCAAACACTTTTCGCAACGTGTTCTGTGCACTACGCAAAGAAGCAGCAGTAGTACACACAAGATAGCGTTTATCTACTCACCAATCTCGTTCTAGGCTGTACGTTGGAAAAATTGAGCTTTCGCCGTCAACATAACCGCTAATTAGCGTCGATCAAAGCAACCAGAACAGAAAGCTTCCTTTAAGTCGACTCTCACAGTGCGTGGGATCTGCATATTTCTTTTCTGCTTTCCTCTCGCCTCGTGCATCGGGACTGTGACAACAGCCACATTTCTTGTTGAACACCACAACGCGGCCTGGTTTATATATGGTAAGAATGCGCACTCCAAGAGCGGTGCTTTATGCGTTGTGCTTTAGCAGTGCTTTGTGCAATGGTTTGCCAATAAACATCTAACTTTGCAGACACAACGGCGGGTGCCTACTGTCGCGTTCTGCGGATGTCAAACTACCAGTCGATGTATTCCAGAGAAGCACCTAGCTAATTGTTTAATTTCATAAATGAGGAATTTGTCTAACACCTTTTCATTAAATTTCAGAATTAGCAATACTAACTTTTTGCAATCCACCCCCATTAACTATTAAACACGTATGTGATGCTTGCTAAGAGCAATACTATTGTTGTTATACCAAAGTTCCACGCCTAGAAGCTGAAGAGGGGCGTCCGCCGTAATGTACTAAATATTCTAATAGCGAAGAAATCCTGAGTATCGCTGCTGCCCCGCAGAGCTTTCAGCTTCCCTTTCTCTTCAAGAACCAAGCGGCCGTAGCCGTGCTCGCACTCGATTGGTCGGGTTTGCGTTAAGAGACCAACGCATGCTGGCGGACACCACTGAAGGCCATCCGTAGTCTCATCGGCCTCTGCTCATAGCTGCTTCGCTTCGTGCTTGATGTCACCGCCTCAGCTGCAAGGTGAGGTTGCTTTCTTAATTCTGCAGAGCTTCGTACTTCAACACACTACAGCTCGGGAAGTCATCAAGGAGACAGGGCGTGTGATTGTCTTCGTATTGGTTGAATTAGGCTCTCCTTACCAAGTGTCACGTAATCTGGCACAAAGCAACTGCGTAACATCCTTAAGCTAATCGATTAACTGAGAGCTTCAGCAGGAGTCTCAATGAAATGCTCAGCACATACACCATGTCCGCCAACTCCTATTCCGACATGGTTCCTCCTTTGTTTCTGCTTTTGACCACTGGCTTCTCGAAATACTCTCGTTTATAAGGAAGAAATCCCTCATGCCCATCGGACTGAGTGCTTCCCTACTAGCAACAAGCCTCCGAATTCCGGAATATATGAGAAGTGTAGCCGAGTACGCGTAGCAGTGCCAACTTGCTTGTACTTCGGCAATGAAAGGTCAAACTCATCAAGAGAATTTACGCGACAATGGTCTGGCCCATGCGGTCTCCGTTGATTTGCGGTGGATGACATATCACGCTCCTGGTACATCTCCAAAGTTTGCAATTCAGTATCACGCACCCTAACAAATCGACGACCACCACCGCCATCATCATCAACATCAGCCTGGTTACGCCCACTGCAGGGCAAAGGCCTCTCCCATACTTCCCCAACTACCACGGTCGTGTACAAATTGTGGCCATGTTGTCCCTGCAAACTTCCTAATCTCTAACGCCCACCTAACTTTCTGCCGCCCTCTGGTACGCTTCCTGCGTACCAGAGGGCGGCAGTGGTACGCTTCCGCCCTTTGGTACGTGTCCTGCCTATGCCCATTTTTCTCTTGATTTCAACTAAAATATCATTAACTCGAGTTTGTTCCCTCACCAAATCTGCTCTTTTTTTTATCCCTTAACGTTACACCTATCATTCGTCTTTCCATAGCTCGTTGCGTCGTCCTAAATTTAAGTAGAACCCTTTTCTTAAGCCTCCAGGTTTCTGCCCCGTACGTGGATACTAGTAAGATATAGCTGTTGTAAACTTTTCTCTTGAGGGATAATGGCAACCTTCTGTTCATGATCTGAGAATGCCTGCCAAGCGCACGCCAGGCCATTCTTATTCTTCTGATTATTTCAATCTCATGATCCGGATCCGCAGTCACTACCTGTCCTAAGTAGATGTATTTGCTTACCACTTCCAGTGCCTCACTACCTATCGTACACAGCTGTTCTCTGCTGAGACTGTTAAACATTATTTTAGTTTTCTGGGGCCTAATTTTTATACCCACCCTTCGGTGGTGCCTCTCCAGGTCAGAGAGCATAAATTGCAGTTGGTCCCCTGAGTTACTAAGCAATGCAGTATCATCAGCGAATTGCAAGTTACGAAGGTATTCTCCATTAATCGACGACCAAGTCTCCGGTAAACTAGTGGGTGAGTCTCTCATGCCGCCTTACGACATTCAGCTTTGTGGTTGCAAGAACGTGCACGTCAAACGATCAAACCAAATTATCATCACATTATTGCACCGTTGAATTCTCAGTGTTGCAGCTAGCGCTTGGGGTTCACTCGAACCACCCTCCGCTAGACATTCCGTGACTTTCCTGTCTCCCAAAGCAGCCTCACGCCATGAACACGACAACAGTGCACTCCGTCAGTTCGTCATCACTCGTTGTCAACACCACTGCTAGGGCACCAGCTGGAGTGACCAACGGGGGTTTATATACGCAATAGATTCATCTCTGCCGATACCATCTTGTGCAACAATGTTGAAAAACAAAGTTTGTTTCGGGGCACAATGTGAGTGCCTTTTCATTGAAACATCGTCTTGAACGATAATGCATTCATGAGAACGGAACGCTACTGTTCTCCGAGTTTGCGGGAAAATGTTACGCCCACTGGCGGTTTGGTATGCGTCAATTACGGTACGGGGCAAGACTGTTAGACGGGACATAACTGTGCTTGCACGCGTTGCTCATGATATTATTTTAGCAATTGATTTTATACGTGAGTGCGGAGCAACACTGGATTCTGGAATTGGCGCAATTTTTATTGGCCGCGACACGTGAACTCCAATGACAAATAACACCACTGATGCCGTGTACACTATCTCTGTGTGGCAAGATGTGTGTTTGGCCTTTCAGACTGCAATATTTGTACCCGTCACACCTTTCTGCAGCCTACTTGTGCTGATTCATCTAAGGAAATCGTGCGAGGTTTTTAAAAGTACGTCGGGCATACGACTGAACGCAGCGAATTGATATCAAGCAAGCAGAAATTTCTTTTTCCCGCAACGCTAACAGTGGGATGTGCTGGGTACACTTGTTCTATACCACGTCACACTTTCTTTTTGTGTGCAGCTGTTGGCCTGATGCGGCAAAGGACATTTTCACCCCATACATCTGCCAAGGGCGAATGGCGGCATGCAGTGCATCCTCCGTGCAGCGCGACAACCACATCCGCCGGAGCGTCAAGTCATGCGTTTAGGCAAGTTCATCGCGCTGTTCTATTATGTGCTTACGAGCAGATGTTGAGACCGGAATGCACTGTAAAAAAGCGCAAAAAACGTACATCAGGGCTTGACCCGAAAGCCCGGCGGATGTGGCTTTTGGATGTTTCTTTTAGACATTCATCAAGTCTGTATGTAAGGAGCATCAAACATAAAATTAATTTATAAAGCAGGTTCCTCACTAATTGTATATCATCGATTCAATTATTGAGGCCCCTACTGCACTTTTGTTATGTTAGCTGCACACCAGAAACACCTTATGCCACAACCAATTCTTTTCCCAGTTTCCAATGATAATGAATGAAATCTACCCATGGAACAGTTTCGAAACGCATATTGAGCGCGCAAGGAGTGTGCATACATTTCGTAATTATATGTAGTCAGTAACAAACAACCAAAAGCCTAACACAACCATCCCGATCAAAATGCTAGGCGCAGGAATGATTTCCTTTTGGCTCATGGACATGCAGGTTCAGTATCCTTTTTCTTCAGGACCTCAAACAGGGATATACCGATAGAGGACACATCTATTAAAATATTTAGCTGCTTTATTACCGCAATAAATGAAAGCTTTCTCTGTAATAATGAAAAGGAACATACAGTGTCACCAAGAACATTTCAAATTTTTGGCTTTCAGTAAAAGGTGAAACAGGAGCACAATGCAGCTGCCACTGGCCATCACGTTGCTACACTTCCCATTTATGTGATTTTGGGTGGAGACAAGTCAAGAACTATTGAGTGCAGTCGAATATCACTGCAGCGGATGATTAGCGGTGCAGAATGGGGTCCGTAGCAACTATTTCTTCGAATACGGTAGTGTGCTGTGTGATGTAAACACCTCGGTTTACCCTGCATTGAAATATTGAGGTACTTCCTCAGATGATAAGAGAAGCATTGATATTGTGGTGCCCAGCCGAGCAATGCAACACAGGCGTATTCCCGTTTTATGACTTGTTGGCATCAGCCGCAGCTATGTTGTACAAGCAAGCCAATGCTGGAGAATTCTAAGCGTAAAGGCACAGGCTTACAGCCTAGCCTATCCTGCAGCTTTGTGCTATTATTCGCCCTGCTTGCAGTGTTGATTATTTTTAAGTGGCATAAGGATAAAGGAAGGCACCAAGTTTTCCAGTCACTTACAATTCATAGGAATGGCCCTACGCGTGTGAGGGCGCCATCGCTTAATCTCAGTTAAAGTTTTAAATGGCTCAGTCGCTTGTACACGTAACAGAGAAGTGTGTTCCGTCTATTATTTCATAATGTTAAAATTATTTTGATGCCACAGGATACCAATTTTATTTGCGAGCCTATATTACAAGACGTCTTGAGTGCAGCCATGTAAGAGCTGTTACTGGTCGTAGTGCTGGTTAGTGCGGGCTACGGAATATACATAGGCGCCACAAGGACTACAGTTGGTCTATATGCAGGAAAATATTTGTACAGATCCTTTAGGTATATCATCAACATGTTAATTTCATGTCACTGCGCAGAAAGCGGAAACGTCTTTCCTGTAACATTGCACGACAGCGGCACCCATCAATCAAAAATAAAATATGCATATTCAATTAAAAGTTGTTAGTTTCCGCCCATCATGTCTATCGTTCTCCTATTCACGGCGCCCTCCCGTAACATTTTTCTATATAAGTGTCAAAAAGGTCGTGCCAACAAGCCTAATTTAAAACACACGTGTTGTGTTTGTGTTTTGTTCTGTGTGTTAAACACACGTTTTGTGTGTGTTAAACACAAACACATTTTAAACATTCTTTTTTTGTTGAAGAGCATCAGAATTAATCTAGTTCAAATAATATAATTTTGTTTCTTACGCCATTGCTAATGTAATTTTCTGGTTTTAATCTGCCCTCAAGGAAAGAGAAATTGAAATCTCCGTATGTCATAGTTGGCCGAAAAAAGAATCGTTTAATCACTCATGGAGAAAGAACTCTCCCATCCTCCAGTATTTTTGCATATTGTTCAAAATCTGTAAAACATTCGGGCCATATTTGTCGCGCTAATCTTTTTCCTGATGGAAGAACAATTTCAGGCAGCCTTCCTAGACCATTACCGTATGGAAAAGCCAAGTGTATATTCCTGCTGTAAGTGAGCACCCCCTGTAATCGTTATTGTTACTTTAATTACCTCAGTGAGCCACTCAACCTTGTATCGAGTGTGCTTAATGACATATTGAAGCGCAAAGGCACAGTTACAGAGAAGACACACAGACACGCGTCACAGGCGCTGTGACTTGTGTCTGTCGTCTTTGTCATTAGGCGTTCGTACTAAAATAGATCGTTTAGCAAACGCCAATAAGCCCAAACAAAGTCCTCACTGTGTTGGCTTACGCTCCATCAAAAGAAATGCTACATAAGCAATAACTCTGCGTGTAGGTTTTTTCTTTAATATTTTTGTCTCTCTCACCTACCGCATCCTTTTGCCCCTGCCCAGTACAGGGTAGCCAATCGGAGATAATCTCTGGCTAAACTATCTGTCTTTCTTTTGCCTTTCACTCTGTCTCCCTTCGCTGGGGAGGAAATATAAAAACATATTTGCTGAGGAGTACAATTACATTCTACTGTCATAACGGCAGCTAGCCCTCGAAGAGAAGACTCTATACGGGAAATGTCAAGCCAAAGAGAGATTCAATGCAAGCACTTCTTAAGAAATAAAACAATGAGTTTACTGACCCACTCTCACAAAATCCAATTAATTTTTTGTTATTTCAGGCTAAGTGCACTCTATTACTTGTTTCAAACTAAATTGGCCGGTAATAAATAGTGTAAGGTCTCGTATGAAAACATTGTAGGAAATCACCAATTTTGTGTGGATCTCCTCGGAAAGTCTTTTACTGTAGGTGTCAGTCTTGGGGCTGACGGCAGTCACATCTGTAACTAAGCACTCAAAAGTACGGAAAATGTCAAGGGCCCTTTCATGTCCTATTCTTCAATACACGTTTGCTAACTGATAGTCAATATCGCATATCGCAACGTAACCTGTAGATAGCAGAATTATTGTTATAGCTGGATATCGAAATCACCAGCATAAATGTAGATACCCACATTCCATCTTTATCAGTGAGGTTCGCGTAGCAGTTTGCCCTGGAATTCAAGATGGGCTCAGTCTCCACAAATTTAGAAGAGCAGAGTTTTCGATTGCACGACTGCTGCGCACTATTTAAAGAAGGGGGAAGAAAAACGACTGATCGTCCTTCCTCGCCAGACTTAATTGTGCGTTGTCGGTCCTTGCGTTCGCGCAGCCAGCGATTTCTGGGAACGAATGTGATCGAAATATGAGATGTCATCGTAGCATAGTAGCTGCTTTGTTCAAGCTGCTATCTAGGTTTTCGGGGTCTTTCCTGACAGAATAAAGAAAGAGAGTTTACGGCAGCAAATATGCACGAAACAACCATCAGGCTCGTGGCCCTCTACCTTTTATCCCCCAGCATCCCATCCATGGCTTCCTTAGAAAAATGAAAACTAGACCACCGTGTGTCGTTTCTTTACCCTTGCCACCGTTTTGTATTTACCACTACAGTTATGGAAGAAATTTTGCAGTTGAGTACCACTCAATCTTAGATCCAAAACCCCAATTTAATTCACTAACTCTTTGTATTGCAGAAATATTTTATGGTACGTGCTTTGAGCCAGCAATCCAGTGTTACTCATTGCAGTATACACGGTGTCAAACTGCTAAGCACCAAGTCGCAAGTTCGTTCTTGGGCCAGCGCGGCCGCATTCCTTCGGAGGGGGCATCGAAATATGACCGTGTACACAGCCCTGTGTTCTTGTTCAAGAAACGTAGGGGATGGAGATTCATGCAGAGCGCTTCACGGCGGCGTATCTCATAAACCGCTATGCTTTTTCGGAGAGCAAAGCCCCACAATAGAAATAAATTTTAAGCCTTTTGCATCTTCTGTCCCTTTATGCCGCTCTACAAAAGTGTATGTGTAGTTGTGGTTGGCGCAAACAGGAGCTTTCGCTGCGGCTTTCGGAATGGCCACCATATTTGCTTCAGTGGCAGATAGATACCAATGTTGTGCGAGCCGACGCAGCACACAAGTAGAGCTCTTCGCTGGCTATGGACCCGATTACCCTACACTCGCAACCCCTTTTAGAACCAGCGCACTCAATCTCGACCACAGACACCATCTGTCGGCGCGGCCGTGAGTGAGATCAGCGAGACACTGGCGCTAAACCTAAAGTAAGTGGCAAATAATGTACGTTGACATGGCACGTCGGAGTTACTGTAATGCAATAGCGTCCCGATGATTCTCAGCGCTGCAATAACTGCAGGATTGACTTGCGCTGCGAACCAGATGAAAACATTTGTGAGGATACAACCTCATTGTTTTTGTAATTATCGGCCATCCAGTGACCATTGTTGTTAAAACAGTCTCCGGAAGCGGACCCGTCTAGTAACTCACATACTGCCCATTGTTTACTACGCTCTCGCCTGGATAGGCACAGTTGGCATAACATCACCTCCTGCGTCCACCCACGTTCATCGTTGTAAAGAATGACGAAAGTAAAAGATCCTCAATTGCCTGAGAGTACCAAAACAGATTTAATGCAGTTACGTTTTAACGATGCCAGTTTAATGCACGCTCTAATTGCAGTGCGGCGTCAGAAGGGAAAAAGAAGACGAATCACTTCGTCGAAACCTGTTGTGGCGGTCTCGTTGCACGAGATACAGCTGACGTGTACGTACAGACTATACACGCGTTCCCAAAACCTAAGTTCATTGAACACTTGACGGGAACAGAAAGAAGAGCGTGTTACCTTTGGTTTCCCAAAGAAGCGATAAATAGGAATGAACAATTCGGCGGCAAAGGGCGACACGGTTAATCAATGACGTTCAAGCACCGTACCGGTCTGGCTGGCTGGCTTTTAGGTTGCTCTTGATAGCACGTAACTACCTCTTGCCTTTTCCATGGTATTACTTTTTTATATAGCTTTCTTAATCGATCAAAAACGCGCAGCATTTGACTAGTGTTTTGAACTGATCTTAGAAAAGTTATTTATGTCACTTTCAAGGAGTCAAGGATTGAAACCGTGTTTAATGTTTTCCGAGCCATCTACAACTGAAAAGAAAGCAACACACGAGATTTGCGCATTAGTGGTCCTGTTCCAATACAGTGTATATCTACGATCAACCAAGCAACTTATTCGGTGAAGTGTTTCTACGGCAGCGTTAAACTGCCGTAAATACTGAACATCTGAGTCCAGTTATACTGCAGGATGACTGATGCTAAAGCTCATGCGCGTGAGCACAAATCCTGCGGCAGCGCCGTCGAATACTCTGTCGCAGGAGGCGCCTTCTTTAGAAGTTTCCACGCCACTTCGTGATATCTTCCAGTCGATTTCACTAACGCTAGAAGTACGGGAAATATGTTCGATCAAGTGAAGTATCTTTCTTGTTAACATGATGCAGATCGGGGCTCCATTAGTGTAACGTGGCGAGCCGCAGTCTATAATTCGCTAAATACGTCACTGAACTGCAGCGCACAACGCCATAGCCTGCAAAAATATCTAGAGTCTTTAAGCGTGCTCATTCGTACTTTCCCCGGCGTGCGATTCTCTTCACCTTCAGTGATTTCCTCCTCCGCTTTCTTCGTGGCTTAGAACATATATTGCCCCATAGCACCAGCAGGCCAGTTACGCGATCTCGTAAAAAAAACGCCCTATACAGTAATGCACGGTAAGCGAAGTGCATACGTAAAGGACCTAACTTACCGTTTACCTAATAAGGATTTGTCTGACGATTACGATACTGCCTAACTTGAAATTCGAGCGCAGCTCTATACGCGTTTTCATTTCGCGATATATTGGCTGGCGGGGACAATGTGGCTCTTGCGGCACGTGGCAAACGAAGCGAAGTGTGGCGCAACTGACTCACTAATCAGAAGAACGCGAGAGGCAGCGCGTGGGCGTGATTAACAGCAGCCGCTGCAGACAGACCTCCGCTCATGGAGCACGTTGTTTCCATCGAGGGACACGCTCACTGCATTCCTTATCGACGGCGCTATCGCTTAACAGACGACACACGTTGCTGTGCTGCCGTCTCGTAGCGATCAACTTGTCTTCTCATGTTTTCGCCATACAGTCCTCCACCGCTTTCCTCCTCTCGTTCTCTTCGCTATCGCCGTCGTTCTTTCCCCACTGCGCTCCGCGTTCGCTCTTTCATCTTTCGCTGCTCTCATTCGTTCGGTTACGCCGAGGGACGTCGATTCGCAATGCAGGAATTGTGGTTTATGAGCTGCGCTGTAAAGTAAAGCTAGCTAACCGGACCAGCCACGCCCGGAACTATGTGCTACTGCGTAAACATAATACATGCGTGTGCTTGATATCCCCAGCAGTGCTGCAACTTATTTGTCGGTGGCGAGTGCGTCAATTAGATTACCAAAAACGAGTGAAATGAGAGAACTAAAGCTGTCTATTTGTATTTATACGGCAAAAAGGAGTGAAATAAATAAATTTGATTTGATCAAGCAAGCGATGATGGGCTTGAAGTCCTGAACTCGACGTACGTGTGCCAGACTGTACAGTGTTGTCATGTTGTTTGAAACGTTTTGGGTAACGTAGGCAATTATTTAGCACTATATATTATGCTGATCCTGTGCAACACTTTTTCCGAAAGTTCCCTAGTGTTGTAGGGCCCGTGTCGGTAAGCAATACACAGTGAATTTACCAGAAGTGTGCATTAGGTACTTAGATGGCTAATATACTTACAATGGCAGTTGAAAAACAAATTCAGCCTTCACATTCATATTGTGAGTTTACAAATGAGTGACCATCCGAAAAACACGAGTGATCTGATCATTCTAGCACGGAATTCGGCATAGCTCACATTACTGCTGCATATTTTGTATGTCTCGGAGCTATTTAAAGGCGACCTCTATTCTACGACATTCACTTGGCAGCATATTAACATGGCGATATTAACACCTCTGACAGGGGCAGGCGGCTCAGGGCATCAGCAGGTCCCAGGTCCTTTCCCGGACGGCAAACCATCTGGCAACTGTAAGCTGCCAGCCTCAAGGCCCAGCGTACCACTCGAGGTGATGCATGCACGCGAACTTCGTTGTCAGGCCCCAGCAGTCCAGACAGCGGCTTGTGATTCGTGACCGCCTCGATCTTCCGGCCCCGCAGAAACTACTGGAAACGTTCGACACCGTACATGAGGAGCAGACGTTCCTTGTCCAGCTGGCTTTAGCATCGCTTTGCAGCATGAAGCCGACGCGAAGCAAGCGACACAGGGCATTCCTGGCCATCTTTGTCCCGCTATGCCAGGACACATCCCACTCCGTACGGCGACGCATCTATGGTCAGGAAGGCAGGCTTAGCAGGACCAAAGTGTACTCGCACTGAAACCTTCGTGTTCAGCTCCTTGCTGCGCCGGAAGGCCCGTGCTGCTCCTTCTTCCAGACCCATTGATGACCATTTCGAAGCAGAAGATGGAGTGGCTGTAGATGCCGCGATAGGTTTGGCAAGAAACTCCTGTAGAAGTTGATGAAGCCGAGGTAGCTCTGAAGCTCCTAATTCTGGGACTTAGCCACATTGATCACATCAACTTTGTGGGGAGCAGGCGCTAGGCTAGCCTGGGAAATGACCTAACCCCAGTACTCAACACTGGGGGCAAGGAAAATGCACTTTTCCAGCTTGAACTTCAGACCAGCGTCCAGCAGTCATGCCAGGGCGTTGTGGATGGTTTTTCAGGTGGTCCCCATCGTCGCCGCCAGTAACCAGGATGACGTCCAAGTACACCGCAACGTTCCTCGTGCCCCTTAAGAGGTTTTCCATCTCCTTCTGAAATATGGCTGTGGCGGAGGCCACGCTAAAAGATAAGCGCGTGTACCTGAAGAGCCCCAAAGCGGTCGATATTGTGACACACTTCCGGGTGGCATCCTGGAGCACCAGCGGCTGGTAAACACCTCTGAGGTATAGCTTAGTGAACTTCTCTGCACAGAAATACTCTGACCAGAGATCTTCAATTCGGGACAACGGGTACTTCTCGATCGCAGTGACTGGGTTGATGGTAACCTTGAAATCCCCGCAGATGCTGACACTGCCATCTCGCTTGAGGACTGGCACGATGGGAGCGGCCCATTCATGCGTTTTGACGGACACCAGGATGCCCTCCCGCTGTAACCGTTGCAGCTCTTGGGTCACCCCGTATTTCAGGGCGAACGGCAGTGGGCGAGGCTTGAAACAACATGGCTGGGCTCCCTCGCGTACTGAGATGCCAGCCGTCGTACCGAGGAATGTGCCCACCCCTGGCTGGAGCAGGGACTTGAACTCGGTCAGGAGGCTGGGTAGATCTTTCACGACATGCAGGTTGGTTTCATGGTACTCTAGAAGACGGACGTCCAGTGCATAAATCCAGTTTCGGCATAGCAGCGTCGGCGACGACCCCTTGGTTAAGTAAAGGGGAAGGGTTGACTTCCTGTCGCCAAAGTGAACGTTGAACTGCGCCTGGCTCTGGACCTGCCCGGAGTAGGTGCGCAGCATCACGCGCGAAGCCTCGATGGAACTGCCGGAGAAAGTACGCTTGAAGAGTTTCCCGGCCATTACTGACACGTTGGCCCCTGTGTCCAGCTGCATGGAAAAAGGTGCCCGCTGATTTCAAGGCTCAGCGTGTACGGCGGCGTACAGGATGGTACCAAGCCTCTGTGCCACATGTCGAAAATTGGCCGGTCCTCGGCCACGACGTGGAGCATGGCTGCGGAAGTATTTGAGCCTGCTGCCGCACGCACCCACCTCGTTCCCTTGCGACGGCTACCCTGGCCGCAGGCTTGTGTGGTATCTGGGCTTGAAGCAGGCTGCTGCTGCTGTTTGCTGTTTGTCCTCCCCATTTGGCATACCCTTTCGAGGTGCCCAGTTTTCCCGCTCGTGAAGCATTGTGCTTGAGTGAACGGGCGCTGTGAGGGGGAGTGGGCACCACCACCGCGGCCGCAGGTGGTGCCCACTCCCCCTCCCTTTGTCGCCAACTTGTTGACCGCCGCTTCCGGCGACGGTGAGCAACTCGCACGAGATATCTCGCCAGCGTCCTTGGCGACACCTTCCATTGCCAGTGCTGGCTTCACGGCGTCGTCCAGCGAGGGGTAGGCAAGCCCCAGGAGTCGCGTATGCATGACGGTGTTGTTGATGCCGTAGACTAAACGGTCCCGGAGCAGCGATTCCAGTTGGTCCCCGAAGGCGCAGGCACTCGATAACCTTCGTAGCGCAGCAACAAACTGTCCGGTTGTTGAAGCGGAAACGCTTCATTAGTGTGGACGGTGCTGGGTTGAAATTCGAGTGCCGTATGCTGAACAGCTCACCCAAGATTTCAGCAGGAGAGCAGGAGCTCAGCCAGCAGGCGACTGAAGACACGGGCCCGCAGATGGCCAGCAAAATGTCCCGGTGTTTTACCTCGGCTGTGTTGTTTGCCCGGAGGAACACATGGATTTGCTCCTCGTCAATTGGCCAGGAGGACCTCTATCTCAAGGATGGCTCAAGCCTTCCGTACAGTGGTATGATGGCAGCAACGTGGGGTGGTGTTTCGCCACTCGCGGGGGCGTGGGCTGATCCGTGGGCAAATGCCTCCATTATCCCGATCCGTCCGAGTTCGTGAACAAGAGGGGGCTCGAGGCACCCTCCGTTAGACAGATGCTCCGCAGCGTGGTAGTGACGAAAGATAACTGACCGCCGAGCAGCTGTGGTCGTTTCATGTTTATTCCGGTGCGGCGACCAATGTTGCCTACCGAGCCTGGCGGGCAAACGAAGATCATGCTCGAGGGGCGTCACATGCTTGCTACAATATGTTTATTTGACAGCTGAAAAAAACCAACACAAATGCAGTTAAGTTCTGGTACGAATGAACTCATTTAGTAGATTTATGCGTATGTGACCACTCAAGCAAATATGCTGCAATGTCTTAGTGAACTGAGTAGTAGCCAACGTACCTGTGACGTCTTCAGCAGCGTTTGGAAGAAACGCCGAATTCAGTCTGCTAATTTGCTTAGAGGCCTTGGAGCCTGCGAACCCTGAAAATGAACTTGTATATGTGAGCACTCAAGCACTGCAATGATTTTGTAACTTCTATTACCTGTGAACTCTGCTTGGTTTTGTACTGAAGCAAGTGTCTTGCAACTAATTTTGTACCTGCGAACTTTCCAGCTGTGTTCGTGTATGTAACTGCTAAAGTGAGCCTTTAGTGATATTAAAGTCGACCAATGTATCTCTAAGATCGTTAGTGTTTAATGTGTGCGACCGCTGAGGCAAGCCTGCAGAAAGCCTGAATCAAGTAGCTTGCTTGATGACTGATACACCTGTGAACTTTTCAGCAAATTTTTCGTTTATGTCCTTGCAAGCGCTGAAGTGAGCCAGCCCACCGTAGGCCTCCTTCCAACTTCATTTGCGCCCCATTCTTACAAAGCGACATTGATATTCGTTTATTGGCCGAGGTACACCTGAAAAATATGGCCTCATCACAAGAAAAGGTTTGCTTCAGTGACCTCATCCAGAATGCGCCATAGACGCAGAGTGCATTTGCACTTTAAATAAGTGGTGTTACGTTTCGCCTATGACGCGCGCTGTAGCCGGCGCGGATTCAACGGACGCCGGGGCTTCGTTCAAAGCGGCGGACATTTTGGCCCGTTCGGAGCGGCCGCGACGCATCCCCGCCGAGCGCGTCCCGGCATGTTTCAGTGCCACGTGTCTTCGTGTGTGCGTGTGTGTGTGTGTGCCCACGCTTGTCAAAGCGCGGCAGCTGGGGAGAGGAGCTCCCCCAGTGTGAAGTGAGGAGGTCTGACCGGCGCCGGCCCGGCTGATGCGTCACCTCCTTGTCTCTACATGTCTTTCAGTCCGTCCGTGCACTGCTGTCACGTGGTGTCATCTCGTGACCTTCCTTCTTGCCCGCGACGCCCAGAGTATAAGAGCAGCTGCCCCCGGACGCCAGGAGAGAGGCTCCGATTTCTTCTGTTGAGTAAAGTGCTCTCCCGTCTCTCTACTTCGGTCGACCTGACCGCCCGGTCTTTGCGATGCTAGAATAAACAAGTTGTTCTGTTAGCAGTCGCCTCATGCTTTGCTGGGACCTTCGGATGCTTCCAGTGTGCCCCAGGCCGCCAGGCCAACGCTACCCTTGGGGCTTGCGACCCAGTTGCAATAACGGGCGTCAGCACTGAGGTTCCAACAGCTGGTGGCCGCGCTGAGATTCCAATAGCCGGTGCCATCAGTGAGGATCAAATAGCTGGTTGCCAGCGGTGAGATCGCGACAACGGAGGCCAGCAGCGAAGATATGCGGTTGACTGTATGCTGAGCAGCACAACGACTATCCGGGAGCAGTGCAACGAGCCCTGTGTGATGACTGGTTGCCTGCAGCGGAACGACGGCGCTGAATTCTTGGCTGCGAGGTTTGGTGAGTGCGGGACTTTCTTCTTCTGAGTTTTGCCAGGCTTTTGTTAGTGTCAGAAACGGAGCTGGTAATTGTGGTTGTCGTTGCTGCCGGGTTAGTTGCGGCAAGACAATAGTAGGCAGTAGAGAAAGCAGCATTCGGAGCAGCCATGGATTTGAAGTCGTTGCGCAAACCGAAATTGCTGGAGCTTGCAAGAGAGTTGGGTCTGGATGTCTCAGACAAACTCAGAAAACCAGAACTGCTGAGGGCTATTCTTGAGTTAGAAGCTGAGGATGACGAGCTGTCGGAATGCCTTGAGACCATTGAGGAAAGGGCAAAAAGACAGGAGCGTGAACGTAAAGAGCAGCTAGAACGAGAGCAACAAGAGAAACAGATAGAACGAGAGCAACAAGAGAAAGAAAAAGAGCGAGAGCAACAAGAGAAAGAAAGAGAGCGCGACCGTCAACACGCTTTGGAAATGAAGCGTCTCGAGGTAGAGATGGAACGCGCTCGTAATGGAAGTCAGGCACACGGTGCAGGAGAACGAGTATTGTTCAAAATGACTGACCTGATGCGGCCGTTTAAGCTTGGAGAGGACATTGGTTTGTTCCTGGTTAACTTTGAGCGAACGTGGGAGAAGCAGGGTTTCTCTCGGGAAACGTGGCCACAGCGCTTGCTCATTTTGTTACCCGGCGAGGCGGCCGACGTAGTCGCTCGCTTGGAGAGAGAGGAGGCAGAGGATTTCGACAAAGTGAAATCGAGTCTGCTAAAAAAGTACAGGCTGTCCGCGGAGGCGTTCCGTCGGAAGTTTCGGGAAAATGAGAAAGGTAAAAGCGAGTCATATACAGAGTTTGCCTACAGGCTTATGTCAAACATGCAGGAGTGGCTCAAAGAAGAGAAAGCGTTTGGTGACCACGAGAAAGTTCTGCAGTGTTTCGGGCTAGAACAGTTTTATAGTCGGTTACCTGAGAACGTGCGGTACTGGGTCTTGGATAGGCCAGACGTTAGTACGGTGGCTAGAGCCGCTGAGCTAGCCGAAGAGTTTGTGACGCGTCGGGCTCGCGGAGCTAAGGACGGTCAAAAGGGTGAATTTGGCTCCAAGTTTGAGAGGCCGAAGTTCACGCCCATGAGAGCAAAGGGGGACACACGTAGTGCGGATGCGAGTGAAAGCAGTCCGACCGAACTTAAGGAGACGGCGGCAACCGAAGCCGAACGGAGAAAGCGGTTCGAGACGAGGCAAGCGCGCGTTTGTTATACGTGTCAGAAGCCGGGTCATTTTTCGGCGCAGTGTCCAGAAACAAAAACAAAAGTCGTGTTTTTGTCGTTATGCAGCACTGACGAGAACATGAAGCTTCTCGAGCCTTACATGCGAGACCTCCTCGTGAACGGGAAAGAGTGCCGAGTGCTTCGCGATTCCGCAGCAACGATGGATGTAGTTCACCCCTCTTACGTAGAACCCGATATGTTCACGGGCGAGTGCGCATGGATCAAGCAAGCCGTGGAAGCTCATAGCGTGTGTCTGCCCGTAGCAAAAGTGCTTATTGAAGGTCCTTTCGGAGCACTTGAGACGGAGGCGGCAGTGTCATCTATGCTGCCCCCTCAGTACCCGTACCTATTTTCGAACAGGTCCGATCACCTCCTGCGCGAGAAGGGGCTTTTGTTTGGTGAGGCTAGCGTTCAGGCCTTAACCAGATCGAATGTTCGGGAGCTCGCTGCAAAGGCGGTAGTTGCGGGGCCGACGTTGTCGAACGATGAGAAAGGGTCAGAGGCGCAGCAAGCTGATATTCAGAGCACGCCCGAACTGAATAAAATTGAGCCTGTAGCGTTAAAGGCACCAGATACTGGTGAAGAAATTCCCGATGCGGGAAAGTTAGAAGAGCTATCTGCAGATTTGCTCATCGCGCCTACGTCAGACGGACTTAATAGGTTGCTAAAAGTCAGCCGGGCGGCTTTGATAGCCGAGCAAAAGAAGGATGGCAGCCTAGAAAACATACGCTGCATTGTCAAGGAAGGTATCGCCAAGAAAAATGCTCGCTTTGTGGAAAGAGGTGGGGTCCTGTACCGGAAGTATCTAGACCGCAGGGGAGTGGAGTTCGATCAGCTGATCGTGCCTCAATGCTATCGTCAGGATCTGTTGCGCTTGTCGCATGGGGGTTCGTGGTCCGGACACCTAGGAGTTAAGAAAACTAAGGACCGTCTCTTGCAACGGTACTATTGGCCAGGGTGTTTTCGGGACGCAGACCACTTTGTGAAGACATGCGACACCTGTCAGCGGGTGGGCAAACCAGGGGACAAATCGAGGGCGCCGTTGAAGTTGGTACCTATCATTACGGAGCCTTTTAGACGGCTCGTTATTGATACAGTGGGACCTCTGCCGGTAACAGCCACGGGGTACAGACACATTTTGACTGTGATCTGCCCAGCGACAAAGTTCCCTGAAGCAGTGCCGCTTAAAGAACTCAGCTCAGTTGAGATAGTCAATGCACTACTGTCCATATTTGCGCGAGTTGGTTTTCCTGCGGAAATCCAATCAGATCAGGGCACAGTGTTTACTAGCGCTTTGACGACAGCCTTTCTCGAAAGGTGCGGGGTAAAGCTGCTACACAGCTCAGTGCACCACCCCCAGTCGAATTCCGTTGAGAAGCTCCACTCCGTCATGAAGCGCGTGTTGAGAGCATTGTGTTTTGAACATCAAACTGACTGGGAGCTGTGTCTGCCTGGGGCGATGTTTGCATTACGGACCGCGCCGCATGCGGCTACGGGGTTTTCGCCAGCTGAGCTGGTGTACGGTCGCTCGCTTCGGTCTCCGCTTCGCATGCTTCGAGAATCGTGGGAAGGCAGGGGCGACGACCCAGTCGTGGTGGAGTACGTGCTTAAGCTCCTCGAACGCTTAAGAAGGGCACAGGAGTTGTCAGGTGAAGCAATGGCAAAGGCCCAGCAGAGGGCCAAAGTTTATTATGATCGGACAGCCAGGGCCCGTCGTTTTGAGGTGGGCGATGAGGTCATGATATTGCGCACATCGCTAAAGAACAAGCTCGACGTGCAGTGGGAGGGCCCAGCACGAATTGTTCAAAAACTGTCGGACGTTAACTACGTGGTGAGTCTGCCAGGAAAACGGAAAGCACAGCAAGTTTACCACTGTAATCTGCTCAAACCCTATAAGCAACGGGAAGCAGTAGTGTGTATGATGGTAAACGCTCCCGAAGAACTTCCGGTCGAGCTTCCGGGACTAGGCTCAGTGACGAACAGGGAAGACACCGATCAAGTCATTAGTGACTTAATCAGTAAAGCACCGCTGTCGCCTGAGCAGAAAACCGAACTACACCAGCTCTTACAAGAGTTTCAAGGTCAGTTCTCTGAGAGGCCTGGTAGGACTTCTGTCCTCACCCATGATATAGAACTTACCTCCCCAGAGCCAGTACGATCCAAGGCGTACCGGGTGTCACCCCGCCAGCACGATATTATGTAGGCTGAGGTGAAGAAGATGCTGCAGCTCGGTGTTATTGAGGCGGGTGAGAGTGATTATACCTCCCCTTTGATTTTAGTTGAGGTACCGGGCAAGGAACCTCGTCCTTGTGTCGACTACCGCAGGCTAAATTCCATAACTAAGGATCAAATTTATCCGATCCCTAACATCGAGGAGCGCCTTGAGAAAGTTAGTAGCGCTCAGTTTATTTCCACCCTAGATCTTGTCAGGGGTTATTGGCAGGTTCCACTTACAGAAGAGGCTAGTAGGTATGCGGCGTTCATTTCACCAATGGGAACATTCCGTCCTAAAGTGTTGAGTTTTGGTTTGAAGAACGCGCCATACTGTTTTTCAAGCCTCATGGATAAAGTGTTGCGGGGACAGCAAGAATTCGCTTTACCGTATTTAGACGACGTAGCGATATTCTCCGCATCCTGGTCTGAGCATTTGGCACACTTGCGGGCAGTGCTAACCCGCCTGCGCGAAGCGGGCTTGACAGTCAAGGCTCCCAAGTGCCAGTTAGCACAGGCCGAGGTTGTCTACCTCGGTCACGTGATTGGTCGGGGTCGTCGCCGCCCCTCTGAAATAAAGGTGGCCGCTGTGCGAGACTTTCCGCAACCGCGCACGAAGACCGATATTCGGTCGTTCTTAGGTGTCGCCGGCTACTATCAGAGGTACATCCCCAGGTACTCTGATATCGCGGCTCCCCTGACGGATGCTCTAAGAAAGACAGAGCCGCAAACAGTCGTCTGGGACGAGACAAAGGAAAGAGCTTTTAGCGCCCTAAAGAGCGCCCTAACAAGCCAGCCCGTGCTACGATCGCCCGACTACACAAAAGGGTTCGTTGTTCAGTGCGATGCTAGTGAGCGAGGCATGGGCGTTGTACTGTGCCAACGGGAAAATGGAGAAGTAGAACACCCCGTCCTGTATGCTAGTCGTAAGCTGACCAGTCGTGAGCAGGCGTACAGCGCCACCGAGAAAGAGTGTGCGTGTCTCGTGTGGGCCGTTCAGAAATTGTCATGCTACCTAGCCGGCTCGAGGTTTATCATTGAGACGGATCACTGCCCTCTCCAATGGCTGCAGACCATCTCTCCCAAAAATGGCCGCCTCCTGCGCTGGAGCCTCGCTTTGCAACAATATTCTTTGAGGTGCGTTACAAAAAGGGGAGTCTCAACGGTAACGCCGATGGCTTAAGTCGAAGCCCCTAACGTGGGAATCAGCCTCAAAATTGTTTGTTATTGATGTTTTTCTTCCTGAGGCAGGATTTTTAACATATTGCTTTTGTGTAGTGTTTCAAAGTGATGATGTGCTTTGTAGTGCAATTTTCCGATTTGTGGACGCGTTTTGAGTGCTGCTAGACTACTGTAAGGAACTAGGCAGTAGTAAAAAAAAGGGGAAAGAGCCTGGCATGGCTTAGTGAGGATTGTGCCGTGCTTGCTGACTGAGCGGCTGAGTTTCGGCGTAGTTCTAACGCTTGCTGGGAACGAGAGAAAAATGAGAACTCTCCCGAAGTCACTTTGCAGTGTCCTCTGTGAACCTGAACGTGAGAACGAGGCCTTCTCGGTGCGCTGCGCTCAAGAAACGCCGAGGGACGACCGACTTCGGTAATGAGCATCATCGAGCGACATCCCTCCGGACAGCGGATGCAGTCCCCTGACCATCGGGATCTCCTTCCCCCGGCGGGGCGGTCTGTTACGTTTCGCCTATGACGCGCGCTGTAGCCGGCGCGGATTCAACGGACGCCGGGGCTTCGTTCAAAGCGGCGGACATTTTGGCCCGTTCGGAGCGGCCGCGACGCATCCCCGCCGAGCGCGTCCCGGCATGTTTCAGTGCCACGTGTCTTCGTGTGTGCGTGTGTGTGTGTGTGCCCACGCTTGTCAAAGCGCGGCAGCTGGGGAGAGGAGCTCCCCCAGTGTGAAGCGAGGAGGTCTGACCGGCGCCGGCCCGGCTGATGCGTCACCTCCTTGTCTCTACATGTCTTTCAGTCCGTCCGTGCCTTGCTGTCACGTGGTGTCATCTCGTGACCTTCCTTCTTGCCCGCGACGCCCAGAGTATAAGAGCAGCTGCCCCCGGACGCCAGGAGAGAGGCTCCGATTTCTTCTGTTGAGTAAAGTGCTCTCCCGTCTCTCTACTTCGGTCGACCTGACCGCCCGCTCTTTGCGATGCTAGAATAAACAAGTTGTTCTGTTAGCAGTCGCCTCATGCTTTGCTGGGACCTTCGGATGCTTCCAGTGTGCCCCAGGCCGCCAGGCCAACGCTACCCTTGAGCTTGCGACCCAGTTGCAATAACGGGCGTCAGCACTGAGGTTCCAACAGCTGGTGGCCGCGCTGAGATTCCAATAGCCGGTGCCATCAGTGAGGATCAAATAGTGGCCATACAGCAAGCAGATGTTTGTGTCTACGACAGCGGCACTAGTATCAAGCAACTTCGTTGATGTCTAATGTAGTTGTGACAACTTGAGCATAACTTGTGTTAGTGTGTGCAACTACTGAAGACGCCCAGACGAAAGGCTCTTGTAAGTTCCTTATAGTGGGTGACATATCTGAACTTTCAAGCAATATTTTCCTTCAGATGCCTGTGCCCGCGGAAGTGAGCCGCAAGAACCATCATGATAACTTCCATAGAGGCCCCACTGTGAGTTAATATTTCTTGCAACCCAAAGTGCATGTATAAATAGTTTATTTCCTGCACACTTTTACTGGCCATGATGCATCATAGCCTATAATGGTTTAGCTTGTATGAAGAAATTGTTGAGTAATTTGTTTGCATTGATGTGGTTTACTTAAAACTACACAGTGCATTTGAGAGTTAAACTTTGGATCTTCCTGCAAGTGCTTTATTGAAATAAACGCAGTATTTTTGTTGAGATTGTCAAATGGCTCAGAAGCCTGCAGAATATATTTCTATTCGTTCGTTTCTGCTAGCACAAAAAAGTACAGCTCGCATCTCCTGACTAATTTTAGTTTATGCTATGTGCTCTGATTTATTGCTTCTTCATCAAGCTCGATGAAATGTATTACTGTAGCAGGATTTTAGGTCCACAGTGCTTTACTGCACTACAGACTTCTTTATCATGCTTTAAGATGCGGTGGGCTGTATGTTTTGCCTGCCTTCTGGTACTTCAGCTTTTACATGACCAAAATATTTGTCCACCTTATATACTGTTGGGATGGAACTTCATGAGCCACAAAGTTCGCTTTAATCACTGCCCCACGAGCCAACAGAAAACAAAACCAAGCTTACCCTTTTAATGGCATGTAAAATGCAGCGGACGTGCTGCCATGCAAGGAAACATCATGAGCAACGTCTCTATTATTATATAAGCAATATGAACATCCTGTAGATATCCTAAATCAACACATAAGAGTCGCACAAACGTCATTGTACAATTGGGAACTCAAAATATCCGAGCAGCGTCCTACACTCACACAAAAATATCCTTTGGACGTGCTCGGGGTAATGCAATATGAATTATCTATGTTTAAACATCTATCGCACGTTCGTGGGACGTTTTGAGGGATTTCAAATCGCGTGCATGTGACGAACCTACGGATATACCAAAATGATCTACAGGAATTTGAATGTCCCATTCCTCACATCTGTTGGACATCTGTAGGCCTTTGGTAGTCCAATGTGTGGCGGCCATCCTCATCCCGCCGGCGTTCTGAGACGCCTTCAGGGCAAGCTAAGCATATCTATTGCTTGTAATGCTTTATCTTCGGGCGCTAGAGCGAATTTTATCTAAGAAGCTTTCTTTGCCTCTTCGACTTTCCCACTGCTGCTGTAGCTGCTGCTCCTGTTGACCGGTATACTGGGTACAAGACATGAGCCAGGCACCGCGAGAGACTCCTTTGGATCCTACCACGTCGAATGTGCACAATACCCTTTGGAACTCCCCGGGCGTCACCTCATTAGCCTGTTGACAGATTTAATTATCCGCGACCCCCCTTAAGCATTGAAGAAAATTAAGTGCTTACCTTTCTACTAATATACGATTCCAGAGAAGACGAAGATAGAACTGTAGAGAAGAGAAAGCAGAAGAGGGAGTTTCCATACAAGGGGGAGGGGGGAGCGTAGACGTGAGAAGGCAAGGAAACCCTACTACTATACGACAGCGGTTGAGTGGAAACTAGATAACCTTTAGTTCAAGGTACGACACAGTACGTTCCTGCTAGCTCTGAAAAATAAACACCATGCAATTTTGTGACGCGGACAAATCACTCAGAGCGTGCAGAAGCAGAGCCGCTTCAGATAAAGTGCAGCGCAGGGTCCAGGCGACACTGCGGAAGCGCTTGGCCGTCAAATCAACACTTCTGTGTCTATCGCGGTAGCCTTGTGGCTATGGCATTGCTAGGGGTCACGGATCTGATCCCGACCGCGGCGGCCGCGTTTTGACGGGGGCGATATAGAAAACGCAAGTGCGCTTGGGTTTTGGGACACGTTAAAGAACATCACAGTGTCAAAAGCAATCTGGAGTCCACCACAATGGAGTCTGGAGTCCGCCACAGATTGTGGTTTTCGCACGCACAGCCCCATAATGCAATTCAAGTTTAATACTTCTACCACGATGCCATATGTTATGTGAGCTACGGACAAGGTTTAACCCTCTCAGGGGTTATTAAATATGACGCACAAGAAAGCCGCAACCTTTCCCGGCGTGTTCTGTGTACTACGCAGAGAAACAGTAGTGGTACATGCATCGTAGCGTTTATCTACTCACCACTTTGGTGTTAGGCTAAACATTGGAGAAATTAAGCTTTTTCTGTCAACATCACCGCTAATTTGCGTCCCTTACCGTAAGTTCCCTTACGTCGATTCTCACAATGCGTGGGATCTGCATAATTTTTTTTTCCGTCTTACTCTCACTATGTGCATCGGGGCTGTGAAAACAGCCACATTTCTCTTCGAACATCACAACGCGGCCTGGTTTTTATATCGTAAGAATACGCATTCCAAGAGCGGTGCTCTACGCGTAGTGAACGCTTGAGGCCATGGTTTGCCAATAAACATCAAACTTAGCAGACACAAAGGCGGCTGCTCGCGGTCGCCTTCTGCCGATGTCAAACTACCCGTAGATGTATTCCACAGAATCACCTAGTTCATTGTTTGATTTCATAAAAGATGAAATTGTCTAACACCTCTCCATTAAATTCCAGAATTAAGAATACTACCTTGTTGGCATCCACACCTCCCAACTATTAAACACGTATGTGCTGCTTGCTAAGAGCAAAACAACTGTTGGCATACCAGAGTTCCACGCCTGGAAGCTGAAGAGCGGCTTCCGCTGTAATATACCTACTATTTCAATAGCGAAGAAATCCTGAGTATCGCTGCTGCCCCGAAGAGGTTTCAGGTTCCTTTCTGTTCAAGAACCAAGCGGCCGTAACCATGCTCGCACTCGTTTGGTCGGGTTTGCGTTGCACAACCACCGCATCCTGGCTAACACCACTGAAGGCCGTCCGGAGTCTCATCGACCTCTGCTGATACTTACGAATTCGCTTCGTGCGCGATACAACCGCCTGAGCTGCGCGGCGAGTTTGCTTTCCTAATTCTGCAAAGCTTCGTACTTCAACACACTGGAGCTCGGGAAGTCATCAGTGACAGAGGGCGTGTGATTATCTCCGTAGTGGTTGAATTAGGCCCTTCTTACTGAGTGTGACGTAATCTGGCACAGAGCAACTGCTTAACATCCTTTAGCTAGTCCATTAACTGAGAACTTCAGCAGGACTCTTATCGAAATGCTCAGCACATACACCGTGCCCGCCAACTCCAACTCCGACATGGATCCTCCTCTTGTAACATTTGTATATTACACCACAGCGCAGTTGACCACGGCTTCTCGAAATACTGTTGTTTATAAGGAATAAAACATTCGTGCACGTCGGACTGAGTGCTTCCATACTAGCAACACGCCTCCGAATGCCGGAAAATATGCGAAGTGTAGCTGAATACGTGCAGCAGTGGCAACTTGCTTGTAGTTCGGCAATGGAAGGTCAAACTCATCAAGAGAATCTACGGGACAATGGTCTGGACAATTCAAACTCTTCATACTGATTCCCTCCTTTGGCAGTGGATAAAACATCACGCTCCTGGTACATCTCCAAAGCTTGGGGCTCAATATCACGGGCCCTAGCAAATCGACGACGAAGTCTCCGGTAAACTAGTTCATCGAGTCTCTGACGCCGCCTTACTACGTTCAGCTTCGTGGTTGTAAGACCGTGCACATCAACCGCTTCTAAACATAATATCATCCCATTATTGAACCGTTACCATGAGTTACCAGGATAGCTTTTCTTTTTTCAGGGGGCCAATGTAATGAAGAAGAGTGCACAAGCATCATTTCAGCAGCTTGGCTCGTAAAGACCGATGAAGTCTCGGCGTTGCAGCAAGCGCTTAGGTTTCATTCGAACCACCCTCCGCTGGACCTTCCATGATGGCCCCGTCTCCCGCCACAACCTGACACCAAGAACAAGACAACAGTGCTCTCCGTGACCTTGTCGTCACCCTTTTTCAACACCGCTGCTAGGACACTAGCTGGAGCGACCAACAGGGGTGAGGACACAATACATTAATCTCTGTCTATATACCGTCTTGTACAATAACTTTGAAAAACAAGGTTTGTTTCGGGGCACAATGTGAGTGCATTTTCATTCAAAAATCTTGTCGGGCGAAAATGCTTTCTGCGATCAGAACGCTGCCTTTCTCGGAGTTTGCGGGAAAATGTTTGGCCCACAGGGGGTTTGTTCTTTGTCAATTACGGTGCGGGACCAGACATTTAGGCGGGAAATTACTGCGCTTGCACTCGTAGCTCATGACATTATTTTAGGGATTCTGTTCTTACGTGAGGGCGGAGCAACACTGGATTGTGGAACCTGCGCAATTTTTCTTGGCCGCAGTGTGAGAACTGCAATGACAGATAGCACCATTGATGCCATGTGCGTTCTCTCCGTATCGCAAGATGTGTGTTTGGCCTTTAAAACTGCAATGTTTGTACCCGTGACGTCTTTCCGTAGCCTTTTTGTGCTCATTTACCTAAGGTTTCTAAAATGTCTTTGCACGTACGACTGAACCCATCGAGCTGATATCAAGCAAGCAGAACTTTCTTTTTAACGCAACGCCAACCGTGAGATGTGCTGGGGTACACTTGTTCTATACCATGTCACACTTTCTTTTTGTGTGCAGCAGTTGACCTGACGCGGCAAAGGACATTTTCACCCCACACATCTGCCAAGGGCGAATGGCGGCATGCAGTGCATCCTCCGTGCAGCGCGACAGCCACATCCGCCGGAACGTCGAGCCATGCGCTTAGGTAAGTTCATCGCGCTGTTTTATTATGTGCTTACGAGCAGATGTTCAGACCGGAATGCACTGTAAAAAAGCGCAAAAGAAACGTACATCAGGGCTTGACCTGACAGCCCGGCGGATGTGGCTTTTGGATGATGCATTTGTACATTGAGCTAGTCTATATGTAAGGAGCAACAAACCTAAAATTCATTTATAAAGCAGATTTCTCGCTAAATGTATATCGTGGATTCGATTAGTGAGAAATCAGTGAGAATTTATTAGTGAGACCCAGACGGCAGTTTTGTTATGTCAGGTGCACACCAGAGACACCCTATGCCCCAACCAATTCTGTTCCCAGTTTCCTATGATAGTGAATAACATCTACACATGGTACAGTTTCCAAACGCATATTGAGCACGCAAGGAGGGTGATTATATTTCGTAATTATATGTAGTCAGTAAAAAAACTCCAGCAGCACAACACAACCATTCCGATCAAAATGGTAGGCACAGGAATTATTTTCTTGTGGCTGATGGACATGCGGGTGTAGTATCCTTTTTCTTCGGGACCTCAAGTTTGAATATACCGACAGAGGACACATCTATTAAAATATTTACCTGCTTGATTACCGTAAGAACGAAAGCTTTCTTTGTAATAATCAAAAGAAACATACAATGTTACCATGTACATTCTAAATTGTTGGCTTGCCGTAAAAGATGACGCAGAAGCACAATGCAGCTGCCACTGGCCATCACTTTGCTACACTTCCCATTTATGTGAACTTGGGTGGAGGCAAGTCGCAAAATATTCAGTGCAGTCGAATATCACTGCAGCGACTGATCAGCAGTGCAGAATGGGGCCCGTAGCAACTATATCTTCGAATAGGCTAATTGTTTTTCGGTTGTAAACACCTCCGTTTATCCGGCATAGAAATATTGAGTTATTTCCCTAGATGACAAGAGAAGCATTGGTTTGTGCTGCTCAGACGAGCAATGCAACACAGGCGCATTCCTTTTTTTATGACTTCTTGGGACCAGCCGCAACTACGTTGCAAAAGGAAGCCAGTGCTGGAGAATTCTAGGCTTACATGCACAGGCTTACAGCATAGCCAACCCTGCAACTTCGTGCTGGTATTCACCAATTTTGCAGTGTTGTATGATTTTAAGTGGCATAGAGATGAAGCAACGCACAAAGTTTTCCAGTCACTCACAATTCATAGGAAAGACCCTGCGTGTCCCAGGGCACGATCACTTAATCTGGTTTAATCTGAGTTAAAGTTCTTAAATGGCTCAGTCACTTGTAAACCTGATAGAAAAGTTTGCTCCGTCTACTATTTCATAATGTTACATTATTTTGGTGCCACAGGGTACCAATTTTTTTTTGTTAGCCTATTTTACAAGAGGGTGTAGGTGCAGCCCTGTAAGGTCGGTTAGTGCTGGTTAGAGCTGGCTACAGAACACACATAGGCGCCACAAGGAATACAGTTGGTCTATATGCACGAAAATATTTGTAGGGATCCTTTAGGTATTTCATCAACATGTTAATTTGATGTCACTGCGCAGAAAGCGCAAACATTTTTCGTGTAGCATTCCAGAACAGCGACAACCATCAATCAAAAATAAAATATGCATTTTCAAGTAAAAGTTGTTAGTTTGCGCCCAGCATGTATAGCCTTGTCCTATTCGTGGCGCCGTTCCCAAACATTCGTCTCTATAAGTTCCAAAAGGGCCGTGCCAATAAGCTGACGTTGAAATACACCTAAAAGCATGTACCATTTTTTTTTCTTTGAGAGCAACATAATGAACCTAGTTCAGATAAAATAATTTTATTTCCTACGTCGTTCCGAATGTAATTTTTTGGTTTTTAGCTGGCCTCAAAGAAAGAGAAATTGAAATCTCTATATGTGATAGTTGGTAGAAAAAAACCGCCTAATCACTCATGGAGAAAGAACTCTCCCATCGACCAGTACTTTTGCGTATTGTTGAAGATCTGTAAAATTTTCTGCCCTTTTTGTCGCGCTAATCGTTCTCCTGATGGGAGAACAATTTCAGGCAGCCGTCTTTGATATCGTCAGTATGGCAAAGCCAGGGGTATACTCCTGATGTAAGGGAGGACCTCCTGTTATCGTTATTATTACTTGAATTACCTCAGAGACCCACTCAACCTTGTATTGAGTGCACTTAACGACATATTGTAGCGCGAAGGCACAGTTACAGAGACGACACACAGACAAATGTCACAGGCGCTGTGATTTGCGTCTGTCGTCTTTGTCATTAGGCCTTCGTGCTAAAATACGTCGTTAAGCAATCGCCAACAAACCCAACAAAATTCATCACTGTGTTGGCTTACGCTCCATCAAAACAAATACTACATAAGCAATAACTCTTTGTGTAGGTTATTTCTTTGAGTTTTTTGTCTCTCTCACCTACCGCATCCTTTTCCCCCTCCCTGGTACAGGGTAGTCAACCAGAGATAATCTCTGGCCAAACTATCGGTCTTTCTTTTGCCCTTCACTCTGTCTCTCTTGGCTGGGGAGGAAATGACAAAAAAATATTTGCTGCGGAGTACGATTACATTCTGAAGTCATAACGGTAGCTACTACACAAAGAGAAGGCTTTACAGGGGGAAACATCAAACCAAACAAAGATGCAAAGCAAGAACTTCTTAAGAAATAAAACAATAAGGTTACTGACCGACTCTCACAAAATCCAATTTATTTTTTTATAGCAGGCTATATACTCTGTATTATTTGTTTCAAAGAATTTCAATTTGGCCGGTAATAAATAGTGTAAGGTCTCGTATGAAAACGTTGTAGGAAGTCACCATTTTTGTGTGGATCTCGTCGGAAAGTCTTTTGCTGTAGGTGTCAGTCTTGGAGAGGGCTGCAGTCATATCTGTGCTTCAGAACTCCAACTTAAGTACGGAGAAAGTCAAGGGCCCTCTCACTTCCCATTCTTCAATACACCTTTGCTAACTGAGAGTGGATATCACATACCGCAACGTAACCTGCAGATAGCAGAATTATTGTTACAGCTGGATAACGAAATCACCAGCGTAAATGTAGATCCCCACATTCCATTTTTATCAGTGAGATTCGCGTAGCACTTCATCCTGGATTTCAAGATGCGGTCAATCTGCCCAAATTGAGAAACGCAGAGTTTCCGATTGTACGACTGCTGCACACTAATTAACGAAGGGGGAAGAAAAAGGACCGAACGTCCTTCCTCGCCAGACTTAATTGTGCGTTATCGGTCCTTGCGTTCGCGATGCGAGCGCGTTCTGTGAACGAATGCGATTAAAGTATAAGATAGCGTTGTAGCATAGTAGCTGCTTTGTTCTTGCTGATAACTAGCTTTTCGGATTCTTTTCAGACTGAATAAAGCAAGGGAGTACATTCGCGGACAAAATATTACGGACCATGAAATCTAAGAAAAAGGTGAATATCTCTGCAACCTAACAACGCAATCTGGTATTTGCATTTTGAACCTGGACTAGAATATGCTAACAACGTTGTCGTGGGCAGTCTTACTGGCTACTGCTACAGGCTGCTCGGGAATTGAACGTTTTTGGAGATCCCGCGGTCTATTTTATTCTGTCCGCGACTGTACATGGCAGCAAATATGTAAAAAACAACCAACAGGCTCGTGGCCCCCTAGCTTTTCTCCCCCAGCATCCCATCCATGGCTAACTTAGAAAAATGAAAACTTCACCACCGCCTGTCGTTTTTTTACGCTTGCTGCCGTTTTGTACTTAACACTACAGTTATGGAAGAAATGAAGCAGTTAAGTTCCACTCAATCCTAGATCCAAAACACGAATTTAGTTCACGAACTCTTTGTATTGCAGAAATATTTTATGGCACGGGCTTTGAGCCAGCAATCGAGTGTTACCCATTGCAGTATGTACGGTGTCAAGCTGCTGAGCACCAAGTCGCAAGTTCGTTCTTGGGCCAGCGCGGCCGCATTCCTTCGGAGGGGGCATCGAAATATGACCATGTACACAGCCCTGTGTTTATGTTCAAGAAACTTAGGTGATGGAGATTGATGCAGAGCGCTTCGCGGCGGCGTATCTCATAAACCGCTATGCTCTTCCGGAGAGCGAAGCCCCAAAATATAAATAAATTGTAAGCCTCCTGCATCTTCTGTCCCTTTATGCCGCTCTACGGAAGTGTACGTGCCGTTGTAGTTGGGGCAAAAAGGAGCGTTCGCTCCGGCCTTCGGAATGGCCACCATATTTGTTTCAGTGACAGATAGATACCAATGTAGTGTGAGCCGAAGCTGCATACAAGTATAGCTCTTCGCTGGCTATGAACCAGATTACCTTGCACTCGCAACCCCTTTTAAAGCCAGCGCACTCAATCTCGACCACAGACAACATCTGTTGGCGCGGCCGTGCGTGAGATCGGCGAGACACTGGCGCTAAACCTAAAGTAAGCGGCAAATAATGTACGTTGACATGGCACGTCGGAGTTACTGTAATCCAATAGCGTCCTGATGATTCTCAGAATGGGAATAACTGCAGGATTGACTCGCGCTGCAAACCAGATAAAAGACATTTGTGAGGATACACGCTCATTGTTTTTGTAATGATCGGCTATCCAGTGACTATCGTTGTTGAGGCAGCCTCCGGAAGCGGGTCCGTCTACTATTACACATACCCCCCACTGTTTAATACGCTCTCGCCGGGATAGGCACAGTTGCGGTAATACCACCTCCTGCGTCAGCCCCCTTTCATCATTAAAAATAATGATGACCCTCAATTGCCCGAGAGCACAAAAATATATTTTAATCAGGTACATTTTAATGAGACCAGTTTAATGCACACCTCTTGTAGTGCGGTGCCAGATGTAAAAAAGGAGACTGATCGCTTTATCGAAACCTGTTGTGGCGGTCTCGTTGCACGAGATACCGCTGACGTTTACGTACAGACTATACACGCGTTCCCAAAACCTAAGTTCATTGAGCACTTGACGGGAACAGACGGAAGAGCGTGTCACCTTGAGTGTTTGAAAGAAGCGATAAATTGGTATAAACAATTTGGCAGCAATGGGTGACACAGGTAATCAATGACGTTCAAGCACCGCACCGGACTGGCTGGCAAGCTTTTAAGTTGTTCTTGATAGAACGTAGCTGCCACTTGCCTTTTCCCTAGTATAGCTTTTTTCATATTACTTTGTTAATCGACCAAGAACGCGCAGCATTTGACTAATGCTTTGAACTGATCATATAAAAGGTCATCGTATAACTGATCGCATAAAAGTTATTTATGCCACTTTCAAGTAGTGAAGGATTCAATCAGTGTTTAAAGTTTTCCGAGCCATCTAAAACAACTGAAAAGAAAGCAACACAAAGGATTTGCGTGATAATGGTCCTCTACCCATAGAGTGTATATCTATGATCAACCAAGCAACTTATTCGGTGAACTCTTTCTACGACAACGTTAAACTGTCCTAAATACTGAACATCTCAGTCCAGTTATACTGATGCTAAAGCTCGTGCGCGCGAGCACAAATCCTGCGGCAACGCTGTCGAATACTCTGTTGTAGGAGGCGCCTTCTTTAGAAGTTACCACGCCGCTTCGTGATATCTTCCAGTCGATTTCACTAACGTTAGCAGTACGGGAAATACGTTCGATCACGTGAAGTACCTTTATTGTTTACATGACGCGGTTCGAAGCTTCATTAGTGTAACGTGGCGAGCCGCCGTCTATAATTCGCTAAATACGTCACTCAACTGCAGTGCACAACGTCATAGCCTGCAAAAATATCTAGAGTCTTTAAGCGTGCTCATTCGTACATTCCCCGGCGTGCGATTCTCTTCACCTTCAGTGATTTCCTCCTCCGCTTTCTTCGTGGCTTAGAACATATATTGCCCCATAGCACCAGCAGGCCAGTTACGTGATCTCGTAAAAAAAACGCCCTATACAGTAATGCACGGTAAGCGAAGTGCATACGTAAAGGACCTAACTTACCGTTTACCTAATAAGGATTTGTCTGACGATTACGATACTGCCTAACTTGAAATTCGAGCGCAGCTCTATACGCGTTTTCATTTCGCGATATATTGGCTGGCGGGGACAATCTGGCTCTTGCGGCACGTGGCAAACGAAGCGAAGTGTGGCGCAACTGACTCACTAATCAGAAGAACGCGAGAGGCAGCGCATAGGCGTGGTTAACAGCAGCCGCTGCAGACAAACCTCCGCTCATGGAGCTCGTTGTTTCTATCGGGGGACACGCTCAATGCATACATTATCGATGGCGTTATCGGTGAACAGAGGACGCGCACTACTGTGCCACCATTTCGTAGCGATTGTCTTCTCACGCTATCGCCATACTGTCCTCCTCCGCTTTCCTCCTCGCGTTCTCTTCGCTATCGCTGTCTTTCCTTGCCCCCTGCACTCCGCTTTCACTCTTTCATCTTTCGCTGTGCTCATTAACTTCCATTACGCTGATGGACGTCGATTCGCAACACACGAACGGTCGTCTTAGAGCTGCGCTCTGAAGCAAAGCTAGCTAACCGCACCAGTCACGCCCGGAACTATATGCTACTGCGCAAGCATATTACATGTGTGCGCGTCATATCTTCAGCAATGCTGCAACCTGTTTCTCGGCGACAAGTGCGTCAATTCGAAGATGAAGTGAAATGAAAAAGCTAAAGCTATCTGTTTGCATTTATACGGCAAAAACGAGTGAAATAAATAAGTTCGATTTGATAATGTAAGCAATGATGGGTTTGAAGTCCTGAACTCGATGTACGTGTGCCAGAGTCAACAGCGTTGCCATATTTTTTGAAAAATGTTGGGTAATGTAGGCAATTATTTACCACTATATAATAAGCTAATCCTGTGCAGCAGTTTTACCGAAATTTCCCAAGTTTTGTAGGGCCCGTGTCGGTAACGAATACACAGTGAATTTAACAGAAGTGTGCATTAGGCTTTTAGATTGCTAATATACTTACAATGGTAGTTGACAATGAAATTCAGCCTTCACATTCATATTGTGAGTTTACAAATGCATCACGGTCCGACAACCACGAGTATCCTGATCACTCTAGCACGCAATCCGGCGTAGTTCACATTACTGCTGCATATATTTCCACGTCTCGGCACTATTTAAGGGCGACCTATATTCTACGACATTCACTTGGTAGCATATTGTTACGTAGGAAGACGCAGACGAAAAGCTGTGTGCAAGTATATTTACGAGAAAATACGCCGCACTTGGCCAAGAGGCAACAGACTGCGTTAGCCTGTAATCGTCGTCGTCGTCTTCACTCTGCTCGCCTCTTCGTGATCGCAAATACTGTTCCGCAGCACAACCCCCGGCGGCAAAAGCGCATTCCGGAGCGACTAAAGGCCGGACTCGGAAGCAGTGTAGTAGGCCTTGAGCCTACTGACATGCACGGCAGCCGAGGACGAGGTTCAACCCACAGGAGCAATTTCGTACGTCACAGGCGTCACATGGCGCAGCACGTGGTAGGGCCCTGTGTATGGCGAAAGGAGCTTCTCTGAAAGTCCAACGTGATGAGAGAGCGACTACAAGAGCTCGAGCGCACTAGGCGAAAACTGTACGTCACGATGGAGGGCGTTGTACTGACACTGCTTACTAGTTTGTGAGGCCGTCAGTGGAGCACTGGCAAGCTGGCGTGCATGGTCGGCGAGGGCGACGGCGTCGCGCGCATACTTGCTTGTTGAGATCCCAGCCGGAGGAAGTGCCCTGTGTAGGGGCAAGGTAGGTTCGCGACCGTAAAGTAGATAAAATGGAGAAAATGCGGCGGCGTCGTCCCGGAATCAATTGTACGAAAATTTGACGTAAGGAAGGACAATGTCCCAGTCGTGGTAGTCCTTGGAAACGTACTTGGACACTATATCGGTAAGAGTACGGTTTAACCGCTCTGTCAGGCCATTGGCTTGAGGATGGTATGAGGTAGTCACCTTGTGTTGAATGGAGCAGGAAAGCACAATGTCAGCGATAACTTTCGAAAGGAAGTTTCGACCACGATCAGTAAGCAGCTGTCGCGGGGCGCCATGAAGCAATACAATGTCATGCAAGAGAAAGTCCGCGACATCAGTGGCACAACTGGTAGGGAGAGCCCGCATGATAGCGCATCGGGTGGTGTAATCAGTTGCGACGGCTACCCATTTATTCCCAGAGGATGTCGTGGGAAAGGGACCGAGCAGGTCTAATCCAACTCGAAAGAATGGTTCCACAGTGAAGGTGATTGGCTGGAGATGACCGGCAGGTAGCACCTGAGGTGTTTTGCGACGCTGGCAGGGATCACAGGCAGCAAGATAGCGTTGGATGGAGCGAGCGAGACCAGGTCAATAGAAGCGGCGGCGGACGCAGTCGTACGTGCGGGTTACCCCAAGATCCTGCATTGGGTGAGTCTTGCATCTCAAAGAGCATAGCCTGTCGTAGAGGTTTTGGCACGACAAGAAGATTAGAGCCGTCAGGGAGGAACTTCCTTGTATGCAGAATGCGGCTCTGGAGGACATATCGGCGAACCGATGCGTCGGTAGGTGTAGAGTGCAGACGCTCGATTGAGTCTCGCAGCGATAGGTCTCGGTACTGCTCATCGGCGATATTAGCGAAGGCAGACACAGAGAAAATACCGCTGGTGGCACTACTGTCGGCGTCGTCAGGCTCGTCTACAGGGTAAGGAGACAGGCAGTCAGCATCCTTGTGTAGTCGGCCAGATTTGTTAGGTGACAGTATACGAATATTCTTGGAGGCGTAAGGCCCAGCGACCAAGTCTTCCTGTAGGATCTTTCAGTGAGCATAACCAGCAAAGCGTGTGATCGTCTGTGACAACGGAAAAGGGTCGGCCATATAAGTAGGGGTGGAATTTCGCAACCACCCCAACTAGGGCCAGACACTCACGCTCAGTGATGGAATAGTTGCGGTCCGCGGGTGAGAGGACTCTGCTGGCATAAGCGATAACACGGTCGTGGCCACGCTGGCCTTGTGCCAGCACTGCGCCAATTCCGTGACCGCTGGCATCAGTACGGACTTCGGTAGGCGCAGAAGGATCGAAATGGGCTAGAACGGGAGGCGTTGTGAGAAGGTCGATTGTCGCAGTTGGCGATCGCCCAACTGGAAAGGGGAGCCTTTCTTCAAAAGCTTCCTTAGTGGTTGTGCTATTGGGCGAAATTTTTCACGAAACGTCGAAAGTACGAACTAAGGCCGATGAAGCTGCGCACATCCTTGACACACTTCGGAACAGGGAAGTGCGTAACACCATGGATCTTGACTGGTGCGGTTGCACTCCGTTCGCGCCAACAACATGTCCAAGGACGGCAATCTGGCGACGGCCAAGTTGGCACTTCGATTAGTTGAGTTGCAGACAGGCTCGACGAAAAACATCCAGAACTGCTCGAGGTGCGTACCGAACGTTGGGGGGAATACTATAACGTCATCCAAGTAGCATAGACACGTGGAGCATTTGAAACCATGAAGAAGAGAGTCCAGCATGCGTTCAAAAGTGGCAGGGGCGTTACGTAGACCAAGGCATCACTTTGAATTGTTAAAGACCGTCGGGTGTTGCAGAAGCAGCCTTCTCGCGGTCGAGATCGTCCACGACAATCTGCCGGCAGCCGGAGCGAAGGTCAATAGAGGAGAAATAGTGAGCACCACGGAGGCATTCAAGGGCGTCATCAATCGCAGGTAGGGGATTAACGTCCTTTTTGGTAACTCTTTTAAGGTGCTGATAATCCCCGGAAAAGCGCCATGAGCCATCCTTCTTTTTGACCAGTACAACAGGTGACGCCCATGGACTACACGACGCTTCAATAATGTTCCGAGCAAGCATTTTGCGAATTTCTGCGTGAATAACTTGACGCTCAGCCAGTGACACTCGATACGGGCGGCGATGAATAGTAGGGGCATCACTGGTATTAATGCGATGTTCAACAGGTGTAGTTTGTGCCAATGGACGATCGTTAAATTGAAAAAATATCGCGGTAGGAGAACAGAACGCGGTAGAGCTCACGAGTGAGCTCGAATGGCAAGTTGGCCGCAATAATTCTCTGTAAGTCCCCGGTGGTACAAGGTGCCGATTGCGATGGTAGAGGAGGATCGGATGAATCGTCGTCTACTGCAATAGATGCTACTGAGGGATGCTCGAATGAGCAAAGCTGGCCGAGAGACATCCCACGTGGCAGCACTTGTGTCGTCAAGCGAGAACTGACTACTGGCAGGCAGACGCAATTCGCCGTAATAGATAAAACTGTATGAGGTACTGCGATCCCGTGTGTAAGTAGGACGTCTTGCATAGGAGCCGCAATGTAGTGATCGTCGAGGACTGGTAGGGAGACACCAAGTCAACGTAAGTCAGTGCCGAAGGTGGCAAGCGAACGAAGTCAACGGAACTGAGGCGACTGAGGTGTGGTTCAGCGGGATCCAGAACAGGCAGGTCAGGGCGGAAAGTACTGGCGGAGCATTCGATGAGATCATAATGTGCGGAGAGGAAGTATAAGCCGAGGTTGATGTCGTGGGGGTAGTTGGCGATGACTGTGAATAGCACGATAGTGGAGCGATCAAC
This sequence comes from Dermacentor albipictus, assembly GCF_038994185.2. Taxonomy (NCBI): domain Eukaryota; kingdom Metazoa; phylum Arthropoda; class Arachnida; order Ixodida; family Ixodidae; genus Dermacentor; species Dermacentor albipictus. The sequence continues at coordinate 89,535,174 of NC_091822.1, forward strand.
GAAGGTGACGCGGGTGGTACACAAACCAATTACGGGGGCTGTTCCGCCATCGGTGACACCGACAACAGGCGTCGTGGCGGGCATGATTACTTTCTTGAGCTGGTTACGACGGTCAGCGCTCATTACCGCCAAATGCGCCCCAGTGTCTATAAGAGCAGACAAAGAAACACCGTCGACTTGCACGTCAAGAAGCGTGAGATGAGTGGGCAACGCCAGTAGAGGTTTTGGCGGCGTAGGGAGCTCTGCAGCGTCACCTCGAGGCGCTGCGTCGTCTTGTTTTCCGGTTGGGAGCGGCGTCCGAAGGGAGTCGGCGAAGAGGGGCGACGGGGCGGGGAAGAGCGAGATTGTCGTCGCTGGCGCGAAGGCGAACGAGAATAGGGGCGGTTTGGTGCAGCAGAATCAGCGGCGGCATTATCAGAGCGTGCGGCATAGGGACGAGAAGGGACACCTGGGGGGCGAGAGTAGGCAGTATAAGTAGACCGGGTCGGGGAACTCCAGTGACTGCGACAGTGCCGAGAAATTTGCCCGATTCGATGGCATTGAAAATAAATGGGCATGTCGTCAGCAGTGCGCCATTCGGATGGGTAGCGGAAACGTGATGGGTAAGAAGATGTGGGATGGGGCGAAAGCGAAGAATCCGAGCGGGTATCGGGGCGGTGGGCCGAGCAGATGGTGTGAAGACCCATGTTTTTAAACTTCCGGCGGCCGCGATCAGGGAAACCGTGACTGCAGATGCGTCGGTGTGGCTGGCGTCGAAGACAGCCGGACAAGCGGCCTCGCTCTCACGCCGGACGATCCTGGTAACATCACCAGTGTTGTTGGGATGAGGAGCAACAGCACAGGAAGATGTCGCTGGGGTGTTGGGCAGACGGGCAAACTGCTCTCAATAAATCGGCTTTTAGCGAGTTCCAGGCGGCAGCACTGTTTCAAAACCGCATCCACCGTCGCCAGGTTGTTGAAAACGAGCAAGTTCAAGGCCTCATCGACAATGCCTTTGAGGATTCGGGAAACCTTGTCTGACTCAGTCATGTGTGCGTCAAATTTGCGGCAAAGAGCCAAGACGTCCTGAATGTACGTGACCCAGGGCTCTGTTGACTTCTGCACACGGCTGGAAAGCGCCTTCTGCGGGGCAATTCGCTGACTGTATGGGTTGCCGAAAAAGTCTCGAAGCCTTTGGTTAAGTGAATCCCAACTGGTCAGCTCATTTTCGTGCATCCGACACCATACTCGAGGTGTGCCACCGACGTAAACGACTACGTAGGCGAGCATGATAGTAGGATCCCAGCGGTTATTGCGGCTGACGTGTTCGTACAGGTTGATCCAGTCATCGACGTCTTCCACATCGTTGCCAGAGAATACGCCAGGATCACGGGGAGCGGGGCGAGTGATGTAGGTCGTCGAAGTGGCAGCAGGTGGCGAAGCCGACGCAGTCGAGTTGTCGTCGCCGGGAGCCGTGAAGGAAGGCTCGACGTACCGTTCACTGCGAAGCTCCGTGACGAGGTACAGGGAATGTCCGCCTCCACCAGATATGTTACGTAGGCATACGCAAATGAAAAGCTATATAGAAGTATATTTACAAGAAAGTACGCCGCAGTTGGCCAAGAGGCAAACGCCCGCGCTAGCCTCAAATCGTCGTCGTTGTCTTCACTCTGCTCACCTCTTCGTGATCGCAAATACTGTTCTGTAGCCATATTAACATGGTGCTATTAACACCTCTATCAGGGGCAGGCGGCTCAGGGAATCAGCAAGTCCCAGGTCCTTACCCGCACGGTAAACTATCTGGTAAACGTAAGCTGCCAGCCTCTAAGCCCAGCGTACCACTCGAGGTGATGCCTGCACGGGAACTGCCTTGTCAGGCCCCGGCAGGCTTGTGGTCCGTGACCGCCTCGAACTTCCGGCCATACAGATACTAGTGGAAGCGGTAGACACCCTACATGAGGGCCAGACCTTCCTTGTCCAACTGGCTGTAGCGCTGCTCTGCAGCATGGAGCCGACGAGAAACAAATGACACAGGGCATTGTTGGCCATCTTTGTCCCGGTGTGCGAGGAGGCGTACCACGCCATACGGCGACACATCTACGGTCAGGATGACAGGCTTCGCGGGATCAAAGTGTACAAGCACTGGAGCCTTGGTCATTAGCTCCTTACTGCGCTTGCAGGCCCGGTGCTGCTACTTCTTTCAGACCCATTGCTGACCATCTCGAAGCACAAGACGCTCGGAGCGGCTGTAGATGCTCCGATAGGCTTGGCGCGAAACTCCTGTAGAATTTGATGATGCCAGGGCAGCTCTGAAGCTCCTTCTTCTTCTGGGACATAGGAGCCTTGAGCACAGCCTCAGCTTTACGGGGAGCAGAAGCGAGGCCAGCCTGGTAAATGACATGACCTAAGTACTGTACATTGGGGGCCAGTAAATTTCACTTTTCCAGTTTGAACTTGAGACCGGCGCTCTGCAGTAGTGCCACGACGTTGCACAGATTTTGCAGGTGGTCCCCGTCCTCGATGAAAGTAACCAGGATGTTATCCAAGTACACCGCCACGTGCCTCACACCCCTGAAGAGGTTGTTCATCTCCCTCTCAAATATGGCGAGGGCTGAGGCGACGCCAAAAGGTAAGCGCGTGTACTGGAAGAGCCCCAAAATTTTCGATATTGCAACATACTTCCTGGCGGCATCCTGGAGCGCCAGCTGCTGGTAAGCATCTCTGAGGTCTAGCTTTGTGAACTTCCGTCCACCGGAAAACGCTGACCAGAGATCTTCAATCCATGACAACGGGTACTTCGCGATAGTAGCGACTGGGTTGATGGTCCCCTTGAAATCCCCGCCGATCCTGACACTATTGTCTCACTGGAGGACTGGTACGATGGGAGCTGCCCATTAAGACGTCTTGATGGGCACCAGGATGCGCTCTAGTTGTAGCTGTTGCAGCTTCTGGGTGACCCTGTCCTTCAGGGCGAATGGCAGGGGACGAGTCTTGAAATAACGTGGCCGTGCTCTCTCGGGTACATAGGTGCGAGCCCTCGTGCCAGAGAATGTGCCAACCCCGGGCTGGAACAGGGACTGGACTTCGGGCAGGAGGCTGGGAACAACTTTCACCGCATGCCGGCTAGCTTCCTGGTACTTTGGCAGATGGACGCCCAGTGTATGAATGCAGTTTCACCCCAGCAGCGTCGGCGACGACCCCTTGGTTAAGCAAAGGGGAAGGGTTGCCTCGCTAAAGCGTACGCTGAGCAAGGCCTGAACCTTGACCTGGGAGAGCTGCCCGGAGTAGCTGCGCAGCATGATGCCCGAATCCTCAATGGACATGCCGGGGAACGTACGCTTGAGGAGTTACCCGGCCATTGCTGACACTCTGGCCCCTGTGTACAGTTCCATGGAAATGGGGTGCCCGCCGATTTCAACGGTCAGCATGTACGGCGTCACACACGACCGTACAAAGCCTGAAAGCCACGTGTCGAAAATCGGCAGGTCCTCGGCTACGACGTGGAGCCTGGCCGCGGAAGAACCTGAGCCTGCTGCCAAATGCATCCGCCGCCTACCCTTGTGACGGCTACCCTGGCCGCAGGTTTGTGTGGTACCTGGGCTTGAACCAGTCTGTTGCTGCTGTTTGCTCTTTGTCCTCCCCCTTCGGCATACCCTTTCCGGGTGCCCAGTTTTCCCGCACGTGAAGTATTCTGCTTGAGAGAGTGAGGGGGAGTGGGCACCACCACAGCGACCGCAGGCACTGCCCTTTGTCGCCAACTTGTTGACCACCGCTTCCGGAGATGGTGAGCCAGTTGCACGGGCAATCTCGCCGGCGTCCTTAACGCAGCTTCCATTGCCAACGCTGCCTTCACGACGTCGTCCAGCGAGGGGTCGGCGAGCCGCAGGAGTCGCGTATGCATGGCGGTGTTGTTGATGCCGCAGACGAAACGGTCCCGGAGCAGTGTTTCCGGTTGGTCCCCGAAGGCGCAGGCGCTCGCTAACTCTTGTAGCGCAGCAATGAACTGCCCGACGGTCTCTCCTTCCCGGTGGCTCCGGTTGTTGAAGTAGAAGCGCTTCATTATTGTGGACTGTGCTGGGTTTAAATGCGAGCGCAGTATGCCGAGTAGCTCACCCAACTTCTTAACTTTCATATGTGACCACTCAAGCACAGCAACGATTCTGCAACTTTTAGTACCTGGGAACTATGCTTGGTTTTGTACTGAAGCAAGCGTCTTATAACTAGTTTTGTAGCTGCGAACTCTCCAGTTGTGCTCACATATGTAACTTCTAAAGTGAGCCTTTAGCAGTTTTATTATTGACCAATGTATTTCTAAGACATTTAGTGTTTTACTGTGTGCGACCGGTGAGGCAAGCCTGCAGAAAACCCGGATCAAGTAGCTTCCTTGATGTCTGATACACCTGTTAACTTTTCAGCAAACTTTGCATTTATGTGCTTGCAACCGCTGAAGTGAGCCAGCCCGCAGTTGGCCTCCTACCAACTTCCTTTGCGCCCCAGCCTTACAAAGGGATGTTGAAATTTGTTTTCTGGCCGACGTGCATCTGCAAAATATGGCCTCATCACCAGAAAAGGATTGCTTTGGTGACCTGATCCAGAATGTGCCGTGGACGCAGAGTGCATTTTCATTTTAAATAGGTGACCTTACAGCTAGCAGATGTTTGTTTTTACGACAGCGGCAGTGTTGTCAAGTAACTTGGTTGATGCCCAATGTAGTTGTGACGCCTTGAGCGTAACTTGTGTGAGTGTGTGCAACTATGGAACATGGCCTGCAGAAAGGCTCTTGTAGGTTCTTATGGTGGGTGACTTATCTGAACTTTCCAGCAAATTTTTCCTTCAGATGACTGCGGCTGTGGAATTGAGCCGCAGAAAGCATCATGATATGTTCCATAGAGGCCCAACTGCGAGTTAAACTTTCTTGCTACCCAAAGCTCATTTATAAATAGTTTAATTCCTGCACACTTTTACTGGCCATCATGCGTCATACCCTATAATGGCTTAGCTAGTATGAAAAAGTTATAGAGTAATTTGTTTGCGTTGATGTAGTTTAGTTAAAACTACAGAGTGCATTTGAGAGTTAAACTTTGGATCTTCCTGCAACTGTTTTATTGAAATAAATACAGTATTTTGTTGAGATTGTCAAGTTATTTAGAAGCATGCAATATATATTTCTATACATTCGTTTCTGTTAGCGCAAAAAAGGACAGTTAGCTTCTCCTGACTGATTGCATATTATGCTATATGTTTTGATTTATTGCTTCTTCATCAAGCTTTATGCAATGTAATACTGTAGGAGGTAATTAGGTGCACAGTGCTTTGCTGCCTTGCAGACTTCTTTAGCATGCTTTAAGTTGCGATGGACTGTATTCGTTGCCTGTCCTCTGGTACTTCAGCTTTTACATGACAAAAATATTTGTTCACCTTATTGACAGCTGGGATGGAACTTCAACAGCCACACAGCTCTTTTTAATCATTGCCCCACGAGTTAACACAAAACAGGGCGAAGCTTACCTTTTTAATAGTATGTAAAATGCAGCGGACATGCTGCCATGCTAGGGAACATTATGAGGAACGTCTTTATTAATTTATAATCAATATGAACGCCCTGTAGATCTAAATCTAAACCTATATGTCCCACATACGTAATTGTACACATGGGAACTCAAACTGTCCGAGGAGCGTCCTACATTCTCACAAAAATATCCTTTGGATGGGTTTGGGGTAAATCAATCGGAATCATCTATATTTAAACATCTATCGCATGTTCGTGAGACGTTTCTACAAATTTCAATTCGAGTGCATGGGACGATCAAATGGATATCCCAACATGATCAACAGGAATTTGAATGTCCCGTGACTGACATCTGCTGGACATCTGTAGGCCTTTGTTTGTCCAATGGGTGGCGGCCATCCTCATCCCGTCTGCGTTCTGAGACGCCTTCAGGACAATCTAAGCATATCTATTGCTCATAATGCGTCATCTTCGGGCGTTAGAGCGAATTTCATTAAAACGAAGCTTTCTTTCCCTCTTCGACTTTTCCACTGCTGCTGCTGCTTTTCCACTGCTCCTGTTGTCTGGCACACTTCTACAAGGCATGAGCCAGGCAACGCGAGAAACTCGTTTGGACCGCACCACGTCGATTGTGCACAATGCTCTTTGGAACTCCCAGGCCATCACCTCACTAGCCTCTTGAGAGCTTTATTTCTCCGTGACCCCCTTCTAAGGCATTGCAGAAACTTAAGCGCATACTTTTCCACTAGCATGCGAGCCCAGAGAGGACGTAGATAGAAATGTAGAGAGGAGGAGGAGAAGAGGAAGTTTCCATACAAGGGGGGGGGAGGGAGAGGTGACGTGAGAAGGCAAGGAATTCCTACTACTATAGGCTATATATGGCTGTATGGCTATATACTGGCTCATGGCTTGTACACAGTGTGCCAGAAGACAGGAGCCCCAGCAGCAGCGGCAGTGGAAAAGTCGAAGAGGGACAGCGGATAAGGGGAAACTAGATAACCTTTAGTTCAAGGTAGGCGCAGTGTGTTCCTGCGAGTTCTAAAAAAAACACCATGCAAATGTGTCGGGCGCACGAATCGCACAGAGCGTGTAGAACCAGAGCAGCTTCAAATAAAGCGCACGACAGGGTCCAGGTGACACTGCGGAAGCGCTCGAGCGTCAAATCTGCAGCTCCGTGCCAGTCGCCATAGCCTTGTGGCTATGGTATTGCTAGAGTTCGCGGATTTAGAATACGTAAATACCCAATATTGCTGCTGCCCCGTAGAGCTTCCAGCTTCCTTTCTCTTCAAAAATTCAGCGGCCCTAGCCATGCTCGCAGTCGATTGGTCGGGTTTGCGTTGCACGACCACCTCATCCTGGCTGACATCACTGAAGGCCATCCGGACTCTCATCGGCCTCTGCTCATACTTACTTAACTTCGTGCGCGATGTCACCGTCCCAGCGGCGTGGTGAGGTTGCTTTCTTCATTCTGCAGGGCTTCGTGCTTGAACACAGTACAGGTCGGGAAGTCGTCATTGACAGAGGGCGTGTGATTATCTGCCTTGTGATTGAATTAGGCCCTTCTGACCGAGTGTCGCGTAATCTGGCACAGAACAACTGCTTAACATCCATAACCTATTCGATTAACTGAGAGCTTCAGCAGGAGTCTTATCGAAATGCTCAGCACATACACCGTTTCCGCAAACACTAACTCGGACATGGTTCCTCCTTTTGTAACATTTGTATACAACACCACAGCGCAATTGACCACCGGCTTCCCAAAATAGTCTCGTATATAAAGAAGAAAACATTCGTGCACGTCGCACTGAGTGCTTCCATACCAGCAACACACCTCCGAATGCCGGACAATAGGGGAAGTGTAGCCGAGTAGGTGCAGCAGTGCCAATTTGCTTGTACTTCGGCAATGGAAGGTCAAACTCATCAAGAGAATCTACGGGACAATGGTCTGGACAATTCAAACTCACAATACTGATTCCGTCCTTGGGCAGTGGATAAAACATCACGCTCCTGGTACATCTCCAAAGCTTGGGGCTCACTATCACGGGCCCTACCAAATCGACGACCGTACGTCTCCGGTAAACTAGTTGGTTGAGGTCTCTCACGCCGCCTTAAGACATTCAGCTTCATGATTGCAAGACCGTGCACATCGACCGTTTTAAACCATATTATCATCCCATTATGGAACCGTTACCATGAGTTCCTACGATAGCTTTTCTTTTTTCAGGAGGCCAATTTAATGAAGAAGAGAGCGGAAGAATCATTACAGCGGCTTGGCTCCTAAAGACCGCTGAAGTCTCAGTGTGGCAGCTAGCGCTTGGGTTTCACTCGAACCGCCCTCGAACACTGGATTGTGGAACTGGCGCAATTTTTGTTAGCCGCAGCGCGCTAACTGCAATGACAGATAACACCATTGATGCCAGGTAGGTTCTCTTCGTTTCTCAAGATGTGTGTTCGGCCTTTCAGACTGCAATGTTTGTACCCGTGACGTCTTTCTGTAGCCTAGGTCTGCTCATTTATCTAAGGAAATTATACGAGGTTTCAAAAAGTACGTCGCATGTACGACTGAACGCAACAAGTTGATATCAAGCAAGCAGAAGTTTGTTTTTACCGAAATGCCAACAGTGAGGTGTGCTAGGGTACCCTTGTTCGATACCACGTCGCACTTTCTTTTTGTGTGCAGCAGTTGGCCTGACACGGCAAAGGACATTTTCGCCCTATACACCTGCCAAGGGCGAACTGGCGGCATGCAGTGCATCCTCCCTACAGCCCGAGAGAAACATCCGCCGGGATATCGGGCCATGCGTATAGGTAAGTTCGTTGCGCTGTTCTATTATGTGCTGGCGAGCAGATGTTGGGACCGGAATGCACTGTAAAAAAGCGCAATAAGCGTACTTAAGTGCTTGACCCAACTGTCCGGCGGATATGGCTTTTGGATGTTGCTTTTGCACACTAAACTAATCTATATGCAAGGAGCATCAAGCCTAAAATTCATTTATACAGCAGATTTCTCACTAATTATATGTCAAGGATACGATTAGTGAGAAATCAGAGAGAATACAACAGTGAGGCCCGACTGCAGTTTTGTTATGTCAAGTGCACACCAAAGAAACTCAATGTTACAACCAATCATGTTCCCAGTTTCCTATGATAGTGAATAAAATCCACTTATGGCATAGTGTTGCAATGCATATTGAGCGCGTAAGGAGTGTGCTTATATTTAGTAATTCGATGTAGTTAGTAACGAAACCCCAAAAGCCCAACACAACCTTTCCGATCAAAGTGGTAGGCGCAGGAATTATTTTCTTGTGGCTTATGGGCCAGCAGGTTCAGTATCCTTTTTCTTCAGGACCTCAAATTAGGATATGCCGATAGAGGACACATCTGATAAAATATTTAGCTGCTTGATTACCGTAATAAATGAAAGCCTCCTTTGTAATGATCAAAACAAACATACAATGTAACCAGGAACATTCCATATGTTCGGCTTTCAGTAAAAGATGAATCAGGAGCACAATGCAGCTGCAACTGGCAATCACGTTGCTACACTTTTCATTTATGTGAACATGGGAGGAGACAAGTCAGTATATAGTCAGGGCAGTCAAATATCATTGCGGTGACTGATCAGCAATGCAGAATGGCGTCCGTAGCAACTATAACTCCGAATAGGCTAATTATTTTTGTGATGCAAACACCTCGGTTAATCCTGCTTAGAAATATTTAGGTATTTCTGTAGATGACAAGAGAAGCATTGATTTTGTGCTTCTCAGTCGAGCAATGCAACACAAGCGTATTCCTTTTTGCATGACTTGTTGGGACCAGCCGCAACTATGTTGTACAAGGAAGCCGATGCTGGACAAATGTTAGCGTACACGCACAGGCGTATAGCATAGGCAATCCTGCCGCTTTATGCTGTTACTCACCAAGTGTGCATTATTGAATGAATTTCTGTGGCATAAAAATAAAGGAATGCACAAAGTTTTCTAGTCACTCACAATTCGTAGGAAAGGGCCTCCGTGTGTTAGGGCACCATAACTTAATATCCGTTAAAGTTCTTAAGTGGCTCGATCGTTTGTACACGTGACAGAGAAGTCTGTTCCGTCTATATGAATATGATCGAAGTATAAGATATTGTCGTAGTATAGTAGCTGCTTTGTTATAGCTCATATCTAGGTTTTCGGGGTCTTTTCAGACAGAATAAAGCAAGAGAGTACATGGCAGCAAATATGTACGAAACAAGCATCAGGCTCGTGGCCTTTACCCCCCAGCATCGCATCCATGGGTTACTTAGAAAAATGAAAACTTCAACGGCGGCTGTGCTTTTCTTTCCCTTGCTACCATGTTGTATTTACCGCTACAGTTATGGAAGAAATGATGTAGTCAAGTACCACTCAATCTTAGATACAAATTATGAATTTAATTCACTAACTCTTTGTAATGCAGAAATATTTTGTGGCACTTGTTTTGAGTGAGCTACCGAATGTTACACATTGCAATACCTAGGGTGTCAAGCTGCTGGTCACAAAGTCGCAAGCTCGTTCTATGTTTATTATTATAAACATTTTATTCAATTACATTTTCATAAGACCAGTTTAATGCGCGCTCCAAGTGCAGTGTGGCGTCAGATGTGAAAAAGCAGACTGATCGCTTCATCGAAACCTGTTGAGGCGGTCTCGGTGCACGAGATACCGCTGACGCGTACGTACAGAGTATACACGCGTTCCCAAAACTTAAGTTCAGTGAGCACTTGACGGCACCAAAAGGAAGAATGTGTCAACTTGCGTTTCCTAAAGAAGTGATAAATTGGAAGGAATAATTCAGCAGCAATGGGCGTCACGGTTAATCAATGACGTTCAAGCACCGCGCCGGAGTGGCTGGCGGGCTTTCTAGTTCTTCTTGAGAGCACGTAACGGCCACTTGCCTTTTTCATGGTTTAGCTTTTTTTATATTGCTTTATTAATCGACCAAGAACGCACTGCATTTGACTAGTCGTTTGAACTGATCATATAAAAGGTCATCGTAGAACTCATCGCGTAAAAGTTATTTATGATACTTTAGAGGAGTCATTATCCGCCATGGTTGCTGAGTGGCTATGGTGTTGGGCTGCAGAGCACGAGTTTTGCGGGATCGAATCCCAGCCACGGCGTCCGCATTTCAATGGGGGCGAAATGCGAAAACACCCGTGTGCTTAAATTAAGGTGCACGGTAAAGAACCCCAGGTGGTCAAAATTTCCGGAGTCCCACACTACGGCGTGCCTCATAATCAGAAAGTGGTTTTCGCACGTAAAACCTCATAATTTTTTTTTCGAGGAGTCAAGGATTCAAACCGCAGTTCAAGTATTCCGAGCCATCTACGGCAAGTGAAAAGAAAGCGACACACACAATTTTCGCGTTAGTGTACCTCGAGCAATGCACTGTATATCTACGATCGACCAAGCAACTATCGACCAGCATTGGTGTCACTAACGACTGCAGAAACGCGCTCGCGCCACACATCAGGAACGATGACCGTTGGAGGCTGTATTATAGTTTCCTATGTGGTTTCGTCGGCCATGGTTGCAGCAGTGGGTAGCATCCGGCTTCAGAATTCCAGTTTGCGAGGTTACCTAAGGAATTCCCCACATCAGGAATGATGACCGTTGGAGGCTGTATTATAGCGTCCTGTGTGGTTTCGTCAGCCATGGTTGCAGCAGTAGGTAGCGTCCGACTTCAGAGTTTGTTTTCGAGGTTACCTAAGCAATTCGACACATCATGAACGATGACCGTTGGAGGCTGTACTATAGCTTCCTGTGTGGTTTCGTCAGCCATGGTTGCAGCAGTGGGTAGCGTCCGGCTTCAGAGTTACAGTTATCGAGGTTACCTGGGAAATTTTACCAAATGAAAAAGAGATTTATTGAAGCTCACCTAAGGATCAGCAAGTGCGTGTGTATGAACATTCCAACGAAGTGATGGCAGTTCCTACACCATAGCATGCGTATTCTCCACTACATGAACTATAATAGAGAAAACTTCGTGAACTGCCGGGTACTGAGGGAAGACTACATTTCAGAGCCTGCTGCATTCTTATGCGAATCGGTGAAATTCTCCTTAGGTAGAGCAACTATTGCGCCAAAAACTAGAATTCGGATATTGCTGGTTGGGGCGATGAGGAAGCAGGGTGGCCATGAGGAATGGCTGCTGCTCTTATGTGCATTAGAAGATATTTGCGGATCCCACGCGCTGTGTTAATCTGTAGACATTATAATATTAGAGCGCAGCACTAGATTGGCTTTGTCCGACGGCGTCGCCGTAACCGAGCAAACGCATGCTGCGAAGAATGAAAGTGAACGCGCAGCGCAGCAGGAAATGAAAGAAACGCAATAACGCAGGATGAGGCTGCAGTGGAACTACGAGGTGGAAAGTGGAAAAAGTACCGAGGGGCGACCGTGCGTAAGCGCAGAATTTTCGGGGGCCTAGGCATCCGCAGCCGCGTGGGCGATCTCATCTGCGCTTCGGAAAGGGGGAGGGGGAGGGCGCTGTAGAGTGCCGCAAGGGGGGGGGGGGGCGTACGCCTGTCCGCGGCGTCAACTAGTGAGGGCATTCGGCGGTGCCAGCGTGTGTCACGGGGATGACTGCTCCTTGAAAGGGTGATGGCGAGCGGCTACGAGTTTGGCGTGATGTGACGCTCTCTTGGGTGTGGTCCCCACTCACACTGTTGGCATGGCTTCTCCGCGACGAAGGGCCGCTGTCGTCGTTGGTGGAAGAAAAGCGGGAGAAGAAAAGCCTAGTGTCACGAAAGGTGACCTGTGCGGCGAAGATGACTGCGATATGACACCAGAGTAGCGAGCGTCGTCTCTATAGAAACAAAGCGCTACACGAGTGGAGGTCTGTCTGCTGCAAATGCTGTGAATCGCACCCATGCACCATCCACGCACTGCCTCTCGTAATGTCCCTAATAGCGACGCAGACGCACCCCACTTCACTCTGTTTGTAACGTGCTGCACAAAGGAGATTGCCTGTGCCAGCCAATATATCGCGATCTGAAAACGCGTATAGAGCTGCGCTCAAGTTTCGCATTAGGGAGTATGGTAATAATCGATAATTTTTTTATTAATATGGCCATAGATTAATTGCGGCTTAAATTGCTCCCTAACGCTTATCCTCAGGTTTTATTCCTCGCATGCCAGAAAGCACTAGCTTGAAAGAAGCACTGAGGACTCGGGATAAACAAATATCGCTTAAACGTAAATGTAAGATAAACGGAATGAAGGCCTCATTTTGGTTGGCTCTCGTAGGCACAACATTTCAAAGTCCGGTTGAAATGAAGGCGTTTTTTGGGAACTTGAACCATTTTGAATGGTGAAGCTCAATATTATAAATAACTTAATCCACCAAGTAGTTGTAGGCGCATAGACGTGAATGAAGGCGTAGAAGTTCCAACAGTGTTGGCACCATGACGACTTCGCTTGGCAAGACGTACCACTGAGAAGGAATACAGTACTATCGAGAAGGAAGAACTTTGCAGCCAGATTAGCGCTACTGCTTCTTAAACGCCCCATAAATGCCAGAAGATACACTCAAAGAACAGCATCGACGACAATATCGCAGACCTTGAGATTTAAGACAAGATTTCTGCTGACAATACAACGTTACTTAACGCTTCAGTGTGATTTACTGTTTCGGATCAGAAGGAGGACATGCGGTTCAAATTAGGCAGCAATAAATTAAAGGCGAGGGCCGCACTGAATTCTAATAAAACTTGTCGCACATGAAAACCTGCTCTTCTAAAACGAAGCGATGCAATATTCAAAGTTGATCAGGATACGGTCAATGTTTTTTAAACAAAGAAATGAGAAGAATTGGCCCCTTCAAATAATGTTTTGCTCGTTCACTTAAAACAAACTGCTCAGAAATCAAACACTTCTTTTTTTGTCTTGGAGTGCTGTTTAAGATGAGTCCTCCGTATTCGAGAACGCTAACACATTTGCGGAAAGAAATGTAATTTGCCATCTTGAACTGGATGCAACGTCGCTTTCTGCGATTGCGTGTACTTTTTTCCTTCTACGCTATCGCAGTACACTTTGTTGGAAATTCTATTGCATCATGAATGCCCTATTAAGCGCAATGTGGTATAAACTTTTTTAAACAGGGTTGAAGTACCTCAGACAGGCTGGCCAACGTTTCGATAGGTGGACCTATCTTCGTCAAAGGCAAGTATTTGCTTGATAGGTCTGTCTCGATGTAACGATGTCGAGCCTAATATTTCCTCCAGGACGACATCCACGCTCGTACACAAATATTAATGCAATAAAAAAGACTGCAACAAATGACCTGTGCAGCATTGGAAAAAGTTTTTCTCCCACAGCCAAGTGACGCTGCAGCTTGTCGCACAGACCAGCGCGGTAGCTGAATCCGGCCAGAGCGCTGGAAGGCGCCACTTTCCGGCAAAGGCGTTGCTCATGGCACTTTTATAAAGATGTGTAAAGAACAGCTGAGCCTTCACCAATATCTCCACAATTGTGTAAGACGCTTGTAATTCACGTATGGTTGGTAGAGTAAGACTAAGGCAGTGAAAAACACCTGTTCGAGGTATGTACTCCTGTAGACACGCCCAAACACGCATTTCTTACATAAATTATCTTGTCTGCTTTGCTTTTTTCCGCATTCCTTTGTTTTTTTTTTACTCGGAGCATTTTCAGCCTGGCTTATTATTGACTTTTCATTGTATAATTACTTGCAAGTTGTCCTTATAATTTGTATAAATATTTGTGGCCTAGGCCATCTAGAATATTGAAGCTCCCCTTACAACACGCCCGATCTTCATATCTGTAAGATATTTCTATTATAGAGTATATAAATAAATAAATAAATACCCCCTAAATAAGCAACTTCATCATGTGCGCTGTAAAGTTGTTGAAGCTGTTATCTTGTGTGGCTTATTTTGTGTGGCTAGAGTTCAGTGATTTACACTTCCTCTGCTGGCGCATAAGCATATTCTAGGTTTCGGGGCATGCCTATAAACGAACAATTTATGCTTGGCACTTGTCATGTGGGCACCGTAGGCAGCTATATATATTGCTTATTTTTCTGTTTGTTTTCATTGCTTTTAAATATTCAATGCGTTTAAACTTAATGCCTCTAAACAAACCTCTCATACTGAACGATTGCCATGTGTCCCACACAACCATGTCGACATTTTGAAAGCACTGTTACCGGCCAACGCCCTCTTTGCTATTTTTCGCACTGTGCCGCATACGTTTGCTGTTTTCAAGGCCTTTATTGCCAAGACCCGTCAGGTGCTACGCCTGCTGCAGCCCTGGGATTGCGGTATTTAAGTGCGCTTCTCCAAACTATTTCATATCATTCGCTGTAGGTCTGCGGTGGAAGGAAGGTCGCACGCACACTTGCTCTGAGCCATGACCATCACTCTGTATAATATAATTGGCAGTCCACCCTGCAACTTTGTACGCACACTCGCAAAGCATTTGGACATAGATGTGAAGCTCAAGAATTTGGACTACATGAACAAGGAGCAGTATAGGGAGGAATACCTCAAGGTGTGTCACATCAAGATAAATATATGTTGTGAGATGTTAGTGATTTGGGCGTTATCTTATATGACTGGTTCCCGCAAACAGTGTTTTCCGTGCTTATATTGCTACACCTGAAGTTCGCGTTTGTAATCTAATACAATATCGTCTGGTTCTCCATTTCGCCATTTCACACTGCAGTGGATGAGATTATTTAGAGTAACCTACAACCTAGGCACGTATATTTTCGACCTGATGTATCTGCTTTGTTTTTCTCTTTGGGTAAGCAACTGCTGAAATAATGCTACCACTTTGGGTACTATTGTTTTTTTTCTTTTATTGTCGTTCTCGGTCTCGTTTTATAGTGGTTCTTCACAGTTTGTAGTAGTAGGTACTGATGATCCTTCGGTGCCGGCATGGTTCGAATGGAGTCTCCACATTCAGAATGATGTGCTATCCCTGCAACTAGTTGGAGCTTTCCTTGCAGTGTTTATAGAGCATGTATTTAATTAGGGCAGTGCTATTGGGACAACTGGGATGAGACAAAACTATTTTCTCACTTGGTATTCCAGATCAATCCATTCCACAAAGTTCCTGCGATTGACGATGAAGGTTTTATCGTCTATGAAAGGTAAGGCTTCGCACACTCTGTTGAGACCATGCTGAATTGTTCATAATTCAGAGGCGGAGGAACTTTAACAAATCTATACAACTCGAGATTAATGTGATGTTTGAGTATCTACGTCCTCGTTCCCTAGAAACGTGATATGATTTACTTTCACTATCTGTGTTATTACCTTTCACTCCTTAAAGTATTTTTACAGTAAAAGATTCGATTTTTTTTCTGCGGCGAAGCTGCATAGGGGCACATTGCTGCCTACGCTCAGATCCCAGCGCACATTTTTCGCCACCTCGAAACAGAACGGAATAAAAAAGGTCTGTTTCCCTAAACTTGTAGGAAGGCCTGGCTGACAATGGCTGACAATACAGTTTGAGAAGAAGAGAGACTACCACCTTGCAACAATCGATGGTGCCATGAAGGTGTTAAATTCATCTCTGCATAATAGCTCGATGTCCGCACCGTCTAAGTTGTGAAAGATAGCGTTCTTTCGAACAAAAAATACCCAATTATGCAAAGTCAATAAATAACAGTGAAATCATCTTTTATTGAGGAACAACAAACAAATTAAAAAAAGAAAGCTGCAGAATTTACACGTTTGCCCGAAAGCTCGCTTAGCAAACGGTATCTGATGTTTATTCTGGGTGTGCACCAATCAGTACGTTTACGACTGAATATATTGTCCGCGCTCTAACGCACGCAGAGAAACTATGGTCGCAGAAGTGCCATGCATGATTAACCAGGCTGCTGACGCTGGGCATTACGAGGAGAAAATTTTAGGAAAAAGTTGGTGTTTCACCCGAAAGGCGAAGCAAACAACCGAGACATCTTCCCGTGACTAATTACAATGTACATGCGGGAAAATAAACTTATCGTCCTTAAGATACGTTACGCACTTCTCGGTATCTACCCATTTATTTATACCCACCTTTAACTATTTTCATTGAACACGGCCAAATTCAGTGACTGGGTAGGGATTGGCCTCAACATCTCACACGCACGCTTGTTAAAAATTAAAATTAAATTATGGGGTTTTACGTGCCAAAACCACTTTCTGATTAAGAGGCACGTTGTACTGGAGGACTCCGAAAATTTCGAATACCTGGGGTTCTTTAACGTGCACCTAAATCTAAGTACACGAGTGTTTTCGCATTTCGGCCCCATCGAAATGCGGCCGCCGTGGCCGGTATTCGATCCCGCGACACGGCAGCTTGTGTCGCTACGTATGTATGTATGCGTATACCGCTCTGCCGTCATGAAAGAAATCTTAATCATTTCTCCGGTACAGGGTGGTATCAGAAGCAAGTCATCTATATCCACATATTTTTTTCCTTATTATACATTCATATTAGTGCCTCCACGCATGGACTTCATGACAGTCCCACTAAATGACACGGCGTGCCCGAGTGTATTCACGGCGTGCTCGGCGTTCGCCAGTATGTAGCGAGGCAGCATAGACCTCTCATACATGACGCATCTCGGCGGCGGAAATACAGCTTGTCGCTCCGTTTCTCGAATGCTAATCGCATTACAGTGGAAATTCATCGTGAGGTATTTGCTGACGGAATTATTGCTTTATTTATGATCGAAACCATTTTAAATTTTCGATATTGATGCCTAGGAGTAGTGGTGTCAAGTTTCCTTAACAGTAATAGCAAGGCTAGCACCGTTTCAGAAATATCCGTCTTTGATGTGAGCAAACCGTCTCCTAAATGTGTACGTCAAGGAGATAGGGATGATCTTACTTCTGACAAGAATGCGTTTTTAGCAGATTTCGACGACCGATATCTCTAACGATGCAGGAGTCACTTCACTGTTCGTGTTCAATGTGATCATGGCAACATGTGCCCTAAATAGCATGTTTCAATATATTTATTAGCAAATAGCTACCAGGAGATTAAGATATACAATTGCGAAATACAAAAACACTAGCACGGTGCTTCCTTACCTTTACAGCAACGCCATTGCCTACTACTTGCTCCGCAAGTACGCCCCCGATTCGGAGCTCTACCCGGCTTGCATCAAGACTCGCACCCACATCGACCAGATTCTTTCAGCACTTGTCACTACAATCCACAGTGCATCCGGAGTGTTCATCGTAAGTACCCTATCTTTTCTTTCTGGTTTTGTATTCCGAGACCACGGTTTGATTATGAGGCCCGCCGTAGTAGGCGACTACGCATTAATTTTGACCACCTTGGCATTTTGAACGCGCACCCAATACATGGTAAAGGGCGCCTTTACAATTCGCCCCCATCTAAATGCGGCCATCGCAACCAGGATTTGATTTCTCACTCTCGGGTACAGCAGCCGAAGGCCAAAACAACCATGCCATCACGGCGGGTTACCCATTTGTGACTTGCATTCTCTTGATAATTTTAAGGTGTCCGTATATCTTCGCTACGATCGTCTTAAGATGCTATTAAGAGTGGTCGAATACCTTGTCTGCGAAACACCTCCAACTCATACAACTGGAACACGCCAGGTAATTAGTTTACAGATTCGTGAGCTGCTGTACGACTAGCACCGCTCAAAAGCGGTATGGGCATGTTCTAGTGGTTTCCTTGAGACGTAAATTACGCACGCTGTTCAAATATGAAACGACTGAGGATCCATGCGTTACGAGTGCAGGTTACAAGTTGTTTGCGATGTTCAGTAGAACATGCCTTCTTTGCGTTATTCTCTGAATTAACCGGTTTGCATAGCTTCTATAGACGCTCAGGGGGACGTAGTTTTCTTAGTCCCAGAGCGCCTGCTGAAGCTGTCTAAATAGGTTAATTCAGTAAATAGCAAAAGGAACACATGTTCTACTCAACATCAAACAATTTGTAACCTGGACTCATCACGTTCCCTATGCCATTCCGCTTTTGTGTGGAAGAACGTGCGTTGGTCAAACTGGCAGTACATCAATAAGAGACTAAAATAATATCTATATAGATTCACTAGGGTAATCTCTGGCCACCTGGGCATTCATTGCCGAGATTGCCCCTGCAAACCCTTGTTTCAAAGTACTTGTATTTTGCATAGCGCTCATAGCAGGATGACAAGTGAGACCGTGGAGGCCTATGAAATTACAAAATTAGGGGAAAGCCATGTGAGCAAGCCATCAGTGTCGCTTTCTGAAAAGGGGATACGATTCCTCGGTTTAACGTTGTCAATATTGTAGTGTAAGTTTTGACCATGCCTTGGAGACGTGTACGGTATGCACCACTGACTGTTCTTTTTTGGTGTCTCATTTGTTTCCGCTCGTACGGTATATATTTATGGATGCATGCGAAAATAAATTTTATTGTTGAAAGTAGCGCTGTCTCTGTGTATCTATTTCTTTCTACGTCCTCGTTCAGTCGCGCTTACGCACTCTATCAGGTGAACGCAACTATCCAACCTTGCCCGATCATGGGGTAAGAAGCAGTTGGCATTGTGTTCATTCGCCTACATGATAATTTTTTGTCAATAAAGCGAACTATGTGCACATTTCCTTGGTGCAGGCTCCTCGAGTCTATCAGAAGACCAAGCCGACGACTGAGGAGATTACGACATTTGAACAGAATGTGCTCCGAGGGCTAGAACTCCTCATCGGTGAGGGCAAGTTCGCGGTTGGGGACACCTTCACCCTCGCCGACATGGCCTTAACAGCACGCATAATTGTGCCCCTTGAGGTAATGGTCCTTCCTGCTTGCATCCTCTCAGTCAACATTTCCTGCTGATTCGTAGACATGGTCAGTCACCAGCCTATCTTAGCCGGTCAGACGTTCACAAAGCGAGAATTGCTGGGCGCTCTCTTGACAGCTGCACCAATATTAAAGCGCGTCAAATACGGAAGTTCTTTTATTGCCCACCGATTTATGTACTTTAGAAATGCCTTCCTTGCACTAAAGCTATTGTGTCAAATGTTCTGGGAATGTTTCGCGTTGACAATGTCTGTTATTTACCCGATATGAGCAAGTATAGAAACACTATTAGGAATTTAGGCTTACACTTTGCAACAACGAAAATTAGGAATAATAACAAATTCTAGTGTTTTACGTGCCAATTGAGCCACGATTTGATTATGAGGCACGCTGTAGTGGGGGAATTTGGTTTAATTTCCACGACCTGCAGTCCGTCAACGTGCACTCAATGCACGGCACACCGATTTTATTGCAATTCGCCCAGAGTGAAAGACCGCCGCCACGGCAGCGGTTCCCCTAGAGCCACTGGCGAAACGAAACAACCAAAGCCAACTATTTACTTGAGAACAGCGGAAGCAGCCAAAAAATCAGAACAGGGTCGGGTTGCAGTTCAAGGGGCACTCTCGATAGTAGGGTAAGAGTTCGGCACGTCCTTATTTGTATGACTTTTAGGATTAAAAGGCAGCAAAGTAGGCGTAAAACTTTCTTGGTACAAGTAATTTGAGCATGAACCTATCCAGATGACCCTACGAGGTCAATTGAATCGAAGCCGACTTGAAGCCTAGAACACATAAACAGCAGGATGCCTTGTTGTATTCGATTTTTCTAGAAAGTTCCAGAAAGTATGTTGTTCCAATCTTTATAAATATTTTCTGGCTTCACATGAGAGGTATAAAAACATGACGTAGTAATTTGCAAGCTGAATTGTCAGTTATAACTGACAATTAATTAGTTAAACTTGTTTTACGCACGATATTACCCTGTTAGCTTTCTAGCTAGACAGTGCTTCTGGGGGCGCTTTTTCCGCATGCAAATAAGTATATGCGACTATCGAAAACCTGTTTCACGAACCTGATCTGAGCATATAGTAAATTGATGGCTTCCTCGGCAGGCGCTTTTTAAGCTTACTGTGTACGTTAGTACGTTTATTACGCGGCTAGTTTATTTATATATAGGCAGGCAACGCGCATGATCTTCCACTTCGATGAAGGTAAGGAGTCCAGATTTTTCGTTGTGTCTTCTTGACAGCCGTTCGGTTCTACCCGCCTTGGCTTTCTGAAGATAATTCCCTAAGCCTATTTCTTCATTGTATCATACTGTGCCTCGCTTGTAGTAGGCGTATGCTGTTGTTATTGCAACTGGTGCCTTGTGACCAGCGCAACGACTACATCGCCCTGTTTAGCAAGTCACGTTATTAAGCGAATTGGCGTACAGCTGAATGAAGGGTGATGACCAGCATGCACGAAACAGTGCAGTCATTTCCATATGCATCTGTGCTATGTTGCACTGTATCTACCTTTGCATTGTCTGGCAGTGGCTCTAATGACACCGATATTGCTATCAGTGCCTAGGAGCTGCCTGTATCATATTCAAGCATTTGTCTACTGCGCACTTGACCTGAGAAATTAACCATTGCCCAATTAATGTGCATTTCAGAACAAGTTCGTGGACCATTCCAAGTTTCCCAAGCTGACAAGCTACTACGAGCGTGTCAAGCGCGAGCAGCCTTACTTTGAGGAAATATACAGGCCAGGCATAAACAGCTTCAAGCAGATGTTCGATAACCTAAAGTAGCTTTAGAAGTGGCAATAAAAAACCAGAAGGATGTTGTAGGAATACATTTTCTTGTTTATACAAGGTATTAAGTTTTCAAGTTGTTTGCAGAGGTCGGTGTTTTTTGTGTGAGTGTGTGCCTTTCTCTGTGCTTTTTTTCCTTTCTATCATTGTATTTTTAGTAGGCGTGCAAGAATATTCGAAAATCCTTAATAGTAAATTGAATAACAACCTTTTTGGTTGGGTTTTCAAATCGACTTGGTACTATTTATATAAGCGTATATTTTTCGAACAGTTCAAACCGTGTACTGCACCACACCACATAAAATTTGAGCAATGGTGCCGTAATGCGCATGCATAGCATAGATATAAAACCTCAGGTCTTACGTAGTGGAGCAGGTGACATCACTTAGTTAGCCATACTTTACAGGCTGTACAGTTATCACTCGCCCATTCTGATGACCCCTGCACTTTCGAATCAACTACTCCTGTACTCCTATGACTCTATTTACGTTTTAATGTAAGCAGCGCTTTGTAACGTACCATGTAATCATAGAAGGTTTGAAACAATAATACTGGGATGTGAACTTTATTTTATAATAATGCAGATAACGGCTTTTTATTATTCGAAAGATATTCGATATTAGATTTCATCCATACATTATTCTCCTCGTACTCGGTTCGGCCACAAAAATCACTATTTCGCAGTTTTAGCCGGCTCAGTCACATGTTTATGCCGAAAGCAAAGCATCGCACAGCTGTACTAGGCCACTTTCATGCGAATTGGCTACTGCTGCTTGCCTGAAAGTGAATACCTGCTGGTGAGTAATCATATAATAGAGATCCCTATATTGAGCACGTAAATTTGAAGCTCTGACTTTGCATAATTATGAAGGGTTAAATACATATGGGGCAGACAATGAATTTCAGCGAGAATATAATTTTAGCGAGAAATGAGAAAGGAATGTTGGTAAGTTGTGTGCTACTGAAAAATGGAGTTGAGTTGCGGTAAAAGTAATACAACGAAGAAAACCTTATCAGACACGAACGTTGTGCTCCTCGTAGCATGACTGAATCACTTCAGATCACTTCTTACATTTACATGGAGCGCCTCCTGCACCTCGTTGCCCTGCCTGTCCACTACGCCTAGCCTTTCACCCAAGTGTCATGGCCTTTGCAATAAATGCGAGAAGCCCATCCCAGATACGGTAGGATTTTCAGAAAAGTCCGGCATATGCAAGAAAAAGGGAAAAAAAATGAAGTATGCAAATGCAGCCCAATGAAATCTCGCTTATAGGCATGTCCGTTGTGAAGGAAACAGGCGAAGTGCTCCGAGGTACAGCCACTGCGTGGCCAAAAGCGAGAAATAAGCCTTTGCTGGTGCTGCTGAGACGAATTAAGCGGTACCCGGGGACGTTGCGGCTGATTTAACGGGCATTGGAAATATTTTTCGCCTCACCGCACACTGGGGGAGTCTGTGAACGTGAAGTTTCTTGATGGATTACATCAGAGTAACCATACAGAGACGCTGGGGTTCTCGCGTGGCAAGCGAATTTTGAGTACAAGTGAACGTGCTGAGAAGTACGCAACATAACGCTTTGCATTGAGCTAGTCCAGCTTAGGCTTTATCATGTTTGTGCAAAACTTGCATGGACATGGTCATTTGCAATTCCCAATTGGGGCGTTGCGAAGTTTCCTTCACGGTTTTTATGAACGACACGAAAACCAACTATTGATTTATTGTGTTACTTGCGAGATACAGAAGGCGACGTGTGCTCATGAATAATCAAAATCACTAAACAAGAAGTGTGAAAATATACTAGCATTAAAAAGCACACAATGAAGATGTTTTTCTAAAACTGTGAAATATGTAGTCGGTCCCTTCGAAATAATCAGTACCGCGTAGCAATGACAGTGGGAGATTGAGTGTTCCATTCATCTATATTCCGGGAAAGAAAAAAAAATCAAAACGTGAGTTCTTTATTAATAGAGAGCTAAATATTTCCAGTCATGATTTCTGGCTAGCAGTGATGTGAATGGGTGGACATAGGGATTAGGATGCTGTGACAATTTGATATATTCAGGGAGAAGAGAATGCTTAATCCTCAGCACTTTTCTCCATAGCTGCATAGGTCTGGTTGCCATGTATTTAGGTGAGAATTGTATGGGAGTCGGTTTTATGGTACCTGTAAAAAATACACATAACTGTTATTTGTTAAACCATTTCAAGTGCGCTTTATTGTGTTTAGTGAAAGGGTTCAAGACAGCGAAAGCGTATTCTATTTTCGGGGTATATAGTATAGAGAGTATAGATCTTTCTGTGAATAGAAATATTAAAATGCTGTCACCGTTGATGCCACGAAAAGGAAATATGAGTATGCACGGGCAAATGATTTTTGAAAAATGCCTTTATCTTGCCTTGATTTTCTTTGGCGCCTGAGGGTGCGCAGGTATATAAGTATGAAGTATGCGTTCTGAAATAAAATACTTGCGAGTGCAGCGAGTGTCGTCTTTTCCTGTTTGTCTTCACTGTGTCCGTGTCTGTGCGCTCCTTCACCAGCAAGGTATGATGATGATGCTTTCTGATTGCCAGGCTCTACGTCACGGCGCAGCTGTTTTCACACGATGTTTCAGCGCAGGTTGCACACAGTGAACATGCAGCCCGGATGCCCAAGGCTGCTAAATACAGCCACACTGGGGCCCGAGTTAGATTAGCACCAAGTATATAGTATATAATCTGCAGTCTGTCCATTCTCTTGAATGGTTTTGGTAACCGCGTTCTGGCACAAGTCCGCTCCAACATAATAACCGTTCGCAGATGATTGTGTAATATACCTGGAGATAACTAACCCTGATCATTAATATAAGCTGCAACCCTTTTTAAATTTTCCTTGAACCTTTAACTGCCGGCTTCTTGGCCAATCCCCCGTAGTGGATAAGCGCCACAAGTGAGGAGCACGCAAGCGAGCTGCAGTTGCTTTACAGCGAATCTGTTTATGGCGCAATAAACGTAGGCGCAATAGCACATACCCCTGTACACTCCGGTCATGGGTTCCGGGAGCTGTGACGCTCCCTTCAACGTCCCTTGTTCCACCTGAGACTCAAAGAGATCTCAGGCACCACCAGGGTAAGAAAAGATTTTATTCGAATGTTTTATTAGAAGATTGTATTCGAAAAAGGAACCGGGAGAAAAGCTTAAAACTGAACAAGAACAGCAAAGCAAAATAAACAAAGTATGCACTTACGTCTATCCAACGACTTGAAAGATCCGGCAGGAGGGCACTAATGGTGAGCAACTTAGAGCTGACATATACCCCGTGATGCAGAGATCACATAGCTCTTGGCTTACATATTAAAGAGCTTCGGGTAGGACCACATGCATATCCGCCTCATCACGAGCCCGTTGGTGGGGTCCCAAAAGCCGGGGGCTCCGATGATAACTGCGTGCACCATTACGCGTTGACTCAGTCGTGCCAGAGAGGGACCGGCAGGTTCGTATTTGATGACCTTGGCGTGCTGTGCGTCGGCGAATGCCTGTGGGCTGTTGTCGAAAGTACAGCAGACATCCAAGATGACTGCCTCTTCGCCACGCGCGAGGACGATGTCAAGGCAAAGGTTGGTGTCTCCAATTGGCCGGTTGTAGTATTTGATGAGGAACAGACACCGGTGCGCCGTAGGTAGACGCGACACAATGTTGTTGTGTCGCGCCGTGCACAGCGCACTCTTCGCCATGCACTGACACAGGACGCGTCATCATCATCATCATCATCAGCCTGGTCACGCCCACTGCAGGGCAAAGACCTCCCCCATACTTCTCCAACAACCCCGGTCATGTACTAATTGTGGCCATGTCGTCCCTGCAAACTTCTTAACCTCATCCACCCACCTAACTTTCTGTAGCCCCCTGCTACGCTTCCTTTCCCTTGGAATCCAGTCCGTAACCCTTAATGATCATCGGTTATCTTCCCTCCTCATTACATGTACTGATCATGCCCATTTCCACTAAGATGTCATTAACTCGCGTTTGTTCCCTCACCCAATCTGCTCTTTCCTTATCCCTTAACGTTACGCCTATCATTCTTCTTTCCATAGCTCGTCGCTCGTCCTCAGTTTGAGTAGAACCCTTTTCGTAAGCCTCCAGGTTTCAGCCCCGTAGGTGAGTACTGGTAAGACAGAGCTAATATACACTTTTCTCTTGAGGGATAATGGCAACCTTCTGTTCATGATCTGAGAATGCCTGCCAAACGCACCCCAGCCCATTGTTATTCTTCTGATTATTTCCGTCTCATGATCCGGATCCGCCGTCACTACCTGCCCTAAGTAGATGTATTCCCTTACCATTTCCAGTGCCTCGCTACCTATTGTAAATTGATGTTCTCTTCCAAGACTGTTAAACATTACTTTAGTTTTCTGCAGAATATTTTTTAGACCCGCTCTTCGGCTTTGCCGCTCCAGGTCAGAGAGCATGCATTGCAATAGGTCCCCTGAGTTACTAAGCAAGGCAATATCGTCAGCGAATCGCAAGTTACTGAGGTATTCTCCATTATCCTTTATCCCCAATTCTTCCCAGTCCAGGTCTCTGAATACCTCCTGTAAACACGCTGTGAATAGCATTGGAGGTCGTATCTCCGTGCCTGACGCCTTTGTTTATTGAGATTTTGTTGTATTCTTTATGAAGGACTACGGTGGCTGTGGAGCCGCTATAGATATCTTTCGGAATTTTTACATACGGCTCGTCTACACCCTGGTTCCGTAATGCCTCCATGATTGCTGAGGTTTCGATAAAATCAAACGCTTTCTCGTAATCAATGTAAGCTGTGTATAAGGGTTGGTTATATTCCGCGCATTTCACTATCACCTGATTGATAGTGTGAATATGGTCTATTGTTGAGTAGCCTTTACGGAATCCTGCCTGGTACTTTGCTTGACAGAAGTCTAAGGTGTTCTTGATTCTCTTTGCGATTACCTTAGTAAATACTTTGTAGACAACTGACAGCAAGCTGATCAGTCTATTATTTTTCAAGTCTTTGGCGTCCCCTTTCTTCTCGATTAGGATTATGTTAGCGTTCTGTCTGTCTACCATCTGTCCACCATCCTTCAACAAATCTGCTGTTACCTGATCCTCCCCAGCTGCTTTCCCCCTTTGCATATCTTCCAAGGCTTTCTTTACTTCTTCCGGCGTTACCTGTGGGATTTCGAATTCTTCTAGACTATTTGCTCTTCCATTGTCGTCGTGGGTGTCACTGGTACTGTATAAATCTCTACAGAACTCCTCAGCCACTTGAACTATCTCATCCATATTAGTAACGATATTGCCGACTTTGTCTCCTAACGCACACAGTTAATTCTTGCCTATTCCTAGTTTCTTCTTCACTGTTTCTAGACTTCCTCCGTTCCTGAGAGCCTGTTCAATTCTATCCATATTATAGTTCCTGATGTCCGCAGTCTTACGCTTGTTGATTAGCTTAGAAAGTTCTGCCAGTTCTACTCTAGCTGTAGGGTTAGAGGCTTTCATACAGTGGCGTTTCTTGATCAGATCTTTCGTCTCCTGTGATAGCTTACTGGCTTCCTGTCTAACGGCGTTACCACCGACTTCTATTGCGCACTGAGGCCCACAAGATTGTCGTTTATTGCTTCGACTCTAAGGTCCTTTTCCTGAGTTAAAGCCGAATACCTGTTCTGTAGCTTGATCCTGAATTCCCCCATTTTCCCTCTTACCGCTAACTCATTGATCGGCTTCTTATGTAGTAGTTTCTTCCGTTCCCTGCCCAGGTCTAGGGTAATTTCATTTCTTACCATCCTGTGGTCACTGCAGCGCACCTTGCTGAGCACGTCCACATCTGGTATGATGCCAGGGTTAGCGCAGAGTATGAAGTCTATTTCATTTCTAGTCTCGCCTTTCGGGCTCCTCCACGTCCACTTTCGGCTATCCCGCTTGCGGAAGAAGGTATTTATTATCCGCATTTTATTCTGTTCCGCAAACTCTACTAATAACTCTCGCCTGCTATTCCTAGTTACTGTTCCATGTTCCCGCACTGCCTTGTCTCGAGCCTGCTTCTTGCCTTCCTTGGCGTTAAAGTCGCCCATTAGTATTGTGTATTTTGTTTTCACTCTTCCCATCGCCGATTCCACGACTTCACAGAAGCTTTCGACTTCCTCGTCATCATGACTGGATGTAGGGGCGTAGACCTGTACAACCTTCATTTTGTACCTCTTAAGTTTCACAACAACATCTGCCACCCTCTCGTTAATGCTATAGAATTTCTGTATGTTACCAGCTATATTCTTATTAATCAGGCATCCGACTCCTTGTTCTCGTCTCTCCGCTAAGCCCCGGTAGCACAGGACGTGCCCGCTTTTTTGCACTGTATATGCTTCTTTTGGCCTCCTAACTTCACTGAGCCCTATTATATCCCATATACTGCCCCCTATTTCCTCCAATAACACTGCTAGACTCGCATCACTAGATATCGTTCTAGCGTTAAATGTTGCCAGGTTCATATTCAATGGCGGCCTGCTGCCAGGTTCATACCCATGGTGGCCTGTACAGAGCCAGGGATTCTTAGCACCCTCTGCTGCGTCGCAGATCTGACCGCCACCGTGGTCAGTTGCTTCGCAGCTGCTGGGGACTGAGGGCCCGGATGTGATTGTTGTGTTCATATAGGAGGTTGTGGCCAAGTACTGCACCAGGGTGGGCAATCCTGCTCTGGTGAGGGAGTGCGTTACCGGTTCTCGTCACCGGGATCAGGCCACACTCCAGGCCTGTTTATGCAATTTTATCAACAGGCGGATTTCTTCTTTTTTTTAAATCTGGTGGAAAATTGCAGGCATCGGGATTCGAACCACGGACCTCTTGTACGCGAGGCGGGTGTTCTTCCTCTACGCCACCGCTGCACAGGACCCGTGGTAGCGTCTAACGGGCATAGCCGCACCCCTTGTATCGCTGACCGCGTTCGGCCACAATAGACATGCAGTTTCTGTTGAGTTGAAGCAGGTCCAACGTAATTCTAAGAATGAAACTGGGTGTAAGATGGACGGACGGACGGACGGACGGACGGACGGACGGACGGATGGACGGATGGACGGATGGACGGACGGACGGACGGACGGACGGATGGACGGACGGACGGACGGACGGACGGACGGACGGACGGATGGATGGATGGATGGATGGATGGACGGATGGATGGATGGATGGATGGATGGATGGACGGATGGACGGACGTACGGACGGACGGACGGACGGACGGACGGACGGACGGACGGACGGACGGACGGACGGACGCTGTGAGCCTCCCCTTTGGAATGAAGTGGTTGGATGCGCCACCTAGCTATATACTGACTAATGTCCTACCTAGGTCGAAAAAAAAAGAAAAGAAGAAGTCTGTGAACGCCCACAATCAAATTATATGATCCGCTATTGTAAAGTTTCCTGTTGTACATCTCCGTTTTTCGTCGTTTTCCTTCTTTTCTTCCACCAATCTTCCAATCGCCACTTACTAATCTCTATTGCCGACGTGTTTACTTTTACAATGCTCTCGCTGTACCCAAATGCTTCAAAGAAGCCAGTGGCGCCGAAATCAACCACTGGGCAGACACCTTCACATTCTATTAAAACATGCTCCATTGTTTCCCTAACTTTACCGTAGCAAGCACATACTTCTTCCTTCTTGTATCTCGCTTTATTGGTGCGTGTTCTAAGGTATCGCGATCTCGCTTCGAAAAGTAATAAGCTTCCCTTTGAGTTATCATAAATTATTTCTTTCCTGATTTCGTTTTCTTTTTCGCTTAAGTAGTTACTCATGGCAAGATTCTTTCCCATCGCGGCCACCCATGAGATTATTTCAGCCTCTCTGACTTAATAACATGGAATCTGGAATCTGGAATAACATGGAACCTTAATAACATGAAAATAAACATGGAAGCTGCGGCACTACTACTGTACCCGCCTGTTTGTTTCAGAGATTAAACCTGATATTGCTTCCTTCTAGCGCCCTCTCCGTCTTCACCGTGTACATCATAAACAGCAACCGGGATAAAGGGCACCCTTGCTTCAGTCCCTTGTTGATATCAACTTTCTCCTCGGTATTTTTTGGGTAAATCTCTGTCAAACGCTGCAGACAATTGTCACATAAGCCTTCCACTTCCACAATATCCCACAAAATGTGGCGGTCTGTGTTTTCAAAGGCTCCTGTAATGTCTAAAAAGGCGGAATATAACGGTCTGCTTTCTACTTATGATATTTCAATACACTGAGTAAGAACAAATAAGTAATCATCCAAACGTCTAGCTATTCTGAAGATATTGTGAAGTTCTCCCAAAATGACTTTATTCTCTGTCCATGCTTGCAGCTTTACTTTGATTGCCTGCATTTCTAGCCTGTATATTACCGATGCAATAGTCAACGGTCTATACAAGTGAGTTCTACCTTTTTCCCCCTTACCTATATAAATTAAATTCATACTACTTTGTCGCCAACAGTATGGTATTCATCATTCTTTTGAAGGTTTTTCCACTGCTTTCAATTGAGCTTCCTTAGTTTTGGTCCTAGTTCATTAATCAGTCTAATGGGAACCTCGTCTAGCCCTGTGGCTGTGTGCTTAGGAATTTTTCCTTCGTCTTTTTCCAGTTCAAATTTATCAGCACCAGCTCCTTTTCCAGTGCGTCTCATTCATGCTCTTTCTTTATTCAAATACAACCTCGTCATTGCCTTGAAAAGATTCGGCTGTTATTTTTTCGGATGTAATTTATTGCCGCTTCCCCTTCCAGTTTATTTCCATCTTCGTCTAGGATATGTTGTTGTATGGTCGTTGACTCCTTGCCAAATAATTTTATGCGGTTCCAAAATATTCTACGTGCGGCCTTCTTTTTCTCGTGTATTTCGGACAACCAACGTTCATTTTCACCTTTTATCTTTGGTTGTAGTAATATCACGCAAGGGTGAAGGCACGGTCCCATATAGTGGAGACACTTCATAGGTGACAAAGGTCAGCTGGCGAAGGACGCGGTAAGGTCCGTAGTATCGCGAGAGGAGTTTCTCGGAAAGACCAACACGCTGAGTTGAGAACAAACTAGCACAAGAGCACCTGGTTCGTACTCCACGTCGTGATGGCGCTGGTCGTAACGGCGCTTCTGGAATACCTGAAACTGAAAAACAAATGCGGGCAATCTGGCGTGTTTGGGTCCCTTGGGCTATGACATCCTGAGTTTACTCTGCAGGCGAGCCTATTGTGGTCGAAAGAAGCCTCTCGAAAGGCAAAGTCGGTTGACGGCCGAAGAGGAGATAGAAGGGTGAGTAGCCTGCTATGTCGTGGCACGAGAAATTCGAAGCGAACGTGACAAACGGTGGAGCAGTGTCCAAGTTGCGATGATCGTATGAAACACACATTGCTAGCATGTCAGGTAATGTGGGGTTAAGGCATTCGGTAATACCGTTAGTTTAAGAATGCTAAGCAGTAGTAAGCTTGTGTTTAGTAGCACATGATCGAAGTAAGTCGTCTATGACATTGGCAAGAAAGTATCTGCTGCGATCGGTGAGAAGTTGATCTGGCGCACCAGTGTAAGATAACGCCGTGAAGCGAGAAGTCAGCGACGACTGTAGCGCAACTGGTCGGTAAGGATCTAAAGCACAGGGGGGTTATATAGTCCGTAGCGATGGCAATCTACCTATTTTCGTTATTTGATATTGGGTATGGTCCGAGAAGATCAACGCTAACGCGAAGAAAATGGTCGGTCGGTATATCCAAAGGCTGCAGCAGACCTGCAGGATGCACAGCTTGTCTTTTCTGGCGTTGACACGACTCACACGCGGCAACATAGTGTAGGACGGAGCGGTTGAGACGGGGCCAGAAAAACCGTCGCCGAATTAAGTCATAGGTCTGAGTGACGCCAAGGTGTCGAGCAGTGGGAACGCCGTGCAGTTGCTGGAGTACAATCTATCGAAGATGCGATGGAATTATGGTTAGGAGCACGGGCCCGTCAGTGTGAATGTTGCGGCGATACGATGCCATATTGTAGCCCGAACGCGTGAAGGGATGGTCAGACGGATCGGAGAGCAGGCATTCGATAATGTGTCGTAATGATTCATCACGTCGTTCTTCACTACCAATGTCTTTCAAGGCGGAAAACAAAAGAAGGCAGATAGGTGCGACATCAACTAAACTGTCCGGTGCATCAACGGGATGACGAGACAGGCAGTCGGCGTCTTGATGTACATGACCCGACTTGTAGAGGACAGTGTATGTGTATTCCCGCAACCGTACAGCCCACAGACCGAGGCGTTGAGGGGATCCTTGAGGGAAGAAAGCCAACAAAGGCGTGGTGGTCGGTTGTAACTGTAAATGGTCGACCATATATGTAGGGTCTGAATTTGCCCATTGCCGAAATGAGGGCGAGACACTCACTCTCGGTAATCGAGTAATTGCGCTCGGCTGGAGAGAGGAGGCGGCTGGCGTAGGCGATAACGCGGTTGTCCCCACATTGGCGTTGAGCTAAAAGTTCGCCGATGCCATAGCCACAGGCGTCAGTGCGGATTTCAGTCGGGATGGAGGCGTCAAAATGGGCGAGAACACGAGGTGTGGTGAGCAGCGGGATGACCTGCGAGGAAGCAGACGCTTGTTCCGAGGCCGAGCAGAAAAGAACGTCTTTCTTCAGGAGGTCAGTCAGGAGACGGGAAACATGGGCGAAATTTTCCACAAACCTTCGGAAATAAGAGCAAAGGCCAAGAAAGCTTCGAGTAGCTTTGGCACAATTTGGTACGGGGAAATTCTGCACAGCATTAACTTTAGTGGGGTCAGGGCGAATGCCTGACGAATCGACGAGGTTTACGAGCATGGTTATTTGGCGGTGGCTGAACTGGCACTTGGATGAATTGAGCTGCAAGCCAGCGGTGCATAAAAAAAAAGGACAGATGGAAGTGTTTCAAGATGAGTCGAAAAAGTTGAAGAGAATACGACGACGTCATCTAAGTAGCACAAACAGATGGACCATTTCAAACCACGCAAGAGCATGTCCATCATCCATTCAAAGGCCAACGCGACATTGCACAAGCCAAAAGGCATTACCCGGAACTGATATATGCCGTCTTACATGGCGAATGCGGTCTTTTCATGGTCCATTTCATACACGGCAATTTGGCAATATCCACAGCGAAAGTCTACCGATGAAGAATAGGTGGCACCTAGGAGACAATCCAGAGCATCGTCAATGAGGGGAAGTAGGGATACGTCTTTCTTGATGATCGTGTATAGATGAGGATAGTTAACGCAGAATCACCAGCTGTTATGCTTCTTTTTGAAGGGAACGAAAGGAGAAGCCAATGGGCTGGAAGAGAGTTCAATATTTCCTTTGGCCAGTATTTTGTCAACCTCGCTCTGCATAACTTGTCGCTCAGAGGGAACCACCCGGTATCGGCGTTGGCGAACAGGTGCTGCTTCTCCAGTATTTATGCGGTGGTTCACGACCGTAGTTTGACCCAAAGGGCGATTGTTCAGGTCGAAAATGTCGGAGTATGACTCGAGGAGGCCACAGAGCTCTGCGGCTTGTAGGGTTGAGACGTCCAGTGCAATCATCTTCGTAAAGTCGTCGGAAGAGGCAGACGCAGAAGGCGCAGAATGAGCACCGGTTGAAGACGGTGCAACAGATAGAGCATAAATGTGACACTCGTGCGACGGTGACAACGTGGTAAGAGATATGCCCCAAGGAAGTACTTGCGGGCCCTGTCTCTATGCTACAGAAGTGATGGTGTGTGGGAAGGCGACATTGACAGAAAGCGGGACTGAAGTCGCGGGAGTAAGGACATAGTCTTCGTCAGGTGTAGGTGGGCAGGCTAAAACAGTGATGCAAGTTGCAGCTACAGACAGGAGGCGAATAAAATGCGCAGGCCGAACCTGAGTTGGAGCTTGGGCAGGAAGATCAATGGGAAGGGGTAGGTCAAGTTGTACAACACGAGCTGAACAGTCAATCAGAGAATAATGGACGGTCGAAAATTCGGGTCGCAGGATCACATTGTGAGGGCAACGTTTGAGCACAATAAAAAAAATGGACGTGTGCTGACCAGTGACACTCATACGTGCAGTACACATTCCAA
Organism: Dermacentor albipictus; assembly: GCF_038994185.2. Taxonomy (NCBI): domain Eukaryota; kingdom Metazoa; phylum Arthropoda; class Arachnida; order Ixodida; family Ixodidae; genus Dermacentor; species Dermacentor albipictus. The sequence continues at coordinate 89,568,319 of NC_091822.1, forward strand.
GCACAGCCGGAGTTCCACCGTCGGCGACGTGGAGCCGTCGTGTCGGAGCAGTAGTGAGTAATGTCTTCAAGGGCGTTCGAAGCTCCACACTCATGATGGAAATTTGCACTCCAGTGCCGATGACTGCTTTAACGGGCAAACCACCCACGTCCACGTCCAGAATGTTCCCATCAGTAGGCAGTGTCAGCAGAGGGATTTTAGGGTGGGGTGCTAGAGTAGAGTCACCTCCAGGAGCTGGCCCAGTTTCCCATCTGAGAACGGTGACACGGTAAGCTGGGGATGGGGAGCGACACAGCTGGTGCGAATGGGAACGGTGACTGCGTGGTGATGGCGAGCGACTGGTCGCAGTGGCTCGAGTGTTGTCAGGTGTGTCTTCAACCTCGCTGCACAGTGCAGGCGGGCGAGGATTCAGTGGGGAGCGGCGTCAGGCGGGAAAGCTTGGTCGAGATTGGGCTGGCCGGGAACTTCTGCAATGGCCAGAGATGTGGCCAACGCGTCCGCAATAAAAGCACATGGGTCTATCATAATGTGTACGCCATTCGGCGAGGTTGCGATAGCTTGTATACGGATCGTCTTGGCTCCGGTGAACAGGCGCGAAGGCAGCAGAGGAAAAAAACCAAGTCAGTATGGTTGGCGGAGCAGATTGACAGAAGACCCACATTGCCAAGTTCTTGGTGAATGACCGGCTGAATGAGAGACACGACGTGCCGTGAATCGTTAAAGCACATTGCGTCACTGGCGGGCGGGGAGGGTGTGCTGGAGACCCTGCTTCGATTTCTCGCCGGACGATACGTACGACTTTCTCGGAGGAGGTATGCTCACGCGGTACACAAATGTCTTCGCATGTCGGTGAAGCTACGGTATTGGGTAGACGCGCACATTTTCAAACTAGGCGGCGGCTCTTCGCGTCTTCAAAGCGGCGACATTCCGTAGTGATCTCATTGGCCGTTGCTATATTCTTGCAAACAAAGAGGTTAAACGCGTGGACCGCAATGCCTTTCAAAACGTGGCTGACTTTGTCTGCCTCTGCCATATCATTATCCACCTTGCGGCAAAAAGAGAGGACGTGCTGGATGTACGCCACGTAAGATTCAGCGGGCGTCAGTGCACCGATCCCAAGGTCCTTCTTAGCTGCCCGTTGGCGGCTGACACGTTTGCCGAACAAATCTCTAAGCTTTGGTTTGCACTGGTGCCAACATGTGCCTCGAACCAGACCCTGCTGTTTTGTTTAGGTGGAATATAATATTAGCCAGCATAAGCGTGTTATCCCCCCGGTTATGTGCACTGACCCGTTCGTAATTCTGCAACCAGTCGTCAGCGTCAACGTTGCCAAGCCCGAAAAACATGCCAGGGTGGGCAAGCTAGGCCTGGATGACCATCGGTGGGGACGACGGGGCTGTGGTTGAAGACTCTCCTTCAGATGACATAGCGGCCATAGTACGTTCGCTGCCGAGCTCCGTCTTGCGCAAGTGATTGCCCAGCAACTCCACCAATGATGTTATGAGGAGGAAGAAGCGTACGGCTATTTACAGATGGCTTTTAATGGTGGAGTCAAGAAGCATAGAACAGCAACAAAAACCTAAACTCTTCTTCGTCGTCTTCAAGGCCACCTCAACAATCAGAGTCCTCTTCTTCCCACATTACAGTCTGTGTCGTTATAAATCGTAAATAGTGTTCAGTGTTTAATCCCTCCTTGCCGTAATATTCTGGTAGAGTGGCGTTCCCCATCCTCACCATCGAGCTCCACAGCGGCCGCAATGTCGAGCTTTCTGCCACCACGATGCGCAAGAGGACCCGAAAAAGAAGACTAACTGTTCCTGGGTCTCGAGCTGGCCTGTTCAACTGGCCAGTTCGAGGCTAAAGAGCACTTCTTCGTCTCTTGATAATGGAATAGCGCGGTTATTTAGTTCTGCAGAAGCCTGTAAGATGGAGCAATGTTCATGACTGAGTTAGATTGCCGTTGCTGAAGTATCCAGTTGTTGCTGAAATTACTGACGTATCTGTAATGACAGTCCATCACTTCGTTATCCCCACCGTGGGGATCATTGACCCTGTTTTTTCTTGGAGCCGAAGAGCCCCTGACTGGCAGGGGCGCCACCCCTGCCATTCGGCAAACAAGCATTTACTTTTGAATAATGCCAATCAACTCTCCGTTCTCAATATGTTAAAACGTGTAAACATTGCCTCCACCAAACCGAGCCCCGAACATATCCAATCAGGAATAAATGCAGTACCCTATTTATTCTGCTGATTTACTAACCACTTTTTAAACTGTGGCAATATATTAGTCATAACAATGCTGCTAACAGTGGTTGCAGTAGCCCATTTTTGCCTACAAGTTCAGGTGTTAAGTGTAAAGTTAAGTGTACGATGCTTCTAAACCCTACTATTTCTCCTGAATTGTTATGAAACATTGTGCCAACACCGACATTAGGAGTGTTCTTTCTGTACTTGTGACGTTTCAGAATGTCCATCGTAGAATCAAACTTAATTCTATTCGGTTCAATTGCAAATGCGCAATTTAACTGCATCCTATGCTTCACCTTTTAGCATAGGTGTGCTGCGCTAGTAGGCTACACTTAACTCAGTGCTTCAGTTTTAGGCCCGCATTCAGAAACAGAACTTAAGTAGGGCGTCAATAAGCGAGGGAAAAGTACAAGTGTTAGGAAAGTTTTAGGCGAGTACTTCAAAAACGACACTTAAGTATCGCTTTCGAAAGTAACACTTTTCGAGTCAAGTATGTCGTCTGGTGTCGAGGATACGTAAATATTTTACGTGTACAATAGGTTCAATCACAAAAAAAAATATTTTTGCAGCAGAGTAATGTGGATATAACTATTGCAGTGCTTGCTCGCGCATTCTTCTGAGTAAAATACAAAGAACGGTTCGGTTTCAGCGCTTTACTCAAACTCGTCTGGCCACAAGTTCACGTTGGCTCTCGCAGCCACTGCGGTTCTGCGTGTCGCCGTCCCGACTTTTTTCTTGGTTTTGCTGCTGAAAACTTGCGGTGTTCTTGCGCAGAGAGTGTATGTGCGTTGCGTGTTTTCAACCCGCGCGGACGATGCAAAAAAGGAAAACAAACTTTTCTGAGGAAGAACGCGCCGTGCTCCTTGAGTTCGTTTCGTGCCATCGCAGCCTTTCGACAGTGAAAAACCTCCGCGTCATCTCCTCCAGGACTTCTGATGGGTACATGAGTGCAGTCGATGCACCCACTCACACCAGGAAACCATGCGATGGCGTAGAACTCCTCCATTACTGATGCCAAATCATTAGCATTTGGCAACTTGACGAGCTGCGGGGAACAAAGTATCGACAGTCATTCTTGACATTCGTGCAATGATTCGAGACACAGTTGCTTGCGAAACATTAACGAGGTTTCCGGTTCCTGAAATGTTCCGGCGCCGTAGAATCGCAGCACGATTAGAAGCTGGACCAGCAGCGGCACGGGGTGACCGCGTTCGTTGCCTTTGGGGACCAGTGGCAGCATTTGTAACAGCCGTAACACCGCTTGCTTGGAAAAGCGGTACCGCCACGAGAATTCCGCGTCGTTGTATGCTTCCATAGGATTCTGTCGATCCTTAAGCCGTGGCCGTAATGGCGACACGTATCGGTATGCCTCATTCTCCGTAATATTGCGCACACGTCCGGCGAAATCGGCAAAATCGTCGAGGCTGCCATAGCAGGCGGCCATCTTGCTTGCTAGGCTACAGGAGTGAAAGTCGTACTTAAGGTTGCCAATGACCGTACTTTACTTTCCGGCACTCAAGTGTCGATTAAAGTTTACCTTAAGTACAAGCTTTGTCTATGAAAGGCGTTTAGCATTGATCGGCTACTTAAGTAATAAGTTAAGGGTAAGTTCCGTTTGTGAATACGGGCCTTAGTTCCACTCATTCTAACTTTCCGGCTGTCCACTACCCGACTGTAAATTTGTCAGGTTATTTTGTTACTGTCCGAAAATACCCCTAATATTTGTATTTTACCAAGCAGGTGTGGCCTTAGGCTTGTAAAAGGCAAGGAATGACACTTTCCTGCGCTTTGTGCTCATTCGCCTAATTATATGACGTTTCTGGAAGTACGCCTTACGTACGACTGAACGTATCAAGTTGATATCAAACAATAAGTTTTTTTAGCGCTACGCCCACAGCGGGATGTGCTGGGTAACGCTTTTTCGGTACCACATCAGACTTCTTTAGTTGTCTGCAGCAGTTTCCCACACGCCGCAAAGGTCATTTTCGCCCCATACAGGTGACAAGGACGAACTGGCGCCAGCCGTGCATCCTGACTACAGCACGACAGACACATCCACCGGTACATCGGGTCATGCGTTTCGGTATCGTTATTGTGCTGTTCTTTCGTATACTTGGCAGCAGATGTTGAAACAGGAATATAAACGCACTATAAAGAGCGCAATAAACATACCTAAGTGCTTGACCTGAAATCCCGGCGGATGTGGCTCTTGGATGTTGCTTGTGTTCATTCGTCGAAGTTATATGTAAGGAGCATTGAGCCTAAAGTTCTTTTATAGAGCAAATTTATCACTAATTGCACGTCGTGAATACAGACCCAGACTGCGGCTTTTGTTATGCCAAGTGCACATCAGAGACACCATATGCCACAACCAATTCTATTCCCATTTTCCGATGATAGTGGATAAAATCTACCCATGGAGCAGTCTCCAAACGCATATTGAGCGCGTAGGGATAGCGCTATTATATTTGGTAATTTGTTGTATTGACTAAGAAAACCCCTATGATGCAGCACAAGAACTATGACTTCTTTCGGGGAAATATTAACACAACAGTTGCAATAAACATGTTACACGCCAGGAATGATTTTCTTGTGGCTGGTGGACATGGTGGTTTAGTATCCGCTTCTATAGGGAACTTAGATTAGGATATAACGATAGGGACACACCTATTAAAATATTTACTTGTTTGCGTGCCGTGCAAAATCAAAGCGTTCTTTGTAATAATCAAAGTATACACACTATGTTGCGCAGAGCGTTCATAATTTTGGAGCTCAATGACAGGAGCACAATGCAACTGCCACTGGCTATCACGTTGCTACATTTCCAATTTATGTGAACATGGCCGGAGACAAGTCAAGGAATAAGCTGTGCAGTCGAATATCATTGCAGTGGCTGATCAGCAATGCAGAATGCCATCCGTAGCAACAATATCTCCAAATACGCTAATTGTTTTTGTGATGTAAACACCTCGCTTATTCCTGCATTCAAATAGTTAAGTATTTCTGGAGATGACAACAGAAGCATTGGTTCGATGCTGCCCGGTCGAGCAATGCAACACAGGCGTATTCTTTTTATTTTAACTTATAGGGACCAGCCGCTACTATGTTGTACAAACAAGCCGATGCCGTACAAGAGTCTTCGGGTGCGGGCACAGGCTTACAACATAGCCAACCATGCTGCTTTATGCGGTTATTCACCAAGTTTGTGGTGTTGAATGATTTTTGTGTCACACAAAGATCAAGGAACGCCCAAAGTTTTCCAATCATTCACCATTCTTAACAGAGGCCCTACGTGTGTTAGGGCGCCATCGCTTAATCTGTGTTGGAGTTCTTAAATGACTCCGCTGTTTGTACACGTGACACAGCAGTGTGTCCCATATGTAATTTCATAATGCTACGTTGATTTTTGGGCCACAGGACACCTATTTTATATGTGAGTCTATTTTACGATAATGTTTGGGTGCAGCCATGTAAGGGCTGTTAGTGCTGGTTTTTTTTTCTATCTGTAATTACGAAACACACGTAGGCGCTACAAAGCATACAGTTTGTTTATATGCATGAAAAGATATGTACGGATCCTTTAGGCATTTCATCAACATCTTAATGTTATGTCAAGGTGCAGAAAGCTGAAACACTTTTTGTGTAGCATGCCAGGACCAGCGTTGCCAGAGTGGGTTATTGATAGCCTAATTGGGCTACTTTTTTATGTGAGTTGGCACCAAAAATTCCAAGTTGGCTGACTGGCTTTATTTGGGATATTTTTGTCTTGAGGGCTTTCGAGTCCCGAGAAAAATCCACATTTACAAAATATGGAGTTGCGCCGTAAAGCCAACAGCTCATTGCTGCTACAAAAATATGCAGGCAATCTCGAAGGCTTTTTTTTTTAGCAATGCCGGCGAAGGCAGGATGGCGTTAAGTCATGGCTGTCATATTTATACGTCATTCCAGCCCTAAGCTATCTTCTTTTCGTTTTGGTTTCGGCGCCATTTGCTGCCAGTTCACGTGCGGTTAAGTACGATAAACGGCGGGGCTGACAGCTGTAGAGTGCACGTTCCATGCGGACTGCTATACAGCAAACCATTCTGTCGACCTAACACAACCCCTGAAGAGAATACGATGACGTCATCCAAGTAGCACAAATATATGGACCCTTTCAAGCCACGCAAGAGCATGTCCATCATCCGTCCAAAGGTGGCCGTGGTATTGCACAAGTATCCGCACGCATGTCGTAGCCAGTCGTTTTCACACGTGGTCCTTCAATGTTGATCGAGGGTTCCTCGAAACCTATTGCTTGGTTTTCCCACAAATCACTGCGTTATTTCTTTTACCCAATAAACCTGTGAAAAAATCCATAAGTCGCTCTAAATGAGAAACACGACGGTTCGAGTCTTTATGTACGTGCCCAGAGAGGCGCAGTAGTCTCGACTGTCGATCAAAGCGAAATATTCTGCTCAAGTATCACAAAGCATCAACAAGCATCAGGAATGCAAAAAAGATTGCCAGAAATCCAATGTTCCTCCTGCTGTCCGAGCTCGCTTTGTGCCTTCCTGTGCAGCCTCTTACAAATGCACCAGTCCAACGCGTGTTCAGCCAGGTTTCGTTGACCGAGAATGATTTGAGGAGCCGCATGTCGGATAAGACACTGCAGGCTCTCAATCCCCACTGCAGTGGGGATTCTTGCAAAGATTTTCAGCCAGATGAACAGCTTCTGTCGCGTTTCCACTCTGCACTTCTATATGGTCCACGCTGCAGCAAAAGTTAACTCAAATAGGGCTAGATTGTATGTTTAATCCATTGCCGTAAATCCCCAGTGTGACAAGTATCAATTGGGGCTCTACGCAATGTCCTTGTTATCGTTATTTCTTTATTTAGTCAGGCAGCTACGCATTACGTGAAAGAAGGTTGCATATTATTACAATAATAATCTCTATATATGTGTAAAACGATGTTCGTCCAAAGTAAAGATGGCAACGTAATTTCTCACCAAAAGTCGGCAAGTGATTGCCTCGCCAGCTTCTGGATGATAACTCGCCAGTTTTCATACTATACTCCTGCGACGTTTTTTTCCTTGGAACTTTGTGCGTAAGAGTAATTGTGATTACGGCTGACTTTTACTTTACCATCATTGTAATTCCTCTTCGTTCGTTTTAAGTCATCACACCAAACTTTGCTCACGCTTATTTTCCAGCTGTGATGAGAAAGAGAACCTCCGTTCGAAATACATAATAGGTGCTTGTGGTACTGTTACGGCCGCATGTTATTATTTTTGCACGCATACCCGCCGAGGTTGCAGAGTAGCTATGGTGTTGGGCTGCTGAGCACGAGGTCGCGGGACGGAATCCGGGACACGGCGGCCGTATTTCGATGGGGGCGAAATGCAAAAACACCCGTGCACTTAGATATAGGTGCACATTGGAGAACCACAGGTCGTCGAAATTTCCGGAGTCCTGCACTACAGCGCGCCTCATAATCAGAAAGTGGTTTTGGCACATGGAACTCCATAATTGTTTTTTATATATGTATAGTTGTTTTGCTGCCTTTCGGTTTGTAATGCTTGAATTTGTTAGACCAAAGGGTTTGCTTTGTACTTAACTTCATGAAAGACGTACGCGGGGGACCCATATAAATCGATTTTGTGTGTTCCCTGGTGGGATTGCATTTCTTAATTTTTTCTCCAAGTCGCACGAGAAGTGAGGTGCACAGTCCTCCTCGCAAATTTGGGAGCACATGCATTTGTGCCTGCATTCGCAGAAACTTACGTACAAGTTCTCATATTGCATATTACCAGCGGGAATGCCTGTTTAAATATTGTGATAGTAATACTTATAATAAACATTAGATAGTAATACTACCTGGATTATTGCGAGGGACGTAATCAAGGTGGAAATTAAAACCATAAAGTTTAATTCACCCCTTCTGTTATGGGACAGCAGGTCATTGTGTTTGTTCTTACTCAAAGGCGAATTGCAGTCACAACTGCCGCTTCTTCGCACAAGGAAAATGTGTGGAAGGTTTCAAGTTTTCTTCGCAGGCCTCCAAGCGGCAGCATTCGCTAACTCTGCGTTGAGTTGCTTTTATAACACATCTAAAAGCACACACCATTATTTTTCTCTTGGAGAGCAACACAAAGAATCTAGTTCAAATAAAATACTTATGTTTCTTACACCATTCCGAATTTAATTGTCTTGTTTAAGTCTGGTCTCAAATAACAATTTATTGATATCTCAGTATGTGTTCCCTTGTAGAAAAAATAATTGCTTAATCACTCAGGCAAAAAGAACTCTCCCGTCGCGCAGTATTTTTGCCTATTGTCCAAACTGTGTAAAATGTTCTGCCCATATCAGTCGCGGTAATGTTTCTCCTGACGGGAGAACAATTTCAGGCCGCCCTCTTTGTTCGGGTTCGTATTGAAAATCTGAGCGCATATTTCCGCTGTAAGTCAGCACACCCAGTAATCAATATGTCTATTGTAGTAATTCCATTAACGTATCCCATTCAACAAACGAAATTAGAAAAAGAAAAATGCATTCGCGTAGCTCTACTCCAGAAAATAACAGCGCACAGTGCATTGATAGAATCATGAAGTCTTCACGTGGGTATTGTGCTGAAGTATTACGCAGCTTTACTTTTTTTATGCGTATATTAACTTATTAAAATATAAAGAAAAGGGACATGTACTATTCTATTTGGGCATTTAGGAATTTGTATGTCAAGTATACGGAGTCTTCATTCATACACACTTTCAAGGGGGCTTGCAAATGAAGGCTCCCTAATTCAGTAAGGTTCCCGACACCCTGTGCGATTAACCAATGCATTTGCGAGTTGTCCTCTCCCTGTAATATTATATTGCGTTGAATTCATAAATGACGCTCACTCGTTTTCCACGCTGTAGAAACTGTAAATACCTCTACTCGTACATAACTGCCCAGGCATTAAGGGTTCATTTCTTTAAATATAGAAAGTGTCTACTTCCAATAGAACGCGCAAAGTCATTTTGTACAAGTGAGCAGTCGCAATCATCGCAACTTTACAATCACTACCTTTATCTTACTGTGGAAATAATTAATATAAACGTGAAATACTTACAATGTACAAGTAAACAAGGCAGCGAAAGCACTGACATACATGCAGAAATTTACCAGGTTACTGTGGCAGTAGCTACAAGGCAAACAATTAAAACAAATGTGCGAGACTTCTTTTCTGTTTCCAATGTCAACTGAAAACAAACAAGTATACAATACGGATATTTTGATCAGAGGTCAGTATCCATCTTATGACATTTTTACCTAGATGAGTGAAGAATTCGGAAATTTGCTTGTCATTTATTGGCGGTATTAGTTGCATATTGGCTTTCGCTCGAGCGCGGACACAAAGTCCTTCATAACCAGAAAGAAATGGCGATAAAAATGTTGGCAATTTCGTCCAAAGGTGGAGCAATGAGTGCTATATAGCGATGTTGGGCATTGCCCTAGTTCCAAGTACGCTGTTCAAACAATACGTGGATGCGACATGTGGCGCAACGTAGCACGTCTTATATCTGCTGCAGCGCAGCAGGAGCAGAGCCAATGCAGATACTTGTCGTCTCCAAAGTTAGCGCGGTGTGGAACAGCAGCAGGCGTCAAACCTCAATCGTGCACGAAATAAGACGGATGGAATGTCTTCAGCGTTTGCCCCTGCCTAATGAAATGGATAGGTATATAATATACCCTTGATGCAGATTATACTTTTCCCCGAAGACTATCTCGAGGAGCAGAAGGGCTCGTAGACAAGGAAAGAGCAGCGTAGGCCATGACAGACATTATTGCCCAGCGGTGCAATGACCTCGACTGTCTTTGACATTTACGTTGATATGACATATGATATTAATATGACATTTACACAATTGACATATTACGCATGCTGAAGAGTGGCAACTGCAAATGTTCATCAGCTCGTGTGGGAATGAGAAGGGCTCAAGGTATATCGCAATATGAACCAGCCTAAGGAGCTGACATCGTTTGAGGACTCAGTCCTGTTCACGGGATGGCGCCAGAGACCCTCAGCTCAGTGCGGAGTTTTGTGTGCGATGCTCCTAGAGTGCTACATACAAATTGCGTGTTTCTTTATTACGCTGCAAGTGGGCGCCGCGACGAAGAAGACGAACTGCTCCTCTGTCTCGAGCTGTCAGCTGAAGCGGCTATAATGTTACAAGCATCTTTATTTCTGTATCTGCCACCTAAATCTATGCCCTAATTAAAATGGACGATATGTTTCACCCTGATTCAATTTCCCGTTTAGGCTTTTCTCTCTCTCCATCTCGTTAGCCTTTAACTGCCGGCTTCTTGGCCAATCTCCCGTAATGGATTATACCACAAGTGAGCAGCAAGCAAGCAAGCAAGCAAGCGAGCAAGCTGCAGCTCTTTTACAGCGAAGCTGTTTATAGCAAGGTTCTGTGTATTTTGCTGTGCTTCAAGGAAGACATTGCCATACCCTAGTGATAGTTCAGAAAGGGTCCAGGCACAATGACACATACCCCTGTAAACTCCGGTCGTCGGTTCCGTGATATGCGACGCCCACTTCAACGTCCCTTCTCCCACCTGGAACTCAAAGAGGTCCCAGGCACCACAAGGGTAAGAACATATTTATTCCAATGTATGGCACATAAAGAACCGGGAGAAAAGTTTCAAAGTGAACAAGAAAAGAACGGCAAAGCAATATAAATATGCACACTTACATCCATCCAAGGACTTGAATAATCCAACAGGAGGTCTCTAATGGTGAGCAATGTAGCGCTGGTATATCCCTCGCGATGCGGAGATCACGTGGCTCACGGCTTACCTCATGAGGAGCTTCAGGTAGGACCGTAAGCATATCGGCCGCATTACGAACTCGTTGGCGGAGTGCCAAGAGGCCAAGGCTCCAATGATAACGGCGTGCACTCTTACACGTTGACTCAGTCGTGCCTGACAGAGACCGGCAGGTTCGTATTTGGTGTCCTTGGCGTGCTGTGCGTCGGCGAACGCCTGCGGTGTCGGCGAACGCCTCCTCGCCACGCGCCAGGACGATGTCAGGGTGAAGGTTCGTGTCTCCGATTGGCCAGTTTTAGTAGATGATGGGATGAGGAACCGATCACAGCGCACCATAGAAAGACGCGACACGACGTTGTTGTGTTGCACAGTGCACAGCGCACTCTTCGCCATGCAGTGACACAGGACTTGTGGTAACGTCTAGCCGGCATAATCGCACACCCTGCATCACTGACCGTGTTCGGTCACCATCCACATGCAGGTTCTGTTGAGGTAAAGGAGGTTCAGCATAGTCCTATGAATGAACCACCAGTCCGCAAACCGGGTTCAAGAATCCGAGTACATGAAGCGCCAACTGGCGGCGTCGACGGACACGCACTGCGGAACCTTGCCCTGGTTGGGCTTGTCATGTAGAGCTGAATATCTCGAGGCCATTCGTATGGTCCGGAGTGTGCAGAACACCATACCTTTGTTCAAGTTCTGTGTCTACTCGGTCTCAACTGCTAACCAGCTTCGGTAGTCGTGCACCTTCAGAAAGTGGAATGACTTATGAAGTTTTATAAGTATTGTTACAGGGGGGAAGAAGCGCACGGCTAGTCACATATGGCTTTTAATGGCCGAGCTAACAACCATAGAACAGCGACGAAAGCCTAAACTCTTCTTCGTCGGTTTCAAGGCCACCATCAGCGTCCTCTTTTACCCACACTACAGAGTGGGACATCACCCCCGTCGCAAAAAGCACCTTATTGGTGCGGCGCATCGGTCCGAGAAAGATACGGTTTGAGACGGGTGACGTGGATTATGTCAGACGTGGTGCCATCCAGTGGAGAGACTTCATATGTTACAGAGGTCACCTGGCGAAGGACGCGGTAAGGGCTGTAGTATCGCGAGAGAAGTATCTCGGAAAGGCAAACACGCCGAGTTGGAGAACAAACCGGCACAAAAGCACGTGGTTCGTACTCCACGTCGTGATGGTGCTCTTCGAAACGGCACTACGGGTGCATCTGTGACACAGAAAGAAGAATGCAGGCAATTTGGCGCGCTTGGGTCGATGGGGCTAGACATTGTGAGTGTACTCTGTCGGCGAGTCTAGTGTGGTTGAAAGCATAGTCTCGAAAGTCGGCTCACGGCCGAAGAGGAGATCGTAGGGTCGAATGACCCAGCTATGCCGTGGCGCGAGGAACTCAAAGCGAACGTGACAAACGTTAGAGCAATCTCCCAGTCGTGACGATCGGTGGAAACACACATTGCTAGTATGTCAGCTAGTGGGGTTTAGGCGTTCGATAAGACCGTTAGTTTGCGGATGGTAAGCGCTAGTAAGCTTGTGTTTACTAGCACATGATTAAAGTAAGTCGTCTATGACTTTGTCAAGAAAGTATCTGCCGCGATCGGCGAGAAGTTGATGAGGTGCACCATAATAAGAGATAACGTCGCGAAGCAAGAAGTCAGCGATGTCTGTAGCGCAACTGGTCGGTAGAGCTCTAGTAATGACATAGCGACGGCAATCCACCTATTTTTGTCATATTATATTTGAAATGGTCCCAGAAGATCAATGCCAACGCGAAATAAAGGATCAGTCAGTACATCCAAAGGCTGTAATAGACCAGCAGGATGCACAGCTGGTCTTCTCCAGCGTTGACACAACTCACACGTGGCTACATAGTGCCGTACGGAGCGGTTGACACGGGGCCAGAAAAATCGTTCGCCGAATTCGGTCATAAGTCCGAGTGACGCCAAGATGTCGAACGGTAGCACTGTCATGCAGTTGCTGGAGTACAATCTGTCAAAGATGCGGCGGAATGACGGTAAGAAGCTAGGACCCGTCGGGGTGCATGCTGCGGCAATACAGGATGCCATTTTGTAGCACGAACACGTGGTGGGATGGTCAGACGGATAGGAGAGCAGGCGTTCGATAATGTGTCGTAACGATTCATCGCGTCGTTTTTCGCCACCTATGTCTTTCAAGGGGAAGAGCGAAAGAAAGCAGATCGGTGCGACATCGACTAAACAATGCGGTGCATCCACGGGATGACAAGACAAGCAGTTGCCGTTCTGATGTAGTTGGCCCGACTTGTAGACGACAGTGCATGAGTATTCCTGCAGTCATGAGCCCGAGACCGAGGCGTCCAGTGGGATCCTTGAAAGAAGAAAGCCAACCCTATTGCAAAAACCAGCGTCTTCCAGTGTGAAACCAGCGCGCTTTTTGCGCTGGGTTGCACTGGTACGCTGGCACACGCTGGGACTCACTGGGACACCAGTGAGAACGCTGAATGAGAGCTGGTCACACTGGAAGAGACACTGGTTTCACTGCCATGACGCTGGGGCGCACTGGTTTGTGCTGTACAGGCGCTGGTTCTCACTGCAGTTCACTGGTTCGCACTGGAAACGGCGCTGGTTGTTTTTGTGTCGCGCTGGTTCCAGTACGCAAGGACGAGCGCTGCTGAATAATAAATGCTTTACACAATTTCATCGCTCGATACTAGTATCTTGTCCTAAATAGGGCTGTATCTTGAGGTTATGAAACCCTATTTCGTGTCGCAGCTTGGAATAAAAGTGCGTGCGAATAAACAGGGCACTGTTTATTCCTGGACATCTAGAACTGAAGATCGGTCACTTTCGTTTTTTTTTTCATTTTGCTTTTTGACTGGGCGAGTGGCTAAATTTTTGAACGAAACCACGTAAACGCAGAGGACGCCACATTCTTTAGTAGTTCGGACGTACCAAGTGACGGGGAGTTGTCGCCGTTGTCGCAGTGTTGTGTAACTGGCATGAAATGCAGAAGTAGTTCAGACGCGCGCGTATGGACCCAGAGTTCGAAGCCTGTCGCTGACTGACATTATCACACCGATAACAAAGATGAGGTGATTCGTGCGCTTCCACTTTCCCTATTGTACTAAAAAAAGTTCTGAGGCTAAAATACACACATTTTTTCGCTAAGCTACCCGCGCTATCGGTCCCACCGATGCTTAGGCCTAGCGTATCCGCCGAGTCCGTCTTTACGCTAGCGGCGCGTCTAGCCTCAGGAATCAAGTAGTCTAACGAGGTTAAATCACTCTATATATCACCTTTAACATCGTTGTTCTTAAACAAACAATTTTTTCAGGTATACACTGCCAGCACAAGAAGCGATGACTGCGGATGTGGCGCAACATAAACACAGGTATATGTGCTATCGCCGAAGGCTCCCAGCACTAGCCTGCGCTTCTCTGACGAAGATATATGTCTAGACAGGCGTGTTGACTGGAAGACATCACTGAACTAAGGAAACGTTGCATATCCTGTGTTTGAGGAACAAGAAACGGCTACCGAATTCGGCAGTAACAGCCCATAACCGTCCCGGGTCGGCAGTTCAATTAGGACTTTTTTTCAAAGTTAAAATAGCAATCGCAAGTGAAAATCTACGTTGTGGCACTTCCAAGCATACTGCTGAATACGGACAGCAACTTTTTCTTTCTGGTACAGGCGTGAGCTTTAGTTGCTGGGCGATAGCGCACCAACCATGTCTGTACGAGACGTAGCTCTGGGAAACAAACTGCTTGTCGGCTTTGACATGGCAAATTATCCGGCTGCTTCCGTCTGCTGGCGTGGCGTAGCTGTGAAGTGCCGGGCTTGGGATCTACAGGTCGGACGATCGAAACCTGGTCGGAGCAGTTTTATTTTTACGTTTTTCCCCCTTTTATTGCACTAAAACGCTCTTTGTTGCTTTCTGTATTAAAAAATGTATATGGTGTCCAGGTACCGCTTATTTAACGCACTAGAGCTATTTTTCGCACGAGTAGCCAGTGCTCCCCAGTACGTTGCGCCTTCCCATCGCCCCAGCATCCAGCACGCGGCACTAGGTCCATAATCCGGCGCACTGTGTCCCAGTGGCATTGGGTTTTGCAATACGGAACCAAGTCGTGGTTATCGGTTGTAACTAAGTGGTCGACTATATATACATGATCGGAACTTACCCACCGCCCAAATAAGGGCCAGACACTCGTGCTCGCTAATCAAGTAATTATGCTCGGCTGTAGAGAGAAGGCGGCTGGCGTAGGCGATAGTGCGGTTGTGCCCACACTGGCGTTGAGCTAAAATTGATCCGATGCCGTAGCCACTGGCGTCAGTGTGGATTTCAGTCGGAGCGGAGGCGTCAAAACGAGCGAGAACAGTAGGTGTGGTGAGCAGCGTGATGAGCTGCGAGGAAGCAGACGCTTTTTCAGAGGCCGAGCAGAAAGGAACGTCTTTCTTGAAGAGGTGAGTCAGGGCATGGACAATTTGTGCAAAATTTTCCACAAACCTGCGGAAGTAAGAGCAAAGGCCCAGAAAGCTTCGAACATCTTTGGCAAAAGTTTGTAGGGGAAATTCTGGCCAGCATGAACTTCAGCTGGGCCGGACGTATCAACGAGATTCCCATGCATGGTTATTTGGCGGTGACCGAAGCGCATTTAGACGAGTTGAGCTGCAAGCCAGCAGTGTGAAAAACAGAAAGAACAGATGAAAATCTTTAAAGATGGGTCGCAAAAGTTGAAGTGAATACGATGAAGTCATCCACAGATGGACAAACAGATGGACGATTGCAAGCCACACAAGAGCATGTCCATAATCCATTGAGAGGTCACCGGGCCATTGCACAAGCCAAAAGGCATTACCGTGAACTGATGTAGGCCACGAGGGTTGCAATGTGGGTTTGTTGGTAATTCATCTTCAAGGGGTGTACGGTAGCGCATATAAAAGACGGGACAAACGAAGATACACAGGGACACACACAGCGCTTTGTGTGTACACAGCGCTTTGCGCTACCGTAGACCTATTGATGACATGACCATCTGGTGTAACGAATGCGGTCTTTTTATGATCCATTTCATCCCCGGCAATTTGCCAATATCCACAGCGAAGGTCTATCAATTAAATATGAGTGCCACCTTGGAGACTATCCAGAGCATCGTCAATGCGGGGAAGTGGATAAACGTCTTCATTGGTGATCGTGTTTAGATGACGATAGTCAACGCAGAATCACCATCTGTTATGGTTCTTTTTGACGAGAACAACAGGGAAACCCCACACGCTGAATAGTGTTCAATAATCTTTTTGGCAAGCTTTTTGTCAACCTCGCTCTGGATAACTTGTCGCTCAGAGTGAGACACACGGTACGGGCGTTGGCGAACAGGTGCTGCATCTCCGGTATTAACGCGATAGCGTTAAGGAGCTCGTGTCGCAGAAAAGCCGGTGTCGTCGGCGTCGGGTGTCGGCGTCGGCGGCGTTGACCGTGAGCGATAAATCACGGCAGGCGCTTCATAAATAAAAAGCAACTTCCAAGATTGGCCCGGTGGGAATCGAACCCGGGTCTCCGGAGTGTGAGACGGAGACGCTACCACTCAGCCACGAGTTCGATGCTTCCAAGCGGTGCAAACGCGCCTCTAGTGAATGCGGTGTTGCCTTCGAAACGAGCCGTGGAAAGTTATACTGCGGTGTATATCGGTAATTATGAACATGTAACGTACAGAAGTCACAATTACACGAGTTGCGAAGTGCGTTTCCGCTGCATTTCTTCTGCGCTTTCCGCACACGCAGAGCCATCTTGCGGCAAACACAGAAGACCCCCTCCTCTCAATGTACGGCGCTGCCCCGACAGGAGGCGCGCCGCGCGCGCATTGGGACCGCTGCCAGGCGCGTCGCGGGACTCCCTCTCCCCTGACGACGCTTCGCCGTGCTCCCGGTTTCGATTACTATCTATCTCTCTGCCCGTGCCGATCACGACGTTTGGCTGGCGTAGATAGTTTCCCCTCCGAGACACCGAGTTCTTTGGTTCGTTTCGTTCGCTCAGGCGCACGTTTCGTTGCCCCGCCGAACGCTGCGTTGCTCGACGCTCACCGCGTGATAGGTGGGCGCTAAGTCCGATGCGGGGCGCATGTGCCGTAGCGCACTGTCTTATACCCCTTGGCGGGTCGACGGGAACGCTGTCGCGTCCCACTCTTGAAGGCGAAGCTTAAGCGTCCTCCAATTTTTTTATTCGATACTTCATGGCTGTAGTTTGACCCAAGGGTTCAGGTCGAAGATGTCGGAGTAGGACTCAAAGAGGCCACAGAGCTCTGCGGCTTATTTGGTATAGAGGTCCGCTGCAATCATCTTTGTAGAGTCGTCGGAAGGGGCAGATGCAGGAGGCGCAGAGTGAGCACTGGTGGAAGAAGGCGCAACAGATAGAGCGTAAATGTGGCACTCGTGTGAAGGTGACAACGTGGCAAGGGACATTCCCCAAGGAAGCACTTGCTGACCCTGTCTGATTGTCCGCTACAGAAACGATGGTGTGTGGGAAGGGGACATTGTGAGACAGTAGGACTGAAGTTGCGGAAATAAGGACATATCATTCGTCAGATGCAGGCGGTCAGGCTAAAACAGTGATGCAGGTTGCAGCTAGAGAAGGGAGGCAAATAAAATCGGCAGAAGAAAGCTGAGTTGGAGCTTGGACAGGAATGTCAATGAGAAGGGGTAGCTCAAGTTGTACAACACCGGCTGAACAGTCAATCAGAGCAGAGGGGCGGTGAAAAAGTTGAGTCCATAGGATCACATCGTCAGGGCAACGTTCGAGCACACAAAACAAAACGGACTTGTGGCGGCCGGTGACACTCACTCGTGCAGTGCACATTCCAAGCACAGCTGGAGTTCCACCATCGGTGACCTGGAGCGGTCGTGTCGGAGCAGTAGTGAGCCCTTTCTTTAAGCGCGTTTGAATCTCCGCCCTCATGATGTAAATATGCGCTCCAGTGCCCATGAGCGTAACGGGCAAATCATCCCCGTTCACACCCAGAAAGTTACCATCAGTGGGCAATATCAGTAGCGGAATTTCAGGCCGCAGTTCTAGAGCAGCGTCACCTTCGGGAGCTGCCCCAGTTAGTTCACCTTCGGAGAACGGTGACGGTAAGCTGGAGACGGGGAGCGACACAGCTAGGGCGAACAGGACGGTCGACTGTGTGGGAATGGCGAGCGACTAGTAGCAGTGGCTCGAGCGTTGCGAGGTGTCTCTTCAACCTCGGTGGAGACTGCAGGTGGGCGATGATTCAGTGGGGAGCGGCGGTAGGCGGAAAAGTTTGGTCGAGAGTGGGCTGGCCAGGAACTTCGGGAGTGGCGAGAGATGAGGCCCACACGTCCACAATAAAAGCAGATAGGTATATCATCATGTGTGCGCCATTCGTCGGGGTTGCGATAGCTCGTATATGGATCGTATTGGCTCCGGTGAACAGGCGCATAGGCAGCAGACGAAGCGAAGTCAGGAAGGTGGGCGGAGCGGATGGACGGAAGACTCACATTGGAGAATTCTCGCAGAATGAGCGACTGAATGAGAGACACGAGCAGCCGCGATTTGTGAAAGCATTGCATCACTTGCGGGGCCGAAGACGCTGCTTCGATTTCACGTCGGACGATACGTACAAAGTTCTCGGAGGAGGTGGGCTCACGCGGTAGACGAATTTCTTCGCACGTCGATGAAGCTACGTTATTGGGTAGACGCGTAAACGGTTGAACTAGGCGGCCGCTCTTCGCGCCTCATTGGCCGTTTCATTCTTGTAAAGAAGGAGGTTAAACACGTCCTCCGCAATGGCTTTTAAAATGTGGCTCACCGTGTCACCTCTGCCATATCATTATCCACCTTGCGGAAAAGAGCGAGGACGTCCTGAATGTACGACACGTAAGATTAAGGGGAGTTCATGCATGGACCCCAAGGTCCTTCTTAGCAGCACGTTGGCGGCCGACGGACTTGCCGAACAAATCCCTAAACTTCCGTTTGCACTGGTCTCAAGTTGTAATCTCTCCCTTATGTGTCTCGAACCAGACCCGTGCTGTTTTCTTTAGGTGGAATATTATATTAGCCAGCATAAGCGTGTTATCCCACCGGTTTTGTGCGCTGACCCGTGCGTAATTCTGCAACCAGTCATCAGCGTCAACGTTGACAATCCCGAAAAAACATTTCAGGGTGGTGAGGCTGGGCCAGGATGAGCGTTGTGGGGGACGATGGGGCCGTGGTTGAAGACTCTTCTTCGGATGACATGGCGGCCATGTTACGTCCGCTGCGGAGCTCCGTCTTGCGCAAGTGGTTACTAAGCAACTCCACCCATGATGTTACGAAAAGGAAGAAGCGTACGGCTATTCGCAGATAGCTTTTAATAGCGTAGCCAACAAGCACAGAACAGCGACAAAAACCTAAACTCTTCCTCGCCGTTTTCAAGGCTACCATCGACCATCAGCGTCCTCTTCTTCCTAAAGTACAGGCCCTGTCATTATAAAACGTAAATAGTGTTCAGGATTTAATCCCTCCTTCCCGTAACATTCTGTTGGAGTTCGGTGTTCCCCATCCTCGCCACGAAGCTCCTCAGCATCCGCACCATCGAGCTTTCTCCCATGACGATGCGCATGAGGACCCCGAACGAGAAGACTTGCTCCTGGGTCTCGAGCTGGCCAGTTCAATAGGCTGCTCGAGGCCAAGGAGCACTTCCTCATTTCTGGATAATAGAATAGCGGTGGTTAATGAGTTTTTCAAAAGATTGAAAGATGGAGCAAGGTTCACGACTGGGCCAGATTGCCGTTGCTGAAGTATCAATTTGTTGCTAACTATAATGATATATCAGTAGCGACAATCCGTCACTTCACTATCTCCGCCGTGGGGTCATTGCCCCTTGTTCTTTCAGGGAGCCGAAGAGCGGCTGCCCGGCTGCGGCGCCAGGACTGCCATTCGGGAAACGTGCTTTTGCGTTTGGATAAAGCCAGTCGACTTTCCGTTCACAATCTGTTAAAACGTATATTCCTTGCGTCCACCAAACCGAGCCCCGAACATATCCAATCAGGGATAAATGGAGTAGGCTATTTATTCCGCTAATTTAATAACCACTTTTCAATACTGTGGCATTCTATCAGTCATTACAATGCTGTTCTCATCGTGTGGCAAGAGTGGTTGCAATAGCCCATTTTTGCCTACAAGTTTAGGTGCTACGAAAAGTAATGTTACTCTATGAGGCTTCTACAACCTTCTATTTCTCCTGAATCGTTACGAAACGTTGAGCTAACACCGAGATTAGAATGTTCTTTCTTTATTCAGTTGTGACGTTTCATAATGTCCATTTTAGAATCAAACCTTATTCTATTCGCTTTAATTTCAACTGCGCAATTTAACTGCACCTTATGCTTTACCTTTCAGCATAGGTGTGCTGCGCTTGTAGGTTACATTCAACTCAGTGCTTCAGTTTTAGTTCCGTTCATTCTAGCCTTCCGGCTGTTGTCGCCCCGACTGTGCACTTGTGTCCGATTATTTTGTTACTGTTTGAAAATACCCCTAACAATTGTATATGACGGTCATAACCGTTATACTACGCTTTTAGTAGGCAACAAATGACACCTTTCTGCACTTTTCGCTCATTCACCTAATCGCAAAGAAAATAAATTAGGGGGTTTTAGATACCCAAACCGCTATCTGATTATGAGGCGCGCCATAGTGGAGGACTCCGGAAATATTGTCGACCTGGGGTTTTTCATCGTGCACCTCGATCTAAGTACACGGGTGTTTTCGCATTTCGCCCCATAGAAATGTGGCAGCCATGGCCGGGATTCGATCCCGCGACCTCGTGCTCAGCAGCCCAACACCAGAGCCACTGAGCAACCGCGGCGGGTGTTCACCTAATTGTACGAAGTTCCTAAATGTACGTCGGACGTACGACTGAACGTATCAAGTTGATATCAAGCAAGAAGATTTGTTTTTTTACCTCTGCGCCCCCAGCGGGATGTTTGGGTAACGCTTGTTCGATACCACGTCACACTTTTTTGTTTGTCTGCAGAACTTGCCCTGATGCGGCAAAGGTCATTTCCAACCCAAAAATGTGACAAAGACAAACTGGTGCCATGCAGTGCATCCTCACTTCTACACGACAGCCACATCCGCTGGGACATCGGGTCATGCGTTTCGGTACGGTTATTGTGCTGTTCTTTCGTATACTAGGCAGCAGATGTTGAAATAGGAATATAAACCTACTATAAAGAGCGCAATAAACCAACCTAAGTGCTTGACCTGAAAGCCCGGCGGATGTGGCTCTTGGATGTTGCTTGTTTTCGTTCGTCTAAGTTATATGTAAGGCGTATTGAATTTAAAGTTCATCTGTAGAGCAGATTTCTCACTAATTGTACATCGTGAATACAGACCCAGACTGCGGCTTTTGTTATGCCGTTGAACATTAGAGACACCATATGCCACAACCAGTTTTCTTACCATTTTCCGATAATAGTGGGTAAAATTGACCCATGGAACAGTTTCAAACACATATTGAGGGCGTACGAATTGTGCTTCAAATTTGGTAATTTGATGTAGTCAGGAGCGAAACCCCAATTATGCAGCACAAGAATTATGAATTCTTTCGCGGCTATAGTAACACAACAATTCCGATAAAAATATTACGCGCCAGGAATTATTTTATTGTGGCTGGTGGACATAGTGGTTCAGTATCCGTTTACTTGCTGACCTTAGACTGTGATATAAAGATAGGGATGCGCCTAATAAATTATTTACTTGATTGAGTGCCGTACAATATCAAAGCCTTTTTTAATAATAAAAGGAGACATACAATGTTACGAAGAACATTCAAAATATTTGGCTATCTGTAATAGATGAAACAGGAGCAAAATGCAACTGCCACTGACTATCACGTTGCTACCTTTCTAATTTATGTGAAGTTGGGCGGAAACAAGTCAAGAATTAATCGGTGCAATGAAATATCATTGTAGCGGCTGATCAACAATGCAGAATGGCAACCGTAGCAACTATATCTCCAAATACGATGTTTTTGTGATGTAAACACCTCGGTTAATCCTGCATACAAATAGTTAAGTATTTCCGGGTACGACGAGAGAATTATTGGTTTTGTGCTGCCCAGTCAAGCAATGCAAAACAGGCGTATTCCTTTTATTTTGACTTATAGGGACCAGCCGCTACAATGTTGTACAAACAAGCCGATGCCGGACAACAGTCTTCGGGTACAAGCACAGGCCTAAAACATAGCCAATTCTGCTGCTTTCTGTGGTTATTCACCAAGTTTCTGGTGTTCAATAATTCTTAGGTGCCATAAAGATCAAGGAACGCGCGAAGTTTTCCAATTACTCACAATTCGCAGGAGCGGCCCTACGTGTGTTAGGGCGCCATCGCTTACTCTTAGTTGAAGTTCTTAAATGACTCGGCCGTTTCTACACGTGACAGAGCCATGTGTTAGGTGCATAATTTTATAACGTTATGTTGATTTTGGTACCACAGGATACTCATTTTAATGGTGAGCCTTTATTATAACAAAGTTTTGGTGCAGCCGTGTAAGGGCTGTTAAGGCACGTTCACACCGAAGGCGGAGCGGCCAAGCGGATCAGGGAAAGCGGCCGCGGATTTTCCGCTTTGCCGAAAATACGCAGCCGCTTTGCCGGATCGCGCCCGGACAGATTTTTTCCGCGCGGACAAGTTGGCCGCTTTGGCCGCAGCCAATCAGAGCCTGACACTGAGGAAGCGCTGGTGAACGAATGTAAACAAATGTGTTTCTCTGGGCTTTTCGCTTATGTTCTTGAAAAGCGTAAAAACGGCAAGTTGGGCCAATTGGTTGGGATTCATAGTAAGGTTTGTTACAGCGCAACACAAGACAAGGACAAAAGAAGGTATAAAACGACTACACGGCGCCGTGTCGTCGCTTTATACTTCTTTTTGTCCTTGTCTTGTGTTGTCGCGTTTCAATATTTGTAACAGCGCTACACAAGGGGCGAGTAAAATGCCAACGCTCTCGTCTTCTTCGTCTGAGCTCATCATTTTGCAGAAGTAGATAGCGGACGGGAGCGCGCCAACCCACGACGAAAAAAATATCGAAAGTGCGCGTGCAAATCCAAAGTGCCGCGAGAGGGCGGCACGTCCCTGACATTGCTAAAGAAATTGCGAGATGCCCCGCCTTCCGTGCGATGCGGGACGCCAGGCAGGCTTGTCCGGTCTGAACAGGCGTACGCACTCACCGCCTCGCTGCGTTGAAAATCCGCTTGGCCGCTTAGACGCTCCGCTTTCGGTGTGAATGTGCGTTTAGTGCTGGTTTTTTACTATCTGTAGTTACGAAATACACGTAGGCACTGCAAGGCCTACATTTGGATTATATGCACGAAAATGTTTGCACACATCCTTTAGGTATTTCATCAACATATTAATTTTATTTCATTAGGCAGAAAGCTGAAACACTTTTCGTGTAGCATGCCAGGACCGCTGCCACCCATGATTCAAAACTAAATATATATTTTCAAGTAACACTTGCTAGTTTGCGCCTACGCTGTGTAGCCTTGTCCTGTTCATGGCACTCTTCACAAACATTCTCCTACATAAATGCCAGAAGGGTCGTGCGAACAAGCTCAATTTAAAAAACACCTAAAGCAGATACCATTTCCCTTTTCTCTTGGAGAGCAACACAATGAATCCAGTTCAAACAAAATAATTTCATTTTTTACGCCATTCCAAATGTGATTTTCTAGCTTTAGGCTGGCCTCAAATAAACATAAATTTTAATTTCAGTATCTGTCACCCGGTAGAAGAAAGAATTGCTTAATCCTTCATGGAGACAGGTCTATCCCGTTGTTCAGTATTTTTGCACTTTATCCAAAATGTGTAAAATGTTCTGCCCGTATCAGTCGCAGTAATGGTTCTCCTGACGAGAGAACAATTTCAGGCAGCTTTTTTCGTTCATGTTCGTATTGAAAAGCTGAGTGCATATTTCCACTGTAAGTCCGCACACCATGTGACCAATATGCTTTTTGAAGTAGTTCCAATAACTTTTCCCACGCAACAAACGTAATGATCCGAGAGACCCATTCAAGCTTCTGCTGAGTACGCTTGACGGTAGATTGTAGTGCGAAGGCACAATCACATAGAAGACACAGAAACACACGTCAGAGGCGCTTCTTGGTGACTGCGCCTTGATGCTACAAGAGGTCGTTAAGCAAAGGCCGACAAGCCCAACAAGCCCTCCTACTGGTGAGTAGTTTGAGTGTTCTCTGAGGCTCGTTACAGGCAGATGCAGAATAAGCATTAACTCTCAGCAAGGTAAGTAAGTAAAAAGAACAATCGATGAGGAGTACAATTTCGATCTGTTTATAATAAGCACACAAAAAAGGCTAGGGTAGTTGGCACACCAAGAGAAGAGAATACTAGGGGAAAATCAAACCAAATAGCGATGCACTGCCAGCGTTTCCTAGGAAATAAAACAATGAGGTTACTGACGCCCTTTCACAAAATCTAATTTATTTGTTTAATGTAGGCTTTGTGTACTGTACTCTTTATTTCAAAAATTGAAATTTGGCCAGTGTAATAAATACTATAAGGAAGGGACCATTTTTGTTTTGATCTCTTCGGAAAGTCGTTTCCCGTAGGTGTCAGTCTGGTGAGTGGTTGCAGTCATATCTGTAACGAAACACTCAAATGTTATTCTGGAAAGAGTCAATGACCCTTTCAGTTCCTCTTCTTCAACTCACCTTTGCTAACAGATAAGTTGACAATCATACTCAATATTGCATATTCGCAGTGTAACCTGTTGATAGCAGAATCAGTAATATAGCTCGATAACGAGATCAGCAGCGTAAATCTTCAGAGCCACTTTCCTTTTTTATCAGTGAGGTTCGCGTAACAATTTAACATGGTATCCAAGATGTGCTCAATCTCCCCAAAGTCAGAAGAGTAGACTCTTCGATGGCACTATTGCTGTGCACTAATTATTGGAGGAGGAAGAAAAATGACCCGTCGTACTTCCCCGCAAGACATAATTGTCCGTTATCGCTTCTTTCGTACGCGCTGCGAACGCTGTCTGAGAATGCATGTAATCGAAACCTAAGAAGACTTCCTCGCATAGTAGCTACTTTGTTCTAGCTGATATCTCAGTTTTCAGGGTGTTTTCGGACGCCACGAAGCAAGAGAGTTCGTGGTTGCAAATCTACGCAAAAGAGCCATCATTCTCCTGGCCTTCTACCTTTTCTCACCCGACCCATTCGTGACTAAGAAACTAAGAAAGCTTTACAGCCGGTTGTCATATATAACCATACAAGCATTCCTTGTTTACCTCAGCAGGTAGGGAGGGAATGACATAGTTAAATACCACTCAATCTTAGATCACAAATAAAAATTTTATTCGCTACCACTTGTCATGCAGCAATATTCTGTACCACGAGCTTGGAGTCAGCCGTTGAATGTTACACATTGAACGTTACGAAATGTGGCAGCCTCGGCAGCCACCGGCTCGGTCTTCGGGGCTGCCGCATTCTGTTGGAGGCGGCATCGAAAAATGCCGTGCACTATGCGCTGTGGTCGCGGTAAAGGAACCTAGGTGATGAAGATTGATGCGCAGCCTTCCACTGCGGCGTCCTCCATAACCCAGTGAGCTCTTTAGGGGGGACAAGTCCCACATTATACATAAATTTGAGCCTCTTGCATTTCCGGTCCATTTATACCGCTTTACGGAAGTGTACCTGCCGTTGTAGTAGGGGCAAACCGGAGAGTTCGCTGTGGTGTTTGGAATTGCCACCATGTTCGTTTCAGTTCTGGGTGAATACCAGCGTTATGCCAAGCGAAGCTACAAAATAGCAGAGCTCTTCCCTGGCTATAGACGAAATTATTTTAGACTCGCACCACATTTTACAGCCAGCGCACTCAATCTCGACCACACATACCATCTGCCTCCGCGGCCCGACGTCATCTAGGCGAGGCACTGGCACTAAACGAAAATTGGGAGCCAAATAATGTACGACGACATGATGTGTCGGAGTTACTCTATAGCATCGCGGTGATTCTCAGCATTGCAATGCCTGCCGGGTCGATTTGCGTTGCGAACCACGTTGAAACTCTCGTGACGATGCACGTGCACCGCTTTCGTAAGAATCGGCCAACCAAGTCAACATCGTTGTTGACAGTCTCCGAAAACTACCCATTTCCCTGCTATACATACCGCCTAGGTTTTCTTGCACTCTCGCCTGGATAGGCACACTTCCGAATACGCCGTCTCCTGCATCATCCTACTTTCATCAGCATCCTGAACGTAATAGGCCCTAAGTTTCCCGAGAGCCCAACAAATATTTAATTAGGTTGAATTGTAATGTGATCAGGTAAAGAAACTCTCCAAGTGCAGTGTGACTTCGGACGTGAAAAGGTAAACCCATCGCATCTTATAATCACGCTATGGTGGTCTCGTTGTACGAGATACCGCTGACGTGTTCGCACGCACAATTTACGGGCTCTCAAAAGATAGTTCATCCAGAATTTGACGGTAAAACAGGGATGAGCGAGTCACTCTGCGTTTCAAATAGAAGCGAATAACTGGAATGAACAATATGGCAGCTATCGGTGACACGACCACTCTATGGCGTTCGACCACCGCACCGGGCTTACTAACAGCTTGACTACCACGTAAATGCCACTTGCGCTTTCAATGGCATAATAGGCTTTGTTATTCGACCAACAATGCCCTGCGTTTTACTGTCTTGTGCTGATCGCATGGATGATGATTGCGTAACTGATTGTGTAAAAGTTATTTACGGCGCTTTCGACGTGTTCAGGATTCATACCGTAACTATAATGTGCCCAACTATCTACAAGGAGAGGAAAGAGAGACAGAAGATTTGCCCACCAGTTCGCCTCTAACAACAAAGTCCGTGTCTACGATCAAGCAAGCGGTGTCTTGCGTGAACTATTTCTACAGCACCCTTAAATTGCCTTAAATCCTGAAACTCTAAGTTAAGTTAAAATGCACTTGATACTCATACTAACAGTGCTGCGGGCCCATAACAATCAAGCGGAAGTGATATCGAATACTCTGTTGCGGGAGACGCCATCTTTAGAAATAACTCTACCCTTTCTTGCTATCTTCCCGTCGATTTCGCTAACGAAGGCACTGCGATGAATAAATTAGATCGAGAGGAGTACCTTGCTAGTTCAAATGACGCCAACCTAATTTTACTTACTGCAACGTGGATGCATCGTGTAGTTTACTTCAAAAAGTTTGGTCGGTTCCCCTTCGTGTCCTACGACTTCTGTTTTTTCATCCCACTGCTGAGACATCATTAGTATTGAGTATCCTGTAATAATATGCTGCTCGTGATTAGCCCCACCAATGTGA
Organism: Dermacentor albipictus; assembly: GCF_038994185.2. Classification (NCBI taxonomy): domain Eukaryota; kingdom Metazoa; phylum Arthropoda; class Arachnida; order Ixodida; family Ixodidae; genus Dermacentor; species Dermacentor albipictus. The sequence continues at coordinate 89,595,695 of NC_091822.1, forward strand.
TTCGCAGTAACGGGACTGTCTTCGCGACAGACCTGGTAGAAAAAAGAGATCATATTACGCTGGAATATAAATTATGCTATGTTTCACAAGCGATGCTGAAAAATGAAAACACATTCCATATTAAAGGAAATCTAATGAGGATATTACAAAATAGCAATTTATCAATAGCTTCGGTTGCGTTGCTTAGGAATCGAAGTGTTGAATAGTGTATGAACTGACTGACTTGTATTGCTATATTTCTTTTTGTGTGCTTACATCCGTGCTTACCCAACTGTAAGAATTATAATCTAGGGTATTACTTCCTTGAATGATGATGTAATTATGAGGCACGATTAATTATAGCTGCCTCATCTTTACCGGCTTTGTGATGTCGAGGCAGCTATTAATTTTCCCTGCGACCTAACGGGATATTTCTAGAAAATTAATTTCTGGAACATGAGCTCCCAAATCGGTATATGTGCGGGAAAGTGCACACAACACTGCGAACACTTCGTCTTTTTTATGACGGGGGTTGAGTGCTTGCTCTTTACTCTGCTTGCATGAAAGTGCATTGCGTGTTTCAGCCGTTTCAGTGGATACCTATAAATAAAACTTTTTGCGGTATGATATTCGTGTCTCCTGGCTTTGCAGTGCTGCAGAATATTGTTTTTTTTTCTTTTGTTTCATTTAAGGCTCAGCCCCCTCGGTAAAGTCATGCCCCGCTGTCATTGGTTGTGTGCGGAGTCGCGCACTTCTGAACGCTTTTAGATATTTGTGCCCCCAGCTGCAGCGCTAACGGCACCTCTGCTATTGTGCTCTACAAATACCCTTCGACACGGTTACCTGGCGTCATTCTTTGTCGGTTTGTTGCAGAAGGAGCTGTAGCGCAGAGACTTTATTTTCGTCATGACTATCACGTTGTACAATTTAGACCGCAGCCCACCCTGCATGTTTGTGCGGTCACTGGCCAAGCACATAGGCGTAGCGCTGAAGATCAAGGACGTGGACTTCGACAAAAAGGAGCATTTGACCGACGAATATTTCAAGGTCAGTGGCGATGATATGCGTTTTTGGATAGGAACCAGTACTCTAATCAGCATTATGCCGAATTCAAGTGCTACTCCTATATTTTCAACTTACAAGCAAAGACAAACATGAAGGTTCTTGCCCAGATATTTTCACCATTACTGATTTTTCTATTGTACATTCTAATTAATATGAAATGTGTTGCTTTCATCGAGGTGAAATGTAAACGCATGGCCTATGAGAGTCATGATATTTAGTAATTCTTTCGCTGTGAGCGATCAGTTGCTAAAGCGATGACATCGCATTGATTATTATTATTATTATTATTATTATTATTATTATTATTATTATTATTATTATTATTATTATTATTATTATTATTATTATTATTATTATTATTATTATTATTATTATTATTACATTGCTATAAATGGCATTACTGCTGTTGATGTGGTAAACATAATTTAGGATTCCCGTTAGTAGGAGAAGCTCACTAAGGCTTCAGTGTACCGGATTTTATTGTGGCGTGCAGTATGTGAAATATGAATGATGTACTGCTACCAGTGGCGTTTGTAAGTAATAGTATTTATATATTCGTCTACAATATGTACCTTTTATTTCTACTGTTTTCCTGCATTTTCACCCACTTCTAGTTTTCTTAGAAAAAATGTCTGAGTTGGTTAATTCATGATTTCTTGAGCGGGTCATTTAAGAATACCGACACCAGTGCTTTCGTCTTCACGGGAACTTCATCTGTGTTGAAGTGGAGCGAGAATCATTTGCAACGTTGTAGTAACGCCGGCGCATGCCTTTGCACAAAGCCCTACCTGTCATACACAACATAATAATTTGTTCCAGATTAATCCATTCCGCAAAGCTCCCGTGATTGTCGATGGAGATTTTTCTGTCTACGAGAGGTAAGACTTTTATGCTTTCTGCACATTGCACTGTTAGGTATTGATAAGGCAGGTGTCCTGTGACAAAGATAACTCAGACGACAGTCATGCAAGTATTACCTCGTGTTCAAGAAGTTTGATATTATTTCGAGAGAACTAAAGGCGATCCTCACTCGCTTTGTAAATGTGCTTCTGGCGAAATGTACAGGCTGATTCTGAAGGTAGTGCAGTCTAATGAAGGGGCCCAAAGCGCTTGTCGTTGTGAGAGAAGAATTCTAGAAACTGGCACGCGATACAAGCGCCAGAGGTTTCAAAGATAAACTTTGGCACGAGAGAAGCAAGCGTGCGATCGTGGTCAATCGGTTTTTGGACATGAAGATGATGATAATCGACGGGAATAAATAAAGCTTTGCTCATATTTTAATGATAAATTGAGTTGCGCACGGTGGAGAAAATAATTCTCCTTCTCAGTGCACCCATCCGTGTTCTAGTCATGGATAATGAAATCTAGGACAGCCTCTCGGTCCTTCCGTACAGCGCCCGCTCTACATTTTGGGCATGTCCAGCGCCTGCAAAAGCAAGGAGACCCTTATCACCTCTTATTGATGGTCTAACTTTCAAAAGTTAATCTAGATTTTGGTAATCTGCGGCTGCAGAGCACAGGAAATCTCTCTAATGAAGCTGTGTAATGGCATCTACTACAGTGATGCAATCTTGCATACCACTGTAGAATATGCCGATGTACACCCTTATTTGACAGCACATGTGTTCTGGGGAAGCATTGGTCTAGAAAAGGTAAATTGAGTCATTACCTTCCTAAAGATGTTAATTAGTTCGTTAGTACCTTGTCTATCGATTGCGCCACATTCGCGTCCACTAGAAAAGAATTTGACTGTTTTAGGCAGCACTGATCGAAACCATGTCTTTGTTCTCTTGTTGCCTGTCGCTGCAATTTATATTATAGTAAAATTAGTAGTCGCACCGGCGCTCCTATATGACTTCTCGTTCATTATCTCTCCTGCAAGTGTTTCCCTGTTTCGCCACATACTGAAAATGTCACGAATATCTAGCTTCCAACTGGCTAAGGTTTCCGCATTAAGAACTCTACATGCATTCGTGAGTCACTGCATGCATTCGTGTAATTTCGTAACGTGAGTCACTGCAACTCTACATGCATTCGTGAGCCATGAACCATTGCTGTTTTGTTGCGATATAAATTATTTGAACATACCAGCTGCATTTCTGCCTTCGGCATCGGCGTCGCCGTAAGGTTCTGTATGAAGTCCAAGGGCTTAAGATCGTCGCGGAGCGCCGTATACTGTATGTGTGAGTGAAACCGTGCGCACGTGAACCGGCGCTCGTGGCTCAATCTCGAAGATGCAGCGGTGGAAAGCTGAAACAAAGCGCGCCGCCTTTCGTCGCGCACGAGGCTCTGGGGGGAGGGTAGGGAGAGAGAGACGTGTACTGCTCTGGGCGGCTCGGGCGACCGCGCTCGAGAAGCCAGGCCGCCGTATCTTGGAAGCCATCTGCGACGGGTACAGGGACTGCACTGCGCTGTAATTTCTAGGCGTATTTCGCGTTGATGCCAGGGGCTGCACGAAGGTCAATTCGCTCGCTACTTCTGCCGTGTTTCCTCTCTACAGGGCTCTGACAGCGAGGTTCCGTTGTCATCGAGTCAGACGTGTTCATGTTGGCTAGTGCCTGCGTGAGACCACGCTTGTTAATTTAGTTAGTATGCCTACATTTACAAGTTTATACGGCAGATAACACTACTATCCTTACTTACTTCCTCTAATAGCCCACTAATTTGCTATAACAATGAATGCTTAGCGTCTGAGGCGAAATTACGACATATTTTACCGCGATGTGAATTTTATAGACCCTTCTGATGTTTTTCGGCCATCATCATCGGCGTCGCAATCGCCGTTGTCCTAGGGTTCTTTATAAAGTCTAAGGTTGACAAAATCTAAAATCTTCTCCGCGCGCCGTACGCTGTATGTGCCAATGAAACCTTGCGAGGGTGAGCCGCCAACCTCGCCTCATTCTTGCGTGTGCGAGAGAGTAAGGCGGGCTGGAGGCACGCATCTTCTGTCGCGCACGAGGCACAGGGTTGATGAGAGGGAGGGGGAGGATGCATCTTTCTCGGCGCCTGCTGCTTACGGCACCGCCGTGCGCGCGATGTATCATGAAAACGATCTGCGATGTGACCAAAGAGCGCGCCCACGTGGGCCTCATCTTTAAAGCGATCAGCGATGCTTGCAGAGGGTGCGCAGTACCGGTACCTTCGTATGCACGGTGCCTTCGATGTTTCCTTCACGTTGTTGCGAAAGATGCACAGTGGTCTATTTGCTCGCTGTTACTGCCACGATTCCTCACTCCGGCGTTTTGACAGCGAGTTTCCCCGCTCATCGAACGAGATATGTTCATGTTTACCCGTGAACGTGTGGCACCATGCTCGTAAATTTGTTTAGTAAGCGAATATTCACAAGTTTGTGAAGTCAATAAAACTGCTATCCTTACTATCCACTAATTTGCTATCGCAATCGGTGCTTCTCTGGCCGCGTGAAAGTGAGACTTCCTTTAAAACCTCGTTGATGCCGCGGTCTACCTCGCTCACGCGTCAAGTTACACAGACTAGCATTCCAGGCTCGATACTGTCTTCGGTGCCTTCTTGTCTTAGAACTTACCTGTTTTACTTGAACAACATTCATAGCGTCGACTGGATAATGATTTCTTGTAGCGCCCAGGACGCAGTTCGCAATCGATTAAACGCATGGCGCTATGGAGAGCTGTTGGTTGTAAACAATGTAGATCCTTGCCTATACGAGAGCATTAAGTGGCACAAAGGGCAGTGACAGGTACTCTTACGAGGCAAATAACCGCAGCGATGATGACAACTCAATGGCTTATACATCTCAATCCTGGTAAAGTATCATGCCTAAAGCGTTTCTTTCCTTTGCGACTTCTTCCAAAAAATGTAAGTACGGTAAATTAGATAACATCCCGAGTGATATAAATGATGAGTGCTTTATCCTATAACGGTGTCGCTGGGTTGTTTCCTAAGAACCTGACTTATTTTCAAAGCAGCCTTCTCGCTTCCTAAGAAAGCATTAAGCTACCTATTAGCTGGCAGCTTAGTTGTCTTGAAAGGCAGACTACATGGGAAAATAAATCCTACGAGTTTGCAGGCGCTATTGAAAGCCCACCGCAGCAAAATTTATGTCAACGTCGGCTTCACACTGAAGACAGTAAATAAGTAATTGAAGAATATTGCGCTCTCCGGTGCACCTATTGAGAAACATTTGAGAAGTGAACCTTACTTTGATCAGGCAGAAGTGATGGCCGTCCGTATTGCCCGCTAGTTTGGTTTATCTTGTTGAGAGCTACTTCGTGAGCTGCTTACATCAACCTGTTGCGCCTTTGTGCCTCGTGAGGCTGTAGAACGAATGAAGTGAACTCGTAATTTCCACACACACGCACACACACACACAGCATATATATGTTTATGTATATATATACATATATATATATGCACGCAGACTTACTATGCGAATTATGTGATGTTATTGCACGTACATGGGTATGCAGCTTCACTTGGTTTCGCCGAAGGTACTACTGAATGGCACCACGTGTCAACAAGCAGTTGCGCACGTTTACGCGAGGGAAATACCAATACGAAGACAGGACAGTGCCGACGACAATAGCATGGCGATGGCAGTGATTACGACGACATCAAACTTGCTCAGCGTTCCGCTCCGTCTGCGCATGCCTTCTCAGCCCCAACAAATTCTCAACTCAGAGCCCGTGCGTAAAGTGGTGCGCCCACAGCGGCTCTCGCATGAATAAGAAAATGTTCGCGATTGGACGTAATGCGCCAATCGTCATGAAAAGAAAGCTGCCAGTATAGAGGGCGTGTGGTAACCTTAAAGATTCCGCCATTCCTCGCCTGCATCTGTGGCCACTGGGCACGTTGAAGGCAATGAAACGGGGCAAGGGTTTGGGGAAAGTGCGATACAAAGGTTGATGAAATAGGTGAGGAAGCCAGCACTTTCCTATTAAACACGTGTTCGAGAGCTTAGGATATGGACCGTCGTTTATTGTATGGAGGGGCGGCTGGGTAGTGTGCTGGGGACCACCACTGGGACCATCACTTGAGTATTGAACATCGGAGACATTTCACTTTGTCTTTGCTGTGGCCTACAATAACGTCGTAACAAAACGTATGCGCAGGTTCAGAGCTACGGCATGTAGGGTGCACGACCAAATTTGAAGTCTGGCTGGTTTTTATTTCTGCGAATAAAACAGTACAGCACTGTAATCCAGCATCCAGAAAACGCCTGGTCTAAAGTAGCTTTTTAATGACATATTTTACGCTCAGGACCGCTTGCGCGTCTTTGTTTGCTTCACGACTGTTCCGTTAAGCCATGCATATATAGGGAAACATTCAGTGTAGTGTTCATTACAGAGAACTGTCTCATCCTGAGTTGGCCGCAGTAGCTCCTAGCCCAAAAAGCACAGGCAGTTGTCACAAAGGAGGCTTGGGATTCGATCATCGCTGCAGGTGATATTGACAGCGAAGCAAAAGATGACGTAATGTCTGTGAAAAAAGTGATTCACATGAAGTGAATGTTTAATTGTACGCTCGTATTATATTGCGGCTGAATCATGCTGGCTCCTTCGCCTTTCGGCGTCACCGTGGCTTTTAGCCACATTGCAGGCTCATTTCACTTCGTATGGTCGATGCGCGCACAGTGCTTACAGAAGTCCTGCACAGTAACGGCAAAGATTGAGCTATATAGCCGGTTCACATGGCCCTAAATGTGGCGGCGTGACTTGAGCCAAGGACGAAGAATTAAGAGCAAACAAAGCCACGTACTTGATGTCTGCACTTCGGTTTTTACCCTTGTAGCAATTCAGCCGCACCGTTACTTCTTGGATGTTCAAGGAGGCATGTTTTGAAGAATACGTTTCTTGATAAAGGGCAGCGCAAATAACAAGAAGATAACATAATAAGATGAATAACTTGATAGAATAACATGATAAAAGCCGAATTTTCAAACAGAACGAGTTCTGTGTCCGTGTTCACTTCGCGCTACAAGCCAAGACCATGTTACCGTACCAACTCGCCCAACTGTCTATCCTTTTGCCGAATTTTCAATTCTAATCAACGATTCTTGTCCCCCTGTGTTGTGGGATGATATGAGGGCCTCGCCAATTTAAATCCCATTAACGTATGCCGACGCAAATTCAAAGAAAATAAAAAAATAGGCGATCCAATCAAAAGATAAGCTAAATGGCGGCAACTTTTCTGAAGAAACTTTGTTTGGGAACCTAATGGCAGTCATTTTACCAAGGTGTCACATTTTTATGGAGTATTTCTTCAAACACGGAGTGGTCGCGTGCCGACATATTTATTGCTCGTAGCACATTCTCCAAATACAGAAAGCAAGGTAGCAAACAGTGTTCTGAGACAATCTGTCACAGGCAGCTGATATACGGAGCAGCGACGGCTTTTCTCAGGGATATTATTCCTATTCACATGGCAATATCTGTCGACGGTAAGCAACACCAAGAGTCAATACCTCGCAGAAGGTATCTAAATTTTCCCGTGGCAACAAGTTGAGCTCAGACACCCCTAGTTGTGGGTTAGTCTTCCGAATATATTAAGGCATACTGTCATATCTTTGCGCAGTTTACATCTCGCACCTTATATAGAATTTCTCTTTCGCATGTCTAATGTGTTTTTATGTCCACAGTAATGCGATTGCCTACTACTTGCTTCGCAAGCACGCCCCTGAGTCGGAGCTCTACCCTGCCGGCCTGAAGATTCGTACCCGTATCGACCAAGTTCTCGCAGGCCTTGCCAATAAGATCGATGGTCCTTTGGTGCTATTCTTCGTAAGTACGATGTTATTCCCACGTTTCGTGCATAAGCATGAGGGCCACGATTTATATTTGTTACCGTCGTTCGTAACAAAAATTGCGTAACAAAACATTTCAGCCACTGCTGGCGTATCATATTAACGTAGGCGACCTGCCTATATCAAACTGCACTTACGAATTACCGTAAGACATTTGCGAATGTAGCCACTGATTCCCAATTATCTTGCAAATGAATGTTCTTTGAATCGACTACAAGAAGCTATTTATGTGGACGGCGTACTAAGTTAGTGTAGTCGAGTGGCCTGACAACTACCTCCAAAAAATAAATTTGCGAAACGCCACGAGCAATGATCATTTCTCGATCCACACCAGACGGGGTGTCGGAACACTAGGTTCGTCACGACGTGAAGGCCTGTTCTAGGTGTCACTTTAGGGTTAGGCTTTTGTGTGCTCGCAGACCATAAATTGTGGCTCTGTCTCATAAAAAAATGTGGACTCGCATTTTACGTTACCTGCTACAGCTAGCTCTTATCCTAAAATGAAGTCTTGTCCTTAACGCAACATTCCTTCCTCACATCCACAGGTTGTGCTAGATTGTGACGAGTTGTAAATAGTATCATCATATCTAGGGCTCGTATTCACAATAAAGCTCGTGATCTTTAACCGGTCGGAATATCAGATATCAACCAGCTGTTATTTATAGCATCAAATTAGCGATGGCAGTGGTCCGATGGTAAATACCGCTTACGAATGAAAAGCTTTGCACAGGTGAAGCGAACAGGTACAGCGAGTGTATTGCCATACCACTATAGCGTCCTTTCATTGTGTGATCAGCTTCTATCTCTCATTATTATTAGCGCTCGTAAACACAGCGGCGTGGTAGAAAGCGTTGTTCGATCAAGCGCGGCTATCACGTTACTCCGCCTGTCACATGCCACCGCATGTCGTGCCACTCCACTTTCTTACCCTCTATGTCACCCAATACCTGACATTCTAGAGTGCCGCTCAGATCTCTTAAGCACTATAGGTTTAAAGGGGCGATGGCCCCTACATTTTGAACTAGAATCAGGCATTAGATTTAACACGATACCTGCCTCACAGCAACCGTGCGAAAATTTTCTGCACTCGGTGTATATAGAATTTCTAGCCGAATCTCTTTCGAAAGAGCGGAAGCCAATCACAAAGGCTTTTTTTTGTGTGTGTACGGCAGGTGAAACAACTAAAGCGATTATAAATTCGATGAATGCGCCACGGTGCCTATTTCTTCAGTCGTTTTCCCTGTGCGTCGCGGTGGCCATCCGAGTCAGTTTCTGCGGGCCTTCTCTAGCTTGTTCTAGGTAACACAATATAACTAGAGAATAAAATTGATTTGAATTCAATGGAGACGGCCTTCGTAATTCTTTACCTAGGTTTCAGAGCGTGTGGAAAAAATGGTCCTATGGGGTTTTGTACTGGTTGGATGCTATTGACAAAGCCGTGACCCCACACTTCCTGGTCTCACACTCTTCATGCCAAAACGGCTGTCGCGGCTGACGGAGGACGCGAGGCGGGCGGATTTATGGAAGCAATTTCAAATTAAAATATCTAGTTAACATTAGAGCTGAGAGCCCAGTTTTGGGGGTCTGTAACCACATTTGCCCCGCTACTATGAATTACAACTATGAACTCAGAAGGACCATCAAATTGGAACCACTGAATAATCGGGCTACAAGTTCAATGAACATGCAATCAAACGTTCCGAAAACTGGAGGGCATCAAAAGAATGTAACTACATCTTGCAAGCGCATACGGTGCCACATTCCAGATTTTTTGTCTATTGAGACATTTTGAAAGAGATGAAGTGCTAAAAAATTATTTTAGAATAAATCATGCCGAAGCGATATGATCTATATATTCTCACAGAAAATGTTTTTCTAGTGAAAGGACAAACATATTTATTCGGGGATCAATAGCTGTTTCATACAAGTTTAAAAGCCAGAATGTGCTTTGTTCATTGCTTGAAGTGTTACTGCTATATTATTATAACAACAGGCAGGGTACCCTCACGTGCCAGCAATCAAGCTACCGCTAGACTGTGGGTTTTGGCACATACAGACGCGTTCCTAGAAGGCACACTTCGGTTCTATTGTGTCGAAATATTCACACTGAAGTAGAATTTGGTTACGGTATTCTAGATTTGTCTTGGCCCCATATATATACGCATTCTGGTTGCATGATAGGGGCACACTTAATCTACTCTAATAAACATCTGAAATAAACTATTACGGAAACGTTCCATTTATTTATAATGTACAATATGAGCAACTATCACGAAAGCTTTTCTTCGATTCGAAAAGACGCAGATCCACAATTTCGCGTTTTCTCTTCATGAAATTTTATTTCGCTGAAACTAACGGCAATCTAATGCCCGTAAACCCAGATAGCCTGACACGGCATGTGAGGTACGAAAAAGAGTTCGCATAGCTGCACCATCCCTCGCTGAGCACATGTTTCCATAAATTAGCTTTGTGGTATGGCACACTGAAGTGGATTGAGGCGTAGCAAAGTTATCTTGCCGTAAGCGCTATGGCCATTGGTCGCCCTCAGTGGGTTCCTCTAGAACGTTGGAAAATCTTGCGAGGCATCCAAACTAAGTGTACATGAAGCATTCCTCTGCCGCCCTCGAAAGCTATAACTTTGGGTTTACAAACATTCTGTATTCCAGTAGAAAAACAACGTGTGCACTAGCTCCAAAGAAGATGTGTGCGTTTTCTTGGTGCACAGTTTCATCGAATCGTGCGCAAGACCAAGCCGTCGGCCGAGGAGTTGCAGGAATTTGAGCAGAAGGTCATCACGGGAATCGAATACCTGGTCGGTGATGACAAGTTCGCGGCCGGTGATACGCTCACCCTAGCAGATCTCGCTGTCATTCCCTACCTCACATTGGCTCTTGAGGTAAGGCTCTCTGTCAATTTAGCCATCGACGCATTTTGCACTCACCTGTAAACCTCACCTGCTCACTGGCTTATTTGTGCTTGCTCAATTTTAGGTTAACGAGATTTAACGCATTTTCTGGTCGCAGAAGAAGGCAGCGATTGGTGCACGGTGGGCTCAAATGGCCTGACGACCATCTGTGGCGCCCCACCTATAACGTACCGCAAAATACCCCGAAATGTTTTGGTTTGAAAATTACCGAATGTGTAGAAATTATATTTTCCTGCAATGCAGATATATCGGAAGAACAGGTACTTAATAGAGACACGCCAGTTTCTAACTTAATGTAAGTAAATATCAGCCGAAAATGAAAATAGATATACTGAAGTTTATAACTAAGGAACCAAGTTATGAGAATGTATATCACAGTCTTGTATCACAGCTGCCTATAACAAGACAATAAGGAGAGCATTTTAGCAAAGCCAGAACAGTGCCTATATTATGAATATTTTGCTGTTCGAAAACTCACGTGAGAAACTTTCGATGGCGCATTAGGTGAAAAATTTTCCGCACAATTAGGCCATTCAGGGCGGTCAAACAACTGTATTGTTTGTAGTGGTAAATGCCTCAACTCGACTTTAAGAGCTGCCAACCCAGCGCCATTCATGTGCTACAGTGAAATTATAATATGACATCGTCATCTGATATCTTGAAATATCACTTAAAGGAGTAATCAGCCACGATAATATATTTAACAGAAAATATTTTCGTATACTGACTTTCTACTGTTAGAAAATACGTAGCAGGGCAGTTCACCATAACGACGAAGCAACATAGCCTTTCTTAAAAGCAGCTTCCTTGCATTTTTGTGAGGCAGGCAGTGTACTGTTCGTTTCTCTGACGATCGCAGTGATAAAATCTTTTGCACAATAACGCGCCTATAACGCGAATGCTCGCTGCAGGCAGATTTCTTCACGGAAGATTGAGGGTATACCTTTTCTGCGGCGATAATTTCGGCCCTTTTTACTTTCCATGCGCGATGCACTTTTGCAACAATACTTCTGAAAATACGATATTTGCTTGTTGCATGCTGCGGTCCGCGGGTCTCTCAAGTGGAATGTGTGTCGCACGCAACGCTAATAAGGCTTTGCTTTATCAAACAACACTTTTGAGGTACCTGGCGCTTAGCTGAACCAGCCACGACGCACTATAAACATGTATCAGGGCTGCCATAGAGTAGAGCTATTTCAAACTGTTTCTATTCAATTTCTGCAATCAGCACTCAATAAGAGGCCAAAAATTTTTCGGGCTACCCCCACTTTGCCTGTCAGTCACGCAACATCGCGGGAACTACGAAAGCTCCACATTCATTGTCACGTGCGCAATGCGGTCATGCGTGATTAGAGTGAACAAAAGGAAAAATAAATGTTTACAGTTATACCACTTTTTTCGCAAATAGTCCTTCAGTATTGGTCAAAATTTTCGGACAGCGCCCACTCCGTCGGTCGGTCATGCGATGTCAAGCAACCACGAGAACTCACGACGTCTGATTCACGTGTACCCTTGAAAGGTACATCTATTTGCCGAAGGAAACTGAACTTTCAGCGAAATAGCCCGAGACTGCCCCGTTCTTGAAAGGAGTGGAAGATTGCTGCCAATCGATCACTCTGCCACTGGCTACTCGGAGCTGATGGGAACAATGCAAACATATTCTCATAGTAAAAATTATGTGGATCCCACGCACTCGGGAATCTGAAGCTTTTTCTGCTGTTTGATTTGATTGACGACAATTAGCGGTGTTGCTGGCGGCGAATGTTTCAGTTGTTCAATGTTTAATCCAAGATGAGAGTGGTGAGTTGATGTTGAACGGTATTTGGGTGTATCACCGCTGTTTGTCTACGTAGTACACAGAACTCAAAGGGGGAGCTGTTTGCTACAGGTGTTGTTGTGTGTCATACTTCATAACCTCTGAGAAGGTTGAAGGTATTCTTACCTCTCATGGTACATCGAATCGAGGCAGAAGTATTAAACAGAATTGAATTATGAGGCTGTACGGGGCAAAAGGACAAGCGGATTATGACACAGGCTGTACTTACGGAATCCGGGTTAATTTTGAAGTCCTGGTGTTTGTTAACGGGCGTATAATTATAAGTGCACAATCATTCTTATTTTGCAAGCTATCGAAATACGCCTTCCGCGGTCGCAATCAAACCAGCGATCGCGAACAATGCCATAGCCGCAATACACCCGCAGCGGGTCCAGAAGTGTCGATTTGACATGCGACCACTTCCGTAGTGTCGCCTAGATCCTACAGACGCTAACTTGCATAATTTTTATTTTTTAGAAATTGCAGAAACGTACCGCACCATCCCTTGAACTTAAATTCATCCCGTTTGCCTGCAACCACTGTCGTATCCATAGAAGCACCGTTTCCTTGGCTTCTCACGTCCTCTTTTGCGTATCCCCCCTCCCCCTTGTATGGGAATTGTGAGCAAAGAGTCGTAAGGCTGGTAATCACTCGATTTGCGAGTGCGTCGGTTCTGCCCAGTCTCTGCCTTTTATCCCCCTTCCTCGCCTCCATTCTATCTAGTTTCCCGCTGGACATTCACGTTAGTAGAATAAGTGCGCGATGGAATTTCTTTATAGCGTTTCCGGGTGGTCACGGATATTTAAAGCTTTAAAGAGGCTAATGTGGCGACGTCCACGGTGCTCCAGAAGGCATAGTTCACATTCGACGCCGTTCATGATTCAAACGAGTTTCTCGCATCGCTTTTCCTCTCTGGTGCGCTCCCGCCATGTATACTCACTCTTAACAAGCCCCCGACGCGGTGTGCAAGACAGCAGCAGAAGCATTGGGAAAGCGGAAGGAAGAGGAAAAGAAAGCTTCGGTTTCAAACATTTGCGCGGCTGTGTTACTTTGTTGAGCCCTTTCAGCACGTGTACAACATCGTTCTACCCACTCTTTGGTAAGGATGCGTATTAGTGGCATTTTAGAGCTCAGCTCTTAGGCGCCGATTCCTGCGTTTAGCATCGACGTTCCTCAGCGTAACCGAGGGAACAACCGCAGCAAATGGTGAAAGAGCGAATGCGGAGTGTAGTGGGGGATAAAGACGGCGAGAGGGAAGAGAGCACGAGCAGGAAAGCGGAAGTGAGTGCGGGGAAAGGGTGAGGGGGCAAGCGGACTGTCACGTTAGACATTTTCCACTGCGGCAACCAGGCATGCAGCGAGCGCATCCACCGATACTATATATGGAAACAAAGCGCTCGCGGGGGCTTCGAGCCATCTGCGCATGCGCTCTTTCACCTACACCAGCGCCGCTGGAGAACGCGAGCGGCGCGGGCCACACGCTCCCGTGCTCACGCTTTCTTTCTGAACAATGCGCGATGCAGACGATGGAAATTGGCTCGTTTGCCGCTGCTGCTAAATGAGCTGCCCGAGCGGAGGCTCCATGCTGCCGCCGCGAGGACCGTGTCGTTCAAGTTCAAATTCTTTGCCACAATACATCGCGATTCAAGACATACGAAGAGCTGCGCTTCGAATTGGCAATACGGAGCACCGTAATTGCCGGTGAATTTTTAATCTCCTTCTGCAGGTCAATATTTGTCAGCCACCACAAGCTAAACCCGGGGAAGTGCTTAAATTGTAGACTGTGGCACGACCCTCCTCTTCCAGTTATCCATTTTCACTGTGCTAGTTTTGCCCACCAACGTCCTCTCCGCTTCTGCTTGTTCCTCAAATCTTTCCAGCCATTTGGATAAGAAAAAGATGCCAGTGTAGGTAACACTATACGATTTCAAGTAAAACAAAAGGAACCTCCCATAAACGAGAACAGCGTTTCTTTGGGCTGTTCAAAGAAATCTGCAGGTCAACGCCCGATGCTTGCGCCGGTACTTACGTAAGGTTGAAGTCACGAGTTTGGAATAAAAACAGATTTGAATTGTTTTATGCTATATGGACCTTATGTAAGTTGGTTCACTCATTCACTGCCGGTGCCTGTGAGCTCTCCAAATAAATAGCTAGCCTTTGTTTGTAAAACAGTTATAACCCGCAATTTATACATTTTTGTGGCTCCTTTTCATTACAGAATGATTCCGTTGACCCAGCAAAGTTTCCCAAGCTGGCCAGCTACTACAAACGAGTCAGGAAGGAGCTACCGTACTACGAGGAAATCCGCAGTGATGGCATGAAATACTTCAAAGAGTTGTGGGCAACCTTGAAATAGAATGGAGAAGCCTTCATAAAGAAGTGCGGTTAGCCGCTCGAAAAGTACTTTTGCTGCTTAAAAACACCAATATTTTCGAAATATAATAGCATATAATAAATGCGTTATGCACAGTCACGTATATCTCATTTGTTGCCTTGGTTCAGTTGTTTTCGCGTTTACCTCGGCTCGGAGTAATTATCATGACGAGGCCGGCATCTCCTATGCTGATGGCGAATGACCGAATGATGCGGCGAAGTACAACACATTAGGATGGTAAGATTATCGACAGAGATTCCCGAAGCTTCCTGCACGATGCTGAATGCCTGCAGATGAGACAAACATAATGGGATAGAAGTTGGTCGAAATACTTTTTGAGTTCGCCTGTTTATACTCGGTACGGTAATAAAATGACGCGGCAAACGATCAGTGTTACGTGATGAAATTAGAGCCCAAAGTATGCATGTGAAGAAAAAGTTGGCGGTTTGACCTTAACAAGGTAGCGTTATGGCAGCGTGTGTCACGGAAAAAAAAAGGCTAGGCACAACAACCCTGCGTGACTTACCCGGACTGCGCTTATTACGAACAGTTCCTACAATGCCAGCGCCCACCTGAAAATCTTATTCTTACGCCTCGCTTTTCGCACAACGGATATGATTGAACGGCAAAAACAAGAACTCCCCAGAGACTGCAGGCGTTCTAGGAATTTGCGCCGTGTGAAACTAAAAGGTCATAAATTGAAAGTACGAGTAGTGGATACATATGGAAATTGAAAGACTGATTAGTTCTTAACCACTTTGAGGCAAAACATTTATGTTATCGAAAACCTACTTTTACTCCGTATCTTGCGTCGGTAGAAACACTAGAAACACAAAAACATGCCGCTGTAGATTATATTAAAGATGTTCCGCTACTTAGTTAGCTTTGTCAAGATTAAAGAATGTGAGTTCTGTGTGAAAACACAGTACAGAAAGATCAGACATGCGAATACCAACTATTTTATGTCTAGTAGGCTGGAGAAGTACCCATCCAACCACTTTAGCATTAAGCCTGCTGTAAAAAAAAATAATGACTTCACATAAGTCCAAGGTTATTTTACCCTTGCTGTATATCTTGTGAAGCTATCCCTCACCGCAGTCTGCATGAGCAAGTACCTATATTTGATGAACACCGAGGTGGAAAAAAGTTACACGGTTCAGTTTCATTTAACTCGGAAACGCTCCGAATAGAATATCTCAACGCTTGCAACAACATGACTTTGCTTCAATCGATCAAGCAATCAATATTTTAGTTTTAAGAATCGGCACATAAGATGAAAAAGGGAAGATCTCAAAACAAAACAAACATACTTCTTTCTATAGCACGGGTACCATGTCATTGCGTAACCTAGTTCGGCCTTTTACTGCTGGACACAAAACCACCTGTAGGATCCTCAGCCGTATTTGGAACATTTATTCGGATACGGAACATAATGTGCTGTACTTGCGTTTTGTGCTTACAAACTAACTTCAGGGATGGTCGAAATTATTGCGCTGCCTGTAGCTTTCCCACAGTCATGAGGTTTAGCGCGCAGCCTAATAAGTTTTACGGGTTCACTCGACCCTCAACGACCTCAAAACGAGAGAACCCACCACGAACAAGTTTACCTGTGGCACCTCAAATTAACTATTTTCGTTTCCGGACACAAGCATGCGAGCCAGCAAAGCAACAAGAAGAAAACCGTGAATAGAATTAGGCGGGGAAATACCAACGAAAAGACACTTTTCGAAGTTTAGAGCCAAGCAATGAAATCTTCCTTACCTCAGTAAGGAAGCCTTCATTGCGGTGAGGCTACCTTATGTCACTCTGAAAGCTTCCTTACTGAGGGGCCCTCGGCGAAGGCTTCCTTGGTGCCTCCTCAGCATAAGGTAGCTCCAAAGCTACCTTCATGCGTCCTTACGCCGCTCCTGACCCTGAACGAACGCTTCACCTCACTGCTTAACCACGTGGTGTTTGCTTGTGCATGCGCGCTGTCGCCCACCTGGGGAGAAGCGCAAGCACGGTACGTCTTCCCAGGCATGTTCGTTTCAGTCACGCGTGCGGCATGGAAGTGTTGCTAGGCATTGCACGACGCCGGCATGCCAACGTTGCTGGAGCACATCAAGTTTTGCACTGTAATGCGCAACTTTTTTTTAACTTTAGTAAACAAAACTAGAAGAAAGCGTCCACGCTTCTCTATATTAGCTCTTGAATTTAAAGATTGTGCGACGATACAGCAATTTTTTATTGAATAATGGTGTTCGCGTAAAGCTTTTAAGAGATAATCTCGAACCCAGGCATGCGGCAACCGCTCCTTACGTGAGGACGGGTGAAGGGAGCTTTCAGAGTACGCTTGCTTCCTCCCTCGGTCCTTCGCTGTAAGGAGGCCTCATGTAAGGTTAGGAAGCGCTCGAAGGAATTGGCATCCGCTCGTCACGGCCTAACTGAATGAGCACGGGAGATCAAAATGTCGAATCTCTGGAAGATTGCAAGTTACCCAAAAATTTAAAGTTTTACCACCGCGTAAGTAAAATTTTTCGAAAACAATATTATATTATCATAATATATATATTATCACAATTCTAATTGTCATTACAGTAAGCAACGCCAAACTGGCCGCAATGAAGCAATATTCGGGTAAATCGCTAAAAGTTGCAGGGAGCTTCGCGGCAGGGCAGCAACATTACTGCGTATGCGCTCTACACAAGGCAGCCCTTATGTAACGAAACATATCAAGGTTCTGAAACTAAGATTCGCAGACAAATGCGGCTGGTATGTGTACCTGTGCCGCAAACACCGCGCGGATGCTTGCAGACGACGAGGCTGTTTGCGTTTCTGCTCTTATCGGATAGGCTTTATTTGGTAACTCAGGTCGCGTAAGCACGACCCTATCACACTCTGCGTCTTCATCAGCGAGCGCAGCCTTCCCAAAGCGCTGCAAGTCTGGGCCTTGATGGTGTTTCGCGCATGCTCAACATTCTGTAGCGTGTTGTCGTGCAGCCATGACCTACTACACATAAGCTATACACCACGAAAGACCCGAAATTGGCAGCAGGACTTATTCTCGTTTAGCCGCCTTCCCCCCACCTCTCTCGCGTGGATATAAAGGAAAGTGCCCTCACCATGTGCCAAGTCCAGGCCTGCAGCAGCTAGACACAACACCTCCGAAACACATAAATATGCACTCGCAGGAAAGTGGGGTAAAGAGCAGCCACATTCGCGGCGTGGTCTTTACGAACGCTTAACAATACAGCACCGTCCAAAGAGCGCTGCCGTATTACTGCAAGGCCTTACATGCTGTACAACATTTACGCTAGCGCGCCGCGAGGCATAATCCGCATGCTGCCAAAGCACATCGGCGTGGACCTGGAGCTGAAGAATATGAATACTTTCAAAGACGAGCACCGGACTGTTCAGTACCGAAAGGTGGGTCTGCAAAATGTTCAAATTGGCGTTCTGGTCTTACATGTATGTCTGTGCAAGTATGAATTTTGTTGCCGATTGTGACCACTGATTACACTGGATAGTCTTTTTGTCTATTTTCGCAGATAAAAAAGCCTCTTCAGGTGTTACAAGACACCTGAAGTGAATACTTACAGGTTATTACAATGGTCGAGCGGGTATACAAGATGGTCACGTTGCGTCGGCGTTTTCAATTCTGACCTCTGTCACTTCAAGAACAGCACACTGTGACTCCAGCTAGTGCAACAGTAATGCCGAAATGGCTGTATTTTTTTGAACTACAAAACGGGGACACATTCTCATGTTTCGAAACTTTCGCAGTGAAACAGCGGTGCTTTTCTCGCGTCGCATGGCTTATGCCAGGAACTGGAAGTTCATAAAGCTTTGGGATGATGCCGTCGCGACGATTCGCTAACTGATCCTACCTATTGATGTCACTTAGTAGCAGCGTGGTCTAGCAAGAGTTCCCTCAACGTAAGCGGAAATCCTTCAAAATGAAGTGATTTGTCGGAGATATGTTCCCCGCAATAAAAAAAAATACGTGCTCAATGGTGGCCCCGATACGAGAACACTTCAGTGCAGTACGTCTTTGTGTTATTGAGTGGTGTTGTTCAAGGAAAAGGAAGCTGTGGCCTCCTTTTTAATCGCTGACACAGAACATCGTAGGGCACCTGTAAAATACCGTAGGAACCACAGTTGTTTCAGGCGGAGAGTCAACATCCGGAGTAGGGGTTTGATGAATAGCCAGTTGTGTACGTACCTGCAAATTATTCTATTGGTATTTTCGTGACTCAAACCGTTCCTCGTTGCAACCTATGACGTACTTGTTTCCACGCTTACTAAACTTAATCTCCGCTTTAACGTATTTATCTGGCACAAATACTTTGTTTGTATTCGAAATCAATATGTAACTGCAAACAAATATTCCTCTGCTTGCCCCTCTGTTGTTGCATCCGGAGTATACCACAAAGGTTCGTAGTGGGGTCATTCTTGTTTATATTTTATATTTCTCACGCTCCGGGCTGTGTTGCCTTGCCTTTTCATTCGACAAATCTTTCGTCGGGGATGGCGTGAATTACAACACATTATCAAACCAAGTAGCTATCCTAAAAATAGAAATTCTGATTCCTATTTCCTCATCCTTATGGCTTATGCAACTAAACATTACGAAGTACAGGTGTATGAGAATAACCAGGCACCTTAACAACGCAAGCTTCGCGTGTTATCTTATTGGAGCTCCCCTTTACTCTGTTTGCTGTTATCAACACCTTGGCCACCTGGGGGGCGAGAGTAGGCAGTATAAATACACCGGGTCGGGGAACTCCAGCGACGGCGACAGCGCCGAGAAATGTGCCCGATTCGACGGCAGTGAAAACAAACGGGCTTGTCGTCAGTAGCGCGCCATTAAGATGGGGTGCGGAAACGTGGTGAATAATAAGATGTGGGGCGGGGCGGAATCGAAGAAGCCGGGCCGGTATCAGGGCTATGGGCGCAGCAGATGGTGTGGAGACCCATGTTTGCGATCTCCTGGCGAACAACTGCCTGGATGAGGGAAACCGTGACTGCAGGAGCATTGGAGGAGCTGGATTCGAAGGCAGCAGGATAGGAGGCCTCGATCTCACGCCGGACGATATTGGTAACCTCGCCACTCTAGCTGGGACGAGCAGCGTCGGCACGGGAAGATGTCACTGGGGCGTTGGGCAGTCGGGCAAACTGCTCGTCGATACGTCGGCTTTTAGCGAGTTCCACGCGGCGGTACTCTTTTATAACTGCATCCGCCGTCGCCACGTTGTTGAAAACGAGCAAGTTGAAGGCGTCATCGGCAATGCCTTTGAGGATGTGGGAAACCTTGCCTGACTGAATCATGTTTGCGTCAACTTTACATCCCAGAGCCAAGATGTCCTGAATGAACATGACGTAAGGCTCTGTTGACGTCTGCAGACGGCCGGAAAGTGCCTTCTGCGCGGCAAGTTGGTGGCCGTAGTGGCTGCCGAACAAGTCTCGGAGATTTTTCTCAAGCGAATCTCAACTGGTGAGCTCATCTTCCTGCGTCCGAAACCAAAATCGAGGTGTGCCACCGAGGTCGAAGACTAAGTTGGCGAGCATGATAGTAGGGTCCCACCGGTTATTGCGGCTGACGTGTTCGTACAGGCTGGTCCAGTCCTCGACGTCTTCCCCATATTTGCCCGAGAATAGCCAGGATCACGGCGAGCGGGGAGAGCGATGTAGGTGGTTGAAGTGGCGGCAGGTGTCGGATCCGGCTGAGTCGAGTTGTCATCGCCGGGAGCCATGAAGGAAGGCTCAACGTACCGTCCACTGCGAAACTCCGTGATGCGGTACAGCGAATGTCCACCTCCACCAGATATGTTACGTAGGCAGACGCAGACGAAAAGCTATGTAAAAGTATATTTACAAGGAAATACGCCCACAAGTCCAAGAGGCAACAGCCCGCACTAGCCTCTAATCGTCATCGTCGTCTTCACACTGCTCGCCTCTTCGTCATCGCAAATATTGTTCCGTAGCAATATTACTATTGCAAGTTAAGCTAACCGCAAATTTGTTTACATGCGCCGTAATTTCTCCAAAGCACATCTAGCCTTAAGTTTAACTTTGTAGAAAACTCCAGTTCTCTCTAAGTGGAATATGCATCCCCCTTAAGTGACCACAGCCAATCTACACACTTAACTGGCGCCAAATCTGTGCTTAATCCCAGGGCCCAGTTTATATAGTTAAGTTATTCCTGTAACACGTTTCTCTCCTCAATGAAAAACACGCTGAACCTCCGCTGCCTATTTTCTCGTCCTGACTGTATTCGTGACTTCCGCTTTCACGAGTTATATCCCCAGAATGAAGGGCCGCGAACAATTTTCTTCTTCAATCTTTGCAGTACAGTTCACAGAATATGGCAAATCAGTTCTGCGGATCTCTGCAAGGTGGAAGAAGGCCCATGAAAGAAAAAATTGGCATCCAGCATTATGTAGCACAGCATTACAAAGCAAGCCCACACGCGTTTCTCAGAAATGAAGCTTCGTAACTGAAGAAGAATCCCAGAAGAGGACGAATTTTTCTTCAACTAAAAAGCTTTGTTTCTGAGAAAGCAGTGTGGGATAACTTTGTAACTTCATGCTACATAAGGATGGAGGTCAATTTTTTCTCTCACATTTCATCGAGTATGGAATACAAATGTTAATTTTATGTCCCATCTTGTTGAGCTAACTTGTACAATGACCCTTTAATCCCTAAAACAAGCTCTGAATGGAACCCCCTCCCCCCACCGTCGTTGCTGCAGTTTCTGTCACCAACTTCTAAAGTGCCATCCAAGATGGTTTTTTTTTTTTTTGGGGGGGGGGGGCAGATAGCGGATTTCGTGCCTCATTCTTGGCACTTTTCGATGGGTAGGAAGGTTCTTCTCTCACCTCGCTTTCATAAAAGTGAAAATGCATGACCAATCGCGAAATGGCCACGTCATTAGCACCCGCTGAACTTGCGTGCAAATCAGGCAGGTGTAAAAATTATGCATTTCCTGCCATACAGTCGTCATCCACGTGATCTTCGTCCTGCTACAGTCTTCACAGTCACATGCGCTCGACTCAACACAAACTATACAGTTTACACAAACACACGTTAATATTCTTGTATAAATATCCCATGCGCTCAATCTATCTATCAGAGTTTGACGGCTGACGAGTGTGCTCACCAATATGGTTGTGTTCAATAGTTACTTGCCTTTCGCGGCACAAATTCCCCATTTTACGCTGCGTTGGGAGTCAAAGAAAT
Organism: Dermacentor albipictus; assembly: GCF_038994185.2. Taxonomy (NCBI): domain Eukaryota; kingdom Metazoa; phylum Arthropoda; class Arachnida; order Ixodida; family Ixodidae; genus Dermacentor; species Dermacentor albipictus. The sequence continues at coordinate 89,617,851 of NC_091822.1, forward strand.
ACCGTTTTATCTAACCATCTATCTTCAAGCAGTGGGCTCAATAAAGTGCTCATTCCTTACCTATAAACATGATATGTAAAACAAATAGAGTAAATTTATCAGCGCACAAAGCATTGCGTACACACTTATTGAGCCCAGTGGTTTATGTAGTGTAAGCTAGTGAGTAGAACAATAAGTAAGATTGAAGCATCGAGTTATTGACTTATTGATTCGTGAAGTTCGAAAAAGATGAAAACCAACAGAATAAATGCATATGCATGAAACAAGGAGTACGCAGGAGGACTGCTTTACTATGTGTTTATTTCACTGGTGTCTGTCTGAGTTGATCACGTACCAGGTCTCCGGAAACTTAGCGTAGTATCATAGATCTTGAAATCGCAAATTGAATACTGGGGCTATGAAAAACACCCTAAAAGAGGTCATTGAAGTATTGTTTTGTGCCTATGTTCACACAATCTAATATTGAGGCAGCGACCTGTTTGACCGGTGCATACGTGACCGCAGGACCGTGCTCACTAATGGGTAATGCCTACTCGCATGTCGCGCGGATTGCTCTGAGCATGGGTGCACTCCAACATATAGACACCACAATACTTTCCACGCGCAAAAATCAGACTACGAGGGAGATTATTGAGGCCTTCTATATCAGAACAAAAGGGTCGCGTTGTGTAACCATGCCATCGAGAAACTTGCATGATAGTGAATTTGAATTTTTAAGCCGCTTCATAACGTAGCATTAGATAAAATGGTTTTGGGTGTTTTTTGTTGCCTGAGCACTGATAATGACGCCATAGACGGGAGAGCACGTGGCTATGGGTTGTGTACATAAGTGTATGTATGCCTTCGAATAAAGTTAGTTGTGAGTTCAGCGCTGTCCTGTGTGTTCCTGCCTTCTGTCATCGTCTTTTTGCGCTGCCCCTTCAAGATGTTAAACCAGTACCAACTCGCCCAAATGTCGATCCTTCTACAATCAATGGAGCATTTCGACACGACGAAGATAACGCAGCGCTACCTCAAGAAGCTTCATGATCAAGCTTTCCGTCCGGAAGGGGCGATAATTGGTCGGCGATGAATAGACGCGTGAACCGACGGGAACCGACGTGAACGGGAACCGACGGGGCTGAGGTGACGGCGAGTCAGCAGGACGACTGTCATTGACGGATACTTCAGAGGCATGAGTCATACGGCGAGGCGAGTAACGGCGCTGGTGGGCATAAGGGCGAGAGGTCGGGGAAAAGAAGCTCGAATACGGCGTCGTCCAGGAGCTGCGGCAGTGGCGAACGACGTTGCAATGCGGAGGCAGCAGAAGCAAATCGGCTTGTCGTCGGGAGTTCTCCACTCGGTAGGTTTGCGGTATATGGGAGGAGAATACAGATCGCTGTTAGGCGTAGCAGTCGGTGCCGGTCGTGCGCCAGGTCGGGATACAGAGAAGGCAGCAGGAAAACCTAGGTTTGCAAATTCTTGCCGCACAACTGCCTGAATGAGAGAGATCGCCGGTTCTGGTTGGTTAATGGTGGGGTTTAGTGGGCGTGGATTGAACGGCACAGGACTTGTAGCCTCGAGCTCCGGGCGAACGATACGCGTGACGTGCTCATTTAAGGGCGGTGAAGTGGTAAGGTCGACCTATCTCCACCAAAATGTTACGCTAACGAAGTATTAAGAACTGTAGACTATTTACTAAGTATATTTACAAAGGATAACTGCAGTGCTGGCTAGTTCAGCCAATGGATTGAGAGCCAGAGAGTGTTCGTCGTCTTCGTCGGGGTGCCCGCGTGCACCGCTCACAAAAAAACACGCAATATGCATGTATCAAGATTATCACGAAATTAACGATGCTAACTTTCAAGGAATACATTATCACTGCAAACAGATTAATAGCTTTGGCCTCAGGGTTCTTTTGAGATTCATTTGCCCTTGGGATTTTCGGCAACGGTCGCTGCTATGGTCATTTCAGCGAACAACATGACAGCCGAACCAGTCGCTTCGAGAATATATACGACTCTTATGATTCGCGATAGGGCCGTCACTCGTCCCCAAACCAATCACAATCGGAATCACGCGCAAAATATGCTTGAGCACCTCCTAGATTCTGCAAATAAATAATTGTGTTCGCAAGTCACAGAACAGTGTTCATAACCTCTTATTCAGAATGCTTGCACGTTTGATCCATCAAATTTAACGTTACGTACAGTTTTTGATTAAAAGCACAACTGCAGCATTATGAACAAGCAATTTGTTTGCATACTCAGGCCTCTTAAGCGTAGCCGCGTACGATGGTAATTACGCAGCACGAAGTCTGGCTTCTTAAACAATGTATAGAGTAAAGCACTACGGGCAACTTCTCTTGGCATATGTCTGCTATGGCAGCTCATATAAAATCTGCTCATACTCTTACTCCAATTTTATAATTAATCGCTTACATTTGACAAGTCGAATTATTCAGAAGTTGTTTAAAAAATATTCGATTTCGCAAATGATGACTATTCAATTTCTAAACGATATAAATAGGACTATATTACATCTTTTTTTGTGCCAAGCGTTCAAGCATTCGCACACCCCTATAATTTACGTCACCGGACCTACGCCTATACATCGCACAGACTTACGCCCAGTACACGCGCACTTAACTCGCCGACGGCGACGGACGGCAGACGTTGCTAGCGCGCAGTTGTCGCTTGACGCGCCAAACGTGAATGACCCAGAATATTAAACATACGATATTTCTAGTTCACCACGGTGACATTCCAGCAAGTTGGAATCAAGCTTTAGGGCCATTCTTTCTCCGTGCATGAAAGCTGCAATGCCAGCTGGCAATACTAGCGTGACACGCATCCTGTTTTCGCATCGGGGAGCAGCAGGCAGTTTTGCGCACGTACCTGTGGATGAATAAGACTTTGTAACGCTAATAGAACTACTACTATTTCATAGGAACTGAGTAAATATGTGGAAACCATCGATGATGATGGTAAATGTTAATCCATAGCCAAACATATATAAATGCTATACGCTTTATTAAAGAGGTTTATCTTGTTCAGTATTACGCTAAACACAGGCGTACAAGGCATTTTGCCACATGGGCAGGAAGGGTAAAAGTGACCTGACAGGCGTTGACCTCTTGGTGGCGCAGAACTCAACCAGAGGAGCAAACACCTAATATTTCATTTCATTTCATTTCATATCATTTATTTACTCTCAGGGCCGCTCGGCGTTACAGAGAGGAGTGGGTATACAAAAATGCAAATGGCTATACACGAATACATTTTTAGTAGGAAGCTTAATGAAGGTGATCGTATACAGCAGACTTGAAGACTTCGGGTACTGCGATGGACACGACGGAGGCAGGAAGGTGGTTCCAGTCCGCGCTTGTCTTCGGAACAAACGAATCAAAATAAAGATTAGTCCTGCAGCTTGGCACGCCAACTTTGAACCGGTGGTCCATGCGGGATGAAAAGTAAGGAGGAGTAGTAAAGAGTGATTGCTTAAGAGTGTCAGAGGTGAAATATATTTTGTGAAAGAGGCATAATCGAGAAATACGACGGCGTAAGGAAAGGTCAGGAAGATCTAATGTTTTCTTCATTAGTGTTACACTGGCTGAACGAGAATAGTTAGAGAGTATAAAACGAGCAGAACGATTTTGGATGGATTCGAGGGCTTGTACGAGTGATTTAGTGTGAGGATCCCAAACGGAAGCAGCATATTCTAGTTTCGGGCGCACGAGAGTATTATAAAGAAGTAGTTTTAGGGACACAGGAGCCAGGGAAAAATTACGGCGAAGGAAACCAAGTGTGCGGTTAGCATTATTAGTGATATGTTCAACGTGCTTTTTCCATGATAGGTTGGCAGTAATGTATACGCCAAGATACTTATAATCAGTGACTGTAGTTAAAGAAGAGTTATTAAGGAAGTATGTGCATGAAGACTGGTTAGGCGTGCGCGTTATTCTCATTGCTTTGCACTTACCAATATTTAGTTTCATAGACCAGGTGTGACACCAAGTGGAGATTTCATCCAGATCAGATTGAAGAATGGCTGCATCAGAAGGTTTAGATATTTGTCTATATATTACGCAATCATCAGCATAGAGTCTAATTTGTGAGTCAATTGCATCATTCAAGCTTACTTACTCTCTTTTGCTGCAGGTCTAAACTTTCGCAGTAGCATAAAGGCGTCGCTATTCGCTAGGGCAAACACACTCACACACACACACACACACACACACACACACACACACACACACACACACACACACACACACACACACACACACACACACACGCACACACGCACGCACACACACACACACGCACACACACACACACGCACACAGACACAAATTTTTCTCCCATTTTTCTAGTGTGTCTAAGCAATCATTTTACACTGGTGGCACTACTGCTCCTGTAATTGAATCCGCTTTCCTACCCACTATCACAGAAAAAGAGCTTTACTCATTATTAGGCAGCTTCGGCCGGCATCAATCACCAGGTATTGATAAAATTCGCATGTTTGATCTATAGAGGAACTTCGGAGTTCTGGGAAATGTCTTGCTAGACATCCTAAACGGGATAATTACGAGCAGAAGTGTTCGTGCGTGGTTGAAAATGGCCGTAGTTCGACAGCTTGTAAAACGTGGTGGTGCTAAGTGTGTGAATAATTATCACCCCATTTATATCCTGTCTAGTTTAGCGAAAGTTATAGAAAAACATATATTCTCAGTAATTAACAGCTTTATTAACAAAGCGGGGGGAAGAGGGGTTCTCCGACTGTCAATACGGTTTTACTGAAAAAGGGGGCACTCAGGCTTTATTGAAGAACTCAGTGACCATTTATTTTCTTCCCTTAAAAAAATATCTTTTATGTTGGACACTTTTTTTAGATGAGGCAAAAGCCTTTGACACAGTTTGCCATTTGATTATGCTAGAGAAACTCTACAATTTAGGTTTCCGATGACCTTTTTTTCCGATTGTTATGCAATTTTCTTACAGATCGCTCCCAGATGGTTTCCACTTCAAACATTTGCAGTTCCCGTGTTTTTCTGGAGGCCGGTGTGCCACAAGGTTCCATACTGTATTCCTTACTTTTTAATGTATACCTAAGGACATGTACAATGTGCTATCCACCTGCAGGTTATTCCAATATGCACGAGATACTGCACCTTTAGCCACACATGTGAATTTTCCAGACGCATTCTCAGTGCTTCAACATGACGTAGGAAAGTTAGTGGATTGATTTGATGCAAATGTAATTGCCATTTATCATTCTAAATCAAAGTTGGTTTGCCTCCATAGCTCCCTGAAGCATGTTTCGCTCTCTTCTTCACATTATCTGCATAGCTCTCGATGTATTAATTATTGCCGCCCTCCAATAACTTTTTCGACTCTGTAAATTATTTCGGCATACGTTTTGATTCTAGTCTTCTTTCTTCTACTAACTTTTCTTACATACGCACCAAATTTCGTAAAATCGTCTGTTTACTGTGCCACATCAAAGTGTTTTTACCTGCGTCTGCCAGGAAAATTTCGGTCCAATCGTGATCCTACAGTGTGCTCAGATATGCTAGTACCACATTCGTACATTGTTTTTGTACCTGGCATCAACGTGTAAATAGGTTGCTAAAGTGTATGTGAAAAACTGTTAGCTTATGACGTATATAGTCCACAAGAGATGAACCTTTTTCAGATGCTAAAAAATGCCGAACCTATATTCACTGTTTGTTCAAACAGTGGTACTGAAACATTTCTGGACGGATACCTTTAAAGTACCCACTGTGCTTTGTCGCCCTTTACGTCATGCACCTGCTTTTTCAGTTCCTCACACACATAGCTGATTTGGCAGATGCACTCGAATCTTTTATGTTCGAATGTTTATACTCAATGCTCTTCCTTCTGAAATTTCTTCCTCTGAGTCTATACGCGACATCCGCAAAAATCTAAAGGCATTGTATACGGAATGATCATTGGCGTCATGTTTTTATTTTTCCTGTCATTGTGAAACGTTTCGTCACTTTTTGGCTGTTTTCTTGTTTGTTGTTTTTTTCTCTCTCTCTTTATTTTGTACTTTATCGCTCTCTACCTCAGTTTTCAATGTCATTTTTATTTTAATTCTTAAAAAATATAAAAAAGAATTTTGTGGCTGAGTCTTGTTACTGACTGCCGGGTTTCGCGTAACAAGCCACTGCGATGGCTTAGACGAACCTGGTTTCTGTACTTGTACTCGCAGGTTGGATAACAACAACAACAACAACAACAATAATAATAATAATAATAATAATAATAATAATAATAATAATAATAATAATAATAATAATAATAATAATAATAATAATAATAATAATAATAATAATTAGTAGTAGTAGTAGTAGTTGTAGTGTTGTGCGTTTTGTTAGTTTTTAGATGTAAATATATCTATTTATTCGTGTCATACCATTCCTTACGTGCACCACTAACAATACAACTAGGTTGTTCCTGTGCACTTAAATAAATTTGATTGTTTGCTTTATCACTGATATTGATATATTATTACTAAAATCTGGCAGTTTCGCTCGAAAGCCGAAGCATTGACTGGAATAGCAATGTTTAACATGAACGGTGGGGCGAAATTTCTGGCACGCTTGGAGGCTTTTGCTACCCGTGTAGGGTCTGTAATGAGGTCACATAGGCCCCGCTGCGCTGTCCATGAATAGCAGGCATCTGTTAAATGTTCGAAGATTTAAGATAAACCGCATATGTTATCAATTATATATTTCATGGCATTTGTTTGTGGGATGCCATTCTAAATATTCTGAGAAATAATTCAGTCAAGGGCGCTAGATCTACTGTGAGCAACTGTATTTATTGAGTCAAGAACATAAGACTGCTCTTCGATACTTTGACTATTCAGTAGTCCAGCATCTAGCATGTATATGCGGAAATAGATAAAGAGATAGTATACATATGCATAAACACAGAAGAAACATCCCGGCGGTAGCAATGGGTATGCTGATGGGGAGAATTTACCTCATAAACCAGAAAACTACGCGGAGATTCTACATTTATTGTCCGCTAATTACTTGTTACTTTTCGATGTAGGTGGCGCTCACGCTGCCGAAGAACCCTGAGAAGTGAAGAAACCACTGAATTTTAGTGTCCATCTAAGCGAGGCTTTGCTTCTTGTTTTTTTTACACACGCAGCTTCATAAGCTTCGCAAGTTGATGGATTTTACCTTGAAATCGTTTGCGCACTCAGTTTCCACATCAATTTAATATATGTTGCAAAGACCCCTTTGGAACAGCAACAAATACGCGGCAGATAATGTAGGTAAATTTGAGAAACCGATTGTATTTTGTCTCCCTATATTGTCCCATTTACGCATTGTCTTTTTAATAGGCCTGCTTTAATCAGCAGCATAAATAAATATAAATACTCACTGGGGATTTGGTGCTACATGCGAGAGAAATGGGTGAGGTGTTGTGTGTGTGTGTGTTGAGGGGGTGTAGTGAGCTTCAAACTCAGTTTAAACTCTTGGTCCAGCATCTCAAAGACATTTGAGATGAACCTCAATGTTTCTCTCGCATTCTCGCATATATTGTAAGAAAGAAGAACGGCATTAGAAAGTTACATTGCCATTGCGGGTCTCGGAGCAAGAAAAAGATCGGCATACTAGAAATCGCCGTCGCCATCACGTGTCTCGTGCCAGTTCTCCCATCCAGCTGAACCATTATTGCTGCCGCTTTGTTTCCGGCTTTTGCTCGACGACTTCCAAACACTTCGTCATAATTGGTGGAGGTGCATGGCACGCCTTGAAACATGGAACATCGAAGCAAAAGTCTGCCACCGATTCCCGTCATAGCAGAGGGCAAGTTACCGCTTCCAATATCCACGATGCCTGCCGTGTCCTGCTAAAATGCATTGCCTCAGCGCGACCCTGAAATTTTCAGTAGGTTCGGTACTTTTACATCGAGGACTGGCTCTCATCCTATAAAGGGGGAGCAACTACAACGTTCGGGACGAGGGTACAAAGCTGGGCAACGCTAGATTCCATCTGAGCGAAGCTGTGAACTTGCGGCACCGCAACTTCGAAGCCGACCTATCGACTTGGGTGGTCTTCGAGACCAGCTTCACAGATGTGTTCGGGCGTCATGCAGTTCACAAGCTTCTGCGTCATGCAACGTTTGCAAGAACGAGTGCAACAGAGGAGAGACTTCACAATTTATATTGAGGATGTCATGGATCTGTGCAACCGTTCTGATGCGACCATTGCGGAAAACGACAAGATCAGGCATACTTCATAGGATGTTGACGACGACGCTTTTATGCTGGTTGTAACGAATCCGGGCCCTGTGTCTGAAGTAGTAGCCCTTTGCCATTGGTATGATGACTGGCGCAAGTAGCGGCTCACCACGGGCTATTCACAATCTCTGGCGCGGTTAGTGCTGCAGTATCAACACGTGCAAGGTCCTTGGCGCACACCAGACAACTGGTCGATTTGTAACTCCTGTGTAATTGTTGCCTTCGTGGCGCGTTTCTGAGGGAGCCCGTTACCAGTTACTACTTGCTTGTGGCAACCAACGTTCAACCACTCGATAAGAGAACTTCAATGCCGTGCACTATGGGATCCGCCTTTCGATTCTATGAGCCTATCGGACGAATCCGCTTTTGCCAGTGGTCGACTACCTTCCCATCGCCTCCGCTCGATTTCGCTCATGAGGCGTGGGCCTGCCACTCGTACCCAGCAAACTTGCCACCGCTATCCGGGAGGCAAGAACTGCATGTCTTGCGAAATCCTAAACGCCTATGATTTTCTCTCGTAACGTCATTGATGTGATCGTGGAAGGAGCACATAGAGTATCAGTTGCAGACAAAGGAGTCGCCATTTCGTTAATCCATGCCCGCCTCTTCCGCAAACCCGGAAATGGGATGACGTCGCTTTCAGGTCTTTCGCTTTGCACAACAAGTACGCAGCACATTGAGCCATTAAGAAACTGCACAGCCCGAGTCGTCATCTGAGAGGACCTTTACGATATTAAATGTCTAGTTCTTGCCTCTTGTTCCCACGACGTCATCTAGGGACAAAATTTGCTTTCAAGCCATCATGCCGTCACTGACTGCGCCCGCGCGGAGGTGGCTTTCCTTCCTCTTTGTGACACGGCATTTGAAGAGGTGGCCCCTGTTAAGCTTTTCGTGGCAGAAGACATCTAAATACTTCTGTGGTCGTCTGTGATCATCCCTTTGTCTTGTGACTCCCTGTGTTAAAGCAGTGTGCTTTTTATGCTGTCTGACGTCTTCGCCCGTTGACGAAAGGCGCCTCTGTCATTCGGTTTGCTTGATTTCCTCGCTGGTGCCACGGCCATGTAGGTTTTAACCCAATGTTGCTCCTGGCTCACTTCTTACGCCGTGAGTGCGTCAGTCGTGATGAGCCGGTAAACTTCTGAACGCGCACGGATAACGACCTTCTGCTTAAATCGCCGACGTACACCCTAAGCCTTCGAGTTCTTCACCGCACCACTTGACGCATTCATCGATCTAACCTTAATCTGAAGCCGCACTATGAGCTTTCTATCTTCATCAATTCAGATCATCTGATTTCCACAGTACTGATATATGTCGAGGGACAGCTGTCTCCCAAACCACTGGTTGTCATAATCCTCTGCGGCAGTGACCTTACAGGTTTCGGCAACCCAGACACGTGTTATAGAAGAGGCCCCCAAATGCTAACTGTCGGCGTTATTCAACCATTAAGTGGTCCATGGGAATCCCCAATCGTTCTTGTTAAACAGGAAGATGGCTACATCTGATTTGGTGACAGTTATCTTAGTTATAAGATCACGTGAAAGGATGTGTATCATTTAACGCGCATAGACGACGCACTTGAGTACTTACAAGGAGCCGAATCTATTCTTCCTTAGGTATTCTCTCTGGACACTAGCAGGTGCAAACTGCCGAAGATTATCACTGTAAGACAGCATTTGTCACGCCAGATGGCTTTTATGCATTTAATGCCATGCCGTTCGGCCTGTGTAATGCACCCGCCACATTTGAATTGATGACGGGCACTTTTTTTGCGTGGACTTAAGTGGAACGCTTAGCTCTGTTATTTATATGACGTCGTGCTGTGCGCACCCAACTTATAGACCCATCTTCAACACTTTACAGTAGTTTTGGTCTGCATTAGGTGAGCTGGCTTTCAGTTTAACTTAAAGAAGTGTCTTTTACGATGCAAAACAATTAACTATACTGGACCATATTGTTCGCAAACATGGCGTACTTCCCCATCCCTCTAAGCTCCCTGTCCTGGCCAAATTTCCTCAGCCAACGACATTTCAAGCACTATGTAGCTTTCCAGCAAAACTCAATAAATGAAATAAAGAAATGATAAATAAATGGAAATGAAACTGTCTGAAAACGTAACTGGCCGCAAGTGGGGCAAGAACCCATGCCTTCGCATGAGGGGTGCCATGCTCTTATCAATTGAACTACCGCGGCGCCGTTTTGCCATCTGCTTTCAGGGGTATTTATCTTTATCGACTAGAACTAAGCCTTGGAGTCTGAGCCAGCACCACATCTCACGGCTTTGACGGCGGATGTGAAACATAATTTTTTTTAGGTCGCAGGTCACGGCTACTTTAACCATTTCGGTAAAGGCAACTGGTTAATAAACCCATAGATGCTACAAAGGAATCAATGCTGCCGTATTCGAGGCACCGCTATGTAACAAACTACAGGAAAAAAAACCGCAAGGCCCGATTTCTATTAGTCATATCGTAAAAAGTAATCAAACAAAGTCACTTTGTTCACTTCTTATGATAAAAGATACAGATAGAAAGACAGAAAATGTGGAAGATTTGTTACGTTGAAGCAGACTAGGGCCCTTGTTGGAACGTTGGTTCCAAACAACGGCTTCCCTTTATCATTCCCTGTCATAAGAAGTCACAAGATGTGCTACAGCTAGTGTTCCAGCGGTGTAGAAATAGGCGCACTAAACAAAAAAAAAGAATTACCGGGTTCGCACAAAAGGCAAAGCATCGATTGCGATAACCAAATAGTATGCAGCTGTACCAACAAATAATACTAGTTTGATCAGCCGTATAGACTTGAAAACATTCCCCTAATACCCTAATTAACAAGCATTGTGTCAGCGCGAACAAGCAAACAAGAACGCATAACACTCGATGGGCGCAGACATTCACTGTCAAAACGCTGGTGTGAGCAAGCACAGCAGCTGCAGAGACCGAAGTGACCTTCGTTGGTGCTGATTCTGGTGAAGTGCTATATGGGTGAAGTTCTTCTACTGGAGAAGGTTAAACACGTCGTCTGCTTTTCCCTTTACAACATTGTTTACCTTGTCTTCTTCCAGCATTCTCTTGTCAACTTGCGGCAAAGGGCATGAATGTCCTCAATAAACCTCACGTCTGGGCGCGAGTCACAAGCTAGTTCTTCGCGGTTCGTTGTCGTTCAACTGTCCTACCCAAAAGGAAGCACACCGTTTTCTTGCATTGCTAAAAACCTGTTAGCTCCTCTTCATGCGTCTGAAACTAGACCCTTGCCGTGCGTTTGAATTATTAGATCACGTTGGCCAACATAAGGGCCCGACCAACCTGTTATTTTTGCTGCCATGCTCGTGCATACAGAGAGAATCTTCGATGTCAATGTCATCGGTACTTATAAACGTACCGGGGCCACGGGGCTGAGCCGAGGTGACAGATCGCATGGTTTTCACCGTCGTGGTCGCCATTGTTGCAGCCTCTTCGTCAGACGGCATGGTGGCAGCGGCTAGGCTTGCAATAATAGATGCACCTCACACTTCCGAGAAAATGTAGCACGATGATTAAAGAAACAGAGAAATACATTTACAGGTTATGTAGGAAAAGACCGGCACACGAGGCAAGTGTTTATTGTAGTCGTCATCATTCTCAACCCCAGGCTTGTGCTCTTGGTCCTCAGCCTCGCTTTCAGCGTTATAACAATATGAGGCAGAAACAAGCCTTTACACGTAGCGCGTACAGTCGAGGGATTCCTTTGCAGTACTCCATGAATGTCGACTCGGCAGTTGGTTAAGGCCTTCTAACGGCGCGAAGTGACGAATATCTGCACGAACTTGTTGATATATTGCTGATCTCTCTTGCCATTGCTAGTTTCGGCCCTTTCTCGCCATTAAAAAGCGTTCACCAGCCCGGCAGTCGACGCTCGCGCGGTGCTGTTAAGGAGTCGGGAGACTGTACAAGCGGGCCTTGTATAAAATTCATTCGGTATATTTCTGAGGACGATCCAATGGCTATTTGTCCCATTCTTATGCAGAACACACGGTGCTTGAGGGGCGGGTACCGAGGCGAGTGAAAGAGTAGGCGTCACCATACCGAACCATTCTGTTTCGCGTTGATTGCACGTCTCGTCTCAATCGCAACTAGTCGCCTGCGCGGCATCTCAGTCTATCATGACGACGGCACCCTACCAGTCACCGATATCAATGGATAGGCGTTACGGGGAGCTTTTTCTCTAGAGTTGCCTATACTAATCCTATGGTGGCGTGCAGTTCGCTAAGCGTAAATGTGCGACGAAGCTTCCTGATGTGCACAAACTCCTAAGCATCTTATAACCAACAAAATACAAAATATTACGATTGTTATGAGGACACTGGTCATTGAGTAAAATATTAGCAAAGATGTGGTTACCAAAGCAGTCGTCTTTATGATGATGAAGATGACGTTTTTGATGACGTTCTCATGAAGAAACTGCTATCTACGCTGGCAGAGATATAGCGAGAACAGTAATGTTACGTTTTGAATTTCTTAAGCATTTTTTTCACAACTTTGAACTATTTCTCTCAGTGCCATACTTATGGAACACCATGGTGGAAGGGGCTAAAATATAAAGGTTTCGTGCAACGCACGCACCACCTGTATTGTCTGCAGAGGCGAACTTCGAATTAAATCTGTTTTTTTTTTATTCAAGTTTGAACAAGCATTGTCCAGAGCTGTCGTCCCTCCTTCAGCGAAGCAGGTTGGTCTGGTCATGTGTTCGTGCGAACAGCCGACTCCCATACACTGTGTCCGTCGACGTCGGTTTCTTTCACCGCTGCTCGGTTGGAGTTGAAGCTTTAGTTGCCATCGTGCTCAGATCGTTTATTCAACAAGAAAAGCTTTCTATTCTTCTGCTAAATATAGCAACATGCCTTGTTGTATTTCTAATTACCTGTTACATCTGTGCCCCGACTATTGCACTCGCAAACACCGTGTTCATTTAATACCTTGGGTGCTCGTTTATTTCTATAATGTTTCGGCGACTGCGTCTACTGTAAATAAATAAATAAATGGACGCTATAATTTGATCTTTCTGTCTGCTCCTGAAGTGTTCTTTAAAGGTACATCTAACTAATGTAAACTCTACAGGAGCATCTTTGTTTTTGCATGAAGATTGCCTGCCATCTGTAATCTATCCGCACAAAATTTTTACCAAATGAGCAAATGTCCCTGTTCCCTCCACAGGAAACAGGACGCCCAGTACGAGGGTAGAAAAGTTGCTCCCACAGTGTTTTTTTATTACTTTGCTGACGTTTCATAAGCCAGGTTGGTAGGATAACGCGAGCGCGATGAAAACACGTGTTCAGGGCAGTACTCCATAGAGCGGATGCTTGAACCGAGCCACTAAATAATCGAGTCTGCCGGGCTGTAGCAGCTGCTATCTGCGACTCGGTCGTAGCGCGACCTGTCTGAATTATCATGGCCACGTTGAAACAAAACTGCAAAGCATTTTTATGACTCCGGTTCTCCATGCCCTCAGTATATGTTGAAATGTACTATCAGCGCATCAGCGCGTTCAAGTTAATAAACTTTTTATGCTGCACAATGTTTGTGTGCATGTGTGCCGTACTTTCACGAATATAACGTGGACGTTGTTTTTTTTTTATAAAAGGGGGGTTTCAAACTTGCATGGCCGTTACAATCGTAACTGGTACTACTCACGATAAAAATACGAAACAAAAACTAGAAAAAGTAAGCGCGATGCAAGGTAGCTAAGCACACGGCCATCGAAAGAGTTTCTGATGAAATTGACGTTTCGAGAGATTGCAGTTTGGCTCCATGGTGCGTGGAATTTGATCCCGCAGACAATGGTTGCCAGAGCCCCGATAAGTGTGGCGTTTCTAATGCATTACCTGGAACTAGAAGATGACTTTCTGTGGTCGGTAGTAAGCGAAAATGACGCACCGTCGGACTCCGATACCCCCTATCGCCGCTAACATTCAACTGTTTGCGTTTCTGGGTGCATTTGTATATTTCGTAATAACGATGTAGCACGGAACCCGTCAACTCAGGTTTGGTTACTCGATGTGCGTGGTAGAATCGGCACCAAGTTGTTATCTCTTTTATTTATTTTTGGATGATAATATAACAGCGCGTTACAATCTGCAGCATGGCAGAATCCTACAGGTGCGGACTGTATATATAGGCACAATATCTTACTAGTAAACGCGTGGCCCTATATTGGTCGCAGTGGGCTGCGTACGTGAGCACTTTTCAAGGCCGCTACTAGCGGTGACATCCAGGTGCAACGCCCAAGGCACCTGCACAACTGCACTCTTCAAACATCCTTCCTCACGTTTGCCCTCACATCACTCGTTGTCGGTTCGAGTTGGAAGAAGGGTCGCGCCGACGCTTGCTCTGCACCATGGCCATCACTTTGTACAACCTAGAGAAGAGCCCACCTTGCGCTTTTGTGCGCTCAGTAGCAAAACATCTGGCAATTGAAATGAAGATCAAGAACTTGGACTTCGCCAAGAAAGAGCACTTGAGCGACGAATATCTAAAGGTATGCCTCCATGCGATAAAATAGGTGTAGTGAGGCATTAGCAAGTAGTATGTCATATTATATGAAGCGGATTGCCAAAATCGGTGTTTTCATACCTTGTAGCGAATTGGTTCTACTTGAACAGTCGGCCTTGCAAACTAAGATAAGCAAAGCAAGCAGTCGTTGTGGTCTGTCTCCACGCCATGATTTCTTACCATTGAAGCTGTGCTGATAAAGTGTGCTTTCCAATTGCTGAAAATGAAATGTACGGTTCTTTTTGCAGCAACACAAAATTTTCGTTTGGTTCAGTGTGAGCATACGCTAAAACTGTTTATTTGCATTGATTGTAAGTAATAGTATTGGTTTAGTTAATGTGGAGGTTACATTTGGTCTTCCCACTCTTTAGTAGTAAAAGTGCTCTAAGAAGGCTTGTGTGATTACATGTTAAGAAAGCCAGATATACAGTCGTAATGAAGAAGTGCTATCGCTGCAAGCTTTCCGTGCTGTTATAAAAGTTCCTGTGGAATATGTGCTTTATTATAGCTATGTCATTTAATTTTCAGGCGCTGAAGCTTTCTTTGAGGAATTATGTCAGTGCGTTCATTGATGACTTAAAGAATAGAGCAGTGCAGCCCTCACGCTCGAAGAGTGTCCGCTGCGTAATTTTTGACAGTGTGCGGAAAGAGTAAATATAAAGTAGCTGTGCTATAATTAGCGTATGCCGACGCGAAACAGCGCGCACTGGCTTGATACTTAATTATGATTTGAATAAATGTTTTTTTTTATTTAGAACGAACATGGTGACTTTGTTAGTTAACCTGAAGCATGAAATTTTGTTTCTCTTTGACGCATCCTGTCGGAAGCGAGCGTCGCAAGAACTGCGCTTTTTTCTCCTTGCAGATTAATCCATTCCACAAAGTCCCTGCAATTGACGATGCAGGTTTTATTGTTTACGAGAGGTAAGGTTTGCTGCTGTTACGTGTAATCCATGATTTATTGTTCTTTGTCCGGAGGCAAATGAGACGGTTGCTGTGAGCGTTAACTGTAACTACATCAAACTTCTCAAGAAACTCTATACTCGATGTAGTTTCACATCAATAGAGCGATTATTATTTGTCATCCCCATATGTTACTTTGGGCTACGACAGAGAAAAAAATAACATAGACACTTTAAAGTGACTGTTTGGACGCGTTCGTAAGACATGATTAAAAAATTAAAGCGCATAGCCAGACGATGAAGGTGAAAGAAGACAGGAGACACACGAGCGCTCGTGTGTCACATGCTCATAATTTGTGTGTGTGTGTGTGCTTCATTTGTAAATATCACAAATAATCTGAGATGGCTTCCGAGAAGCACTAAGCGGGACACATCGTTTTGTGAGCAAAGAAATGTCTTAGAGCTGTCAACTTGATGTTTACCATACATTGCATGCGCAAAAAATTATGATGGTGGAATAAAAAAAAACAGCTTACAGCTCTGTCACAGTTCTTATTTGGATACGTTTCCAATCACACCTAAATTTCGGTCGGACTCTGTTTTTTCGGAAACTTGTACTCCCATGCAATAATGAAAACGAATACTAAAAGAGCACTGTGAGGAGTAGTGCCAGGGTACTGTACTTGTGATATTGTTACGGGGATGTTGGGAGTATGGAATATTATATGTACAATATATATACAAAATGAGTCTTGGTCGTGAAGATGCCTGACCACCAACAACCCGCAGCAGCCAGCGGGTGGCGGGATAATCTTCGTCCTCTCTTCGTCCATCCTTCCGTAACAACATGAAGGCAAGCGATAGTTGTTCTAGTGACGCTAGTTCTTTTTTTATTTGGACTAGAAATCTCTTTCTTCTTTTTCTGTTTACTAAATATATATGTACGGCAGGCATCCACCAAGCATTCTTTTCGCTCTAGAACTGCTTTTGGCACCAGTACCCAGATCCTACGAATATGATGCTACAGTCCATCGCTCCTGTAACGAGGACGATGCCGGGTCCATGAGCAGACATGGCAGACAATACTGTGTCCAAAGGGTTTATGGTTTCGTAATGGTAATATAGTAAGTATTATATTATAGCGTACTATATTATCAATAAATTAGTTATTAGGATTTCTTATTCCCCCTATGTAGTGCCCTTAATAATGTGAATAAAGTGTAAATCAAATAATATATATTTTCGCTTTTCACGGGGATCGTAAATTTAATTCATACATTCTGTGTGTCGCAATTTTAATGTTGTGAGGAAATGAGGTTTATGTTTCCTTTCCGCGTTCCGATTATTTTCCAGCCATAATTGCAATTTATCTTTCATATTGCTTATATTTTATTCTCTCCGTAGCAACGCCATCGCGTACTACTTGTTGCGCAAATACGCCCCCGAGTCGAAGCTCTACCCAACCTGCATCAAGACTCGCACCCGCATTGACCAGGTTCTTGCGTGCCTTTCCACTACAATTCACAGTGCAACGGTTGCCTTCCTCGTAAGTGCGCCATTTTCTCCCTCGTCCTGGGAAGGACCATCAAGTGGCTAATTATCTTGAGAGGTCATCTTCTGTTAGTGTTATTATATAGGTCGAACATCTTATGAGCGCTACCACCTATGGCTGGCTATCAAAGGCAAAGAAAGCTCACCTAAAACCAAACACGATTCTGTGACCTTCAGGAACCACCGCCGATATTCAGAGGAAACTGATTTTGAAAAAAAAGAAAAAAAACACACGGCAGTCGGGCAGTGACAGTGTCTTCAAAGAAGAAAAGGACGAATCGAAGGTAAATTTAGCGTGGATGTGGCCGGCGTTATAGATTCTGTGTGATCAAAGTTAAGGTTGTTTACAATAATTATGGCATCTGCAGCAACTGGCATAATAAAGCTGTCGTGATTGTATGAAGCGTGTTTGGGAATCCACCAAAAGAGCTTAGCCGCTCTCCCGGGGCAACTGAATATGCCGCTGAGTTTACATTCTCTGTTACATATGTTACCAGCAATGGATACCGTTGTGGGAAGTTAAAATGTGCGGGTTAGAAATACTGCTAAAATAAATTGCTGAATCCGTGCTCGAAAGTAAAATGCAAATCGAATGCTCCGGTTCTCTCTATGTGCCAAAGAGCCGAACTTGGCACAAAGATAAAATTGTCAAGCATATGGGCCCATGTTGTTGGTCATGATTAGTCGATGTTTCAAGAGTACGTGTGAGTTAGACGGCCATTGCAGTGCGTGACTTATACAAACGCTAGAAAACAATTGTATGCTTTTATGCGAAACGTGCGCAATGTATTTCCTCTCTCACAGCTTTATCAAAACGCAGCCTTAGTGGAAATCGAAGGATGTTATTGTTCTGTTTTAACGGAGCTTTGCCAAAGCTTGCCAAGTATGGGCTTTCACTCTGTTTTGATGCGCTATTAGAACATCCTTTCAATATTTGACTGGTGTTATGCAAAAACGAAATTTGGCGACTAGTTACGTGCACTGGATGTCTGCGCGATCTTATTTGTGACAAGCGGCCAAATGTTGAACTGTGTGGCGTAATTACAAGGAATTCGAGGTATTTTCGTCTTATAACCGTTTAGGTAACTTTCCCATTCATTAGTTATAGGCATTGAAAATTGACACACACACACACACACACACACACACACACACACACACACATATATATATATACATATATATATATATATATATATATATATATATATATATATATATATATATATATATATATCAGGCCCCTCGGTTAACCCCCTTTCTTTTCGTTTACATATGTACATGTGTATATATATATATATATATATATATATACAGTCAAACCTCGATATAACGAACACGCATATAACGAATTATTGAATATATCGAACTCTTCCGAAATATTTTTGTCAAACACATGTATTTTTAACTTCCTATAGCGAACGCGGTTTGGCATAAAACGGATATAACGAACTTCGCGACGCCAAGCCTTACCTCACTTTATTAGCAGGCGGCAGGCTTCGTTGCACTACAAGTGTGTTGTGCAGCGGAGCAAACGTTCAGGACGTGCAGGTTTTGTTCCACCAGAGGCCCATGCATCAAGTGACGATGGTGACGATCCGGACGAAGCAGAAGCAGAGCTCCGCGATCTCGATGAGGCTTGGAACGATTTTTCGCGTTTTGTTGTTGACATGTCCGCAACAATGACTGTAGAAGACTTCGTAGGTGGCGACGACATCTCAGCGACCACGGCTGTACTGACGGACGCTGAAATCGCTGCGGAAGTCTCTGAACATCCCGCAGACGAAGCTCAGGCTGACCCTGTAGACGATGAGAACATTCCGACTTCACAAGAAGCACTTGCTGCGTTGGATTTACTGCGCCGCCACTGCAGTGCTATTGAGGGCAGTGGGTTTGCCCTTGCTGAGTGTTTGCAAACTGTGGAACAAGGCGTGATACGGAATGCGATCAACACCAAGAAGCAGGCCGCGATAACGCAGTTCTTTGTGCGTAAAAAAATGAACGTGACCCAAGTAAGCATCGTTCGAGTTGCTGTGCCTTCTCTGATTGAATTTTGGTCCTCTTGCATGTATTTTTTACGAAATTTTATATTACGAATTATGGATATAGCGAACTAATTTCCGACTTTTTAACTGTTCGTTATAACGAGGTTTCACTGTATATATATATATATATATATATATATATATATATATATATATATATATAAACGAGAAGAAAGGGGGTTAACCGAGGGACCCGATAATTATTAGTCATATAATGAGAAGCCAACAAACACTGACACCAAGTACAACATAGGGGAAATTGCATGTGCTTAATAAATGAAATAAAGTAATGATAAATAATGGAAATTAAAGTGGATGAAAAAACAACTTGCCGCAGGTGGGAACCGAACCCACAACCTTCGCATGACGCGTGCGATGCTCTACCAATTGAGCTACCACGGCGGCGTTTCCCCATCCACTTTCTTGGGTATTTATGTGTACTAGTAGAACCCTGGGAGTGTTAGCCAGCGCCCCCACTCACAGACCTTGGCGGCGGACGTGGAACGTCTTTTTTGCCGCAGGCGTCACGAGAACGTGATCTTTTCGGGTGAAGGCAACTGGTCAATAAACCCACATATGCTACCTGAAGGCATCAATGTTGCCGGATTCGAGACCCTCGATATGTAATAAACGAGAAGAAAGGGGGTTAACCGAGGGACCCGATAATTATTAGTCATATAATGAGAAGCCAACAAACACTGACACCAAGTACAACATAGGGGAAATTGCATGTGCTTAATAAATGAAATAAAGTAATGATAAATAATGGAAATTAAAGTGGATGAAAAAACAACTTGCCGCAGGTGGGAACCGAACCCACAACCTTCGCATGACGCGTGCGATGCTCTACCAATTGAGCTACCACGGCGGCGTTTCCCCATCCACTTTTTTGGGTATTTATGTGTACTAGTAGAACCCTGGGAGTGTTAGCCAGCGCCCCCACTCACAGACCTTGGCGGCGGACGTGGAACGTCTTTTTTGCCGCAGGCGTCACGAGAACGTGATCTTTTCGGGTGAAGGCAACTGGTCAATAAACCCACATATGCTACCTGAAGGCATCAATGTTGCCGGATTCGAGCCCCTCGTTATGTAATAAACGAGAAGAAAGGGGGTTAACCGAGGGACCCGATAATTATTAGTCATATAATGAGAAGCCAACAAACACCGACACCAAGTACAACATAGGGGAAATTGCATGTGCTTAATAAATGAAATAAAGTAATGATAAATAATGGAAATTAAAGTGGATGAAAAAACAACTTGCCGCAGGTGGGAACCGAACCCACAGCCTTCGCATGACGCGTGCGATGCTGTACCAATTGAGCTACCACGGCGGCGTTTCCCCATCCACTTTCTTGGGTATTTATGTGTACTAGTAGAACCCTGGGAGTGTTAGCCAGCGCCCCCACTCACAGACCTTGGCGGCGGACGTGGAACGTCTTTTTTGCCGCAGGCGTCACGAGAACGTGATCTTTTCGGGTGAAGGCAACTGGTCAATAAACCCACATATGCTACCTGAAGGCATCAATGTTGCCGGATTCGAGACCCTCGTTATGTAATAAACGAGAAGAAAGGGGGTTAACCGAGGGACCCGATAATTATTAGTCATATAATGAGAAGCCAACAAACACTGACACCAAGTACAACATAGGGGAAATTGCACGTGCTTAATAAATGAAATAAAGTAATGATAAATAATGGAAATTAAAGTGGATGAAAAAACAACTTGCCGCAGGTGGGAACCGAACCCACAACCTTCGCATGACGCGTGCGATGCTCTACCAATTGAGCTACCAAGGCGGCGTTTCCCCATCCACTTTCTTGGGTATTTATGTGTACTAGTAGAACCCTGGGAGTGTTAGCCAGCGCCCCCACTCACAGACCTTGGCGGCGGACGTGGAACGTCTTTTTTGCCGCAGGCGTCACGAGAACGTGATCTTTTCGGGTGAAGGCAACTGGTCAATAAACCCACATATGCTACCTGAAGGCATCAATGTTGCCGGATTCGAGACCGAATCCGGCAACATTGATGCCTTCAGGTAGCATATGTGGGTTTATTGACCAGTTGCCTTCACCCGAAAAGATCACGTTCTCGTGACGCCTGCGGCAAAAAAGACGTTCCACGTCCGCCGCCAAGGTCTGTGAGTGGGGGCGCTGGCTAACACTCCCAGGGTTCTACTAGTACACATAAATACCCAAGAAAGTGGATGGGGAAACGCCGCCGTGGTAGCTCAATTGGTAGAGCATCGCACGCGTCATGCGAAGGTTGTGGGTTCGGTTCCCACCTGCGGCAAGTTGTTTTTTCATCCACTTTAATTTCCATTATTTATCATTACTTTATTTCATTTATTAAGCACATGCAATTTCCCCTATGTTGTACTTGGTGTCAGTGTTTGTTGG
The DNA here is from genome assembly GCF_038994185.2 of Dermacentor albipictus. Classification (NCBI taxonomy): domain Eukaryota; kingdom Metazoa; phylum Arthropoda; class Arachnida; order Ixodida; family Ixodidae; genus Dermacentor; species Dermacentor albipictus. The sequence goes on from NC_091822.1 coordinate 89,639,541, forward strand.
CTTCTCATTATATGACTAATATATATATATATATATATATATATATATATATATATATATATATATATATATATATGTAAACGAGAAGAAAGGGGGTTAACAGAGGGGCCTGATTTTTTAATCATGCCAGACGAACCCAGCAAACACAGACACCGAGGACAACATAGGGGAAATTCACGTGGACGAAGATACAACTTGCCACGGGTGGGAAGCGAACCCACAACCTTCGCATATATATATATATATATATATATATATATATATATATATATATATATATATATATATACTGTATTCAGTATCTGCATAAATAAATCCACTACCTTCAACCAAACTTGAGTGACGTAGTCAAATGTAGATCCAAGCCTAAGAGATAAGAGAACTGAATCTATGTGCTAATTTTACTTAATATCTTGATGAATCCGTATGTCGGCTCCACATGACCTTCGAAAGCTCGTACATGTTGTTTTCGCATACTGTGTTTTAAAAAGAGGACCTTCCACTGTTCGAATATGCATACATTGTGCCAACAATTCCTCAGAGCTAGATACCAAATCTTGTTGACACAGTGGGAACGTACACGTGGTCCATGTCTGCCTAACATCCGCCGTCAGTCGAAGTACGTACGCACTTCAGTTGACTTTCTCCGAGTCAACCTTGGAACAAAGTCTAGGAAACCATAATTATTTATAAACATCGCAGATGCCCTGTGCTTGGTCTGGCTTTCTTAGCATATGAAGAAACACAAAGACAACAGGGCAACAACTGATATTCACACGTTTCTTGCCGTTGCTTGCGCAAAGCATTTGAAGTATAGGCCCTAAGTGCATCAGTTACACAGGCTTACATTCAGCGTGTTATTGTGCTTAGACAAGAGGCCACAATAATCGCAACAACTTGGTTTCAAATCACGAATAATCAACACTGTAGTATGTAAATATAAGTACGTAATGCTCTTTTTTTATCATGCGACAAGCAGAAGCCATCGCTACCTTTCTGCGCCAACATTATCTTCTCATCTGTATAAAGCCAAATGTGCGCGCATTTGTGGCTGCGCAGCTTCCCCGACTTGTGCAGAAGACCAAGCCAAAGGCCGAGGAGAAGTCGGCATTCGAAGACAATGTCCTCAGAGGGCTCGAACACCTGATCGGTGGGAAGTTCGCGGTCGGTGAAACCTTCACCCTCGCCGATCTCGCCATGACCTCGCTCGTTGCTGCTGCTCTTGAGGTAATTCTTCTCTGCGTCTTTGTCGCCTGACTTGCCTTCGATACCTCTAGCACTAATTGTTAAACTGTGTCGGCTAGGTGTGCTTGGTTTGGTTTATGACTAGAGGAACAACGCAAGGTAACAAGATGGACAAATCATCATCATCATTATCATCATCATCACCATTTATTAACCCTTAAGGACCCTTAAAAGGGAATTACATAAAGGGGGGAACGGTATTGAAATACCATAAAATGGAGCGAATGTTATTAAACAATGAACCAACTACGTTACAAGTACAGAGCACAGACTAAAAAGAGAGGGCTACGGTAATGAGCAGTGGAAAACACAAGGCAAAAAAAAGGTAAAACGCAAGGATGGCAAGGAGCAAGTAATTAGGAATACGCTAACAAACGAAGAGATGCTTTATAATAAGAGATTGGCACAGCGTGGTGCGCTTTTCAAATTTTTTCGCGCTTTTCGGCGCAGGGCTTTTCGGTCCGAAAAACATAAGGTCCCTTGATAGGTTTCAAGGTGACACCATTCTCTCTACACTACGCCCCTTTACCTGTAATCCTCCACCTACATGGACAGCCACTAGCGCTCCCAAACAATTTCAAAGCTCTGAACACGACTTCAGACGATTCTTACCAATAGCTATTTTGAAACGCTATTCAGTACACGAAACCCTTTCTCATGCGTATGTTGGCGTTAATCATGCGACGTGAAAAGCTTCGGAAACTCTTTTAGGCACTAGTGATCAGTGCGGCGATATACAAATTTCTCATGACCACACTAAGCCTATCACGCTCCGGCTATTGCTGAAAAGTGCTAGGACGAGGAAAACAGCGGCCAGATAGCGGGTAGGGGGGCTTTTTCTGCAGTGCTGCGTGCTCAGTTTCGTTATACCTGTATTGAGCGTTAACATTTAGGAATGAGTATCTAGAGTTAATTGTGATTTAATTGGAATTTATAAAAGCGGGGTGCCAAAATATTACACTTTTCAACTTTGTCACAAAAAGAACAGCTTATAAGATGTCATTTTTGGCAGTTAATGATCAAATTCTGGCTACTCATTCTTCTGAAACATACCATGAATAGGGCGGAGTGCTTCGAACTCACCTAGCAACTCTTCTGCAAGAACGCCTTCTTCGCTGCACCCATAGCCTTCTGTATAATAACTAGGGGCTGTCTCAAGAACATCCTGCATATATAAACAAAGCAAGTAAGGCTTATAAAATTGGTAATTTGAGTGCTATGAAATGCCCCTCAAACGCGTCCTTGCCCAGTAAGTTTTGTAAGAGTGACGAGAAGCAAGATGCCCGGCAATAAGTCTATCCTCTATGTTAAGAAGCGTGGTCCTGAATGCAAATGCTCACATTCGGGTGCCACGTCAAATGAAAAACCACCTGCTATTGTACGTGTACAATTTAAACCTTGCTTTTTATCGGTAAATCGCTCGTATGAATTTGTGATCATGTCGTATACAGCTGCCAGTACTTGCGAGTTGCCCTTATCAGTTACGAACTTCGGTCTCCCGAAAGCCGACTTTCCAAAGTAACTTTTGGTCTCCCTCTTGTGTATTACAGAACAATCTTGTTGACTATACCAAGTTTCCCAAGCTGAGAAGCTACTACGAACGAGTCAAGCACGAGCAACCTTGCTTCGAAGAAATCTACGGGCCTGTCCTAAACAACATGAGGCAACTGTCGGCTAGCTTAATGTAGACCTCGAAGTGGTAATAAACATTGCTGCCGAATGTTGCAGAACCACATTTTGGTCTTGTAAAGCATAATAACTTTTCAAATTGCTAACAAGAATCTCTAAATGCGAATTTGTCTCATGTTTTTGAGCGTTCCATAAAGTGAAGGTTTGTTTGCCTCTTCCCACACATTGTGGTAGTCGTCTTGCTGAGCAGAGAACTTGGGGCACTAGGTTTTTGCCACTGAATAGGTGCATGAATAAACACTTCGGACCTATGGTTTTTGCACAATTGGGTATGTACCACTCCCTAAGTGCCGCAATAGACAAGCTCACCAAGAGGCACAACATGACGAAGCCAACAGCACATATTGAAGAAGTCGGCTACACAGAAGTGGAGAAGTTTGGAGAAAGAAGTGACGCGAAACAAAAGGGCACGCGAGCATGTATTGAGCGAGGAGCACGGATCTACGAAGGAGTGAGGGAGTCGCGGGGAAATAGAAGTCTACTACCGCGACTAGCGTAAATTACATTCCTATTTTCGTCAATTCGTTATTCTGGTTATTATCATCACGCTTGCATAACATCCGTTTTAACATTTCAGCAAATGTGAAATTATTGCTCACTTTACTGCACGTAAGCGTGCGATAGAGCATTTTTTTCCTCATAATTGCATCTGGCGTCTTAGCACGATGACGCTAACATGTTTCAGGCTGAAGATGGAACGCCGTATATGGATGTCGTTAAGAAAGTTCCACTCAACAGAAAGACATGGTGACCACCTCAGTGATCGATAATAAATACATGCCGACAAGAGAGAGAGAGAACATGATGGAAGGTCCTAAGATAGCTTCAAAAATGTGCATATCTTGTGTTACTGAAATATAAATAAATAAATAATGATGATGTAGAAAAGGCAAGCAAGCTGAGGTTTAAGTTTTGTGAGAAATCACATACAAAGATTTCTAAGTTCTTCAAAATTGGGAAGAGTGATTTATGGTAGGGAGAATAGCGCCCCGCACGCAACGGAACTTTACAACGGACCAGTGTTATCACTCACCCGAACAGCACTGTTTTTGTACACATCTAACATTTAAATTGCACAGCTCCAGCTCCTCACTATTTTGTTCGCTAGCATGGCCTTTCACAAAGGAATGGTCCACTAAGCACTAAAAACGCATAGCGGAGATGTCAATGCTTCGGAACTGCTCCCCATTTGAAACTAAGAATAAGATGTCATATCAATATTCAGAAAACATGGACGTGTGAAACTATGTTCAGAAACTATTCTGAACGACGAATTGCTCCTTAAGCAGACCACAAACTTCGAACAAGGTCCGGCTGGTGCTGCTGCGGTCGAAATGCCCGAGGCCGCCAACAAGTGCCAGATTGGAGCGCCACTTCTGCAGAGTCTTTTCCCCGCCGCATACTTCTATTATTTTCATCATCTTTGCGATAGATAACTCTACAGAGGTCACGGAATGTTTTACGAAAGACTTATAATTGATTTGCATGTCGACAGAAAATATGGTTGGAAATTTTTCGCTTGAAAAAAAAGGAAAGAAAAAGCTCACCTAGTGCTTTTGATGAAGATAATTGTAGATTCTGCGATATCAAGTTTGGCAATGGCTGTTGCGTTATCATCACTGAATTATTAGGCTAGCTTGTCGATACCTAGGATCATAGTAATATATGATCTTTGGTCTAGGCAGTGTAACAAAAGCTTTAAGGTACAACAAAGATGCGTGATAATGGTAGTGCTTAGACTCAATGTTTATTTTTTTTACAGTGAAGCTGTATATAACTAGGGTTCTGTGTACTTATCGCGTGCGCCAAAAAAACTATCATCATCAATGGCTCATGCCCTCGTACGTACTCATACACCCGCAAGCATTGATACTGCCATAGGCAAGCAAAAAAATGCAATGGCTCATAGCCCTGCAATGCAGAGGCTACAAGCACTCAGGCAAGTGAAGCGAACAGTGCTTACATGCGGGCTAATCAGGCGCGCAACACAGAGAACACTATGTCGAAAACTGTCATCATAAATTGCTTACCCCTGGAAGCAATGGCTACTCCCGTAAGCAATGGCTCATACCCCCAGAAGCAAACAAAACTGCGATTGCTCACCGCCCCGTAAGGTTCACGGCTATTCATTTGTGTGGGTCAGTTGCGACGACACTACCCCTGAGGTCATTGTCGGTGATTTCAATTTGGGTGTGTCGGGACCGAAAACGGAGTGCAGACTTTATTTGAAAACCATACAAGAAATGATTTACTCAGTTTGCGCTAGAAAATTTTGGTTTGGGCGCCACACCAATGCGATCACTCAACTTGTCAACATTTGTCGTGTATACACCTGGCTTTGACCAAGATGCTGTCTCAAATTGTAACCAAATGAATCGGTACATATAATAGCAATTAAAAAGCTATCGTCACTGTTAGTAAACTGGGCTGAAGCCGCACGTGGTGCATGTAGTCGATTTGTCAGCACCATGGCCATGACCACAGTCCTCTGAAATCTGCACCGTTCCTGCTCTTCCGCTCGCTCTCAATGCACTTATGGGTTCAGCTGAACCTGAAGAACCTGCACTTCAGCAAGAATAAGCACTTTATTAGGGCTACCCAAAGGTAAGTTGAAATCTGCATACCATTTAGAGCACAGTTTCAAGCACCCATTCCTGCGACGAGCGTCGGCGCTGTCACTCCGCGTAACCGAGCCAACGTGCACAGCGAATGATGAAAGCCAACACGGAGTGCAGCGGGATAAGAAAGGAGCCGTGCCACGCAAGACTTGCGACGACCGCTACGAGATGATGTCAGAGGAGCTCAGCGTCGTCTGTTCACCGATGCCATTCGGCGAGCGCGTCGCACGATACAATAGATGCAGGCAACGCGCTGCATGAGCGGAGGTCTGTCTGCGGCGCATGCTGCGAATCGTGTTGCGTAACCCATGCGCTGCCTGTCGCGATCTTGGGACTAGTGAGTCAGTCGCCTCAACCGTCGCTACTTTTGCAACGTGCCACAACAGAGAGCTTGTCCGCGCCAGCCAATATACCGAAAAATGAAAACATCCATAGGGATGTGCTCAAATATTGCTTAAGGGAGGGTCGTAATCGTCGGTGAATTTTTTTAACAAACAACTTCGTTTTGTTTCTTCCGTGAAGAAATGTGTAGGCCGTCGAGCTAACTAAACATGCGTGGTTTTTCTCAGACGCTTACTCGGGAGCTATGCCAGAAGAGCAGAGATTTTTCTTAAGCATTTTCTTGTTTTTTTATGAATTCCTCATGACGTGAACCTAACGGTCAACAAAAATTCTTTAAGTTAATTTTCAATCATGCCTACGTACCTCTCTTCTTTTCAATTTTCTTGATGTTTATGCTAAACTGCCCACATCAATGGAATAACCGAGCAGCAAGCTAATTCTTATGCAGATATCACATGTTTATTCTCCAATAGTCTTGAGCAATGAAGCCATTATAGGGCAGATTGAAGTTACAAACGTACAAAGCTCCAGATAATGAAGGAGAATAATGGAAACCGAGGTGCCCGATTCATGTTAGTCATATCATAAGCCGCCAACAAAGAAAGAGGCGAAAGGCCCGCATAGTGGAAATTAGAGGTTCTTAATAATTGAAATAAAGAAATGATAAATTTATGCGAATGGAACTGTGTGAAAAACAACTAGCCACAAGTGTGGCGCGAAACTACGTCTTCGCATCGCGTGTGCCATGCTTGTAGGAATTGAACTACAGCGGCGCTGTTTTCCCTTCAGCTTTCTGGGGTATTTATATTTATCGACTAGGACTAAACCTTCGAGTCTAAGTCAACGCCACCCCTCTTGGCCTTGAGGGCGGGTTGATATATCTCTTTCTTTTGTCGCAGGCGTCACGTGTACTTGAACATTTTGTGTGAAGGCTACTGGTTAATAAACCCACTGATGCTACCGAAGTAATCAATGCTGCCGGATTCGAGGCCTCGCTATGTAATGAACGAGAAGAAAGGAAACTGAGGACGCGAAGTTTACGTCATATTATAGGAAGTCAACAAAGAACGACACTTTGTTGACTTATGATGAAATATACAGATAGAAAGAGAGAAAATGTGCAACATTTGTTGCATTGAAGACGACTATCCCTTTTGTCGGAACGTTGGTTCCAAACAACGGCTTCCCTTGCTCATCCATGGTTAACAAAAGGTCATAAAATGTGCTACAGCTAGTGTTCTAGCGGTGGAAGAATAGGCGAAGTAAAAAAAAAATCGCCCTATCGCAAAAAAGGCGAAGCATCGTTGCGATAACCAACTGGTAGACAGCTGTGCCAACTAAGAATACTAGATTTATTGGCCGTATAGACTGGAAAACGTTCCCTTAATACCCTAATTACCGAGCATGGTGTCAGCGCGAACAAGCCAACACGATTAGATCACACTCGATGAGCGCGGACACTGGCAGTCAAAACGTTGGTGGGAGACAGCACAGCAGCAGCAGCGAGCGAAGTGACCTTCGTTGGTGCTGCTGTTGGTGAAGTGCTTATGTGCTTCAAGTTCTACTGGAGAAGGTTAATCCGACATTGCCTTTGTCTTTGTTTTGCTCATTCGGTATTACTACATCTATTCGTGCATGTCATCACCTTTCATGCGTAGCAATGAACATTATTGCTTAAAGACGACACCTGCTTTGCCCTTCTGAACATGGTTTACCTTTCTTGTTCCACGATTCGCTTGTCCAACTTGCGGCAAAGGGCGTGAACTTCCTGAATAAACGTCAAATCTGTGCGCGAGTCCCAAATTCCTTGATCGCGGCTCGTTGTCGTCCGACTGTCCTATCCAAAAGACAGCACAACGTTTTCTTACATTGTTCTCTACTTGTTAACTCCTCTTCATGCGTCTGAACATAGACCCTTGCCGTGCATTTGAAGTAGTAGATCATATTGGCAAAGATAAGGGCCTGATTGCTCTTGTTATTTTCACTGGCATGCTCGTACATACGGAGCCAATCAACGACGCCAAAAATAGAAACTCGTAAAACAAAACAAACATACTTCTTTCTTCGATAGCACGGGTACCATGTCGTAGCGTAACCAAGTCTGGACCTTTGCTGCCGGACACGAAACCGCTTGTTGGATCCTCAGCAGCATCTGGAGCATTTCGTCGGATACGGAACATAATGCGCTATACTCACGTTTTGTGTACACAAACTAATTTCAGAGATGGTCGAAGTAATCGCGCTGCCTGCAGCTTTCCCCACAGTCATGAGGTTTAGTGCGCCGTGTAATAAGTTTTACGGGCTCACTCGACCCTCAAGGACCTCAAAATGAGAGAACCCACTACGAACACGTTTACCTGTCGCACCTCAATCTATTTCCGCTTCGAGACACAAGCTGGCGTGTCGGCGCAGCAACAAGCAGAAAACCGTGCATAGAATTAGGCGGGGAAATAGCACAGAAGAGACCCTTTTCGAAGTTTAGACTCATTTACCTACCACTAAAACTGCATCATATTAGGCGATATGACTAACGCCTTTCTTTGATGGGCATCCGCTCGTCACGGCCTAATTGAGTGAGCACCCGAGATCAAAATATCCAATTTCTGGAAGACTGCAAACTACCCCGAAATTTCAAGTTTCGCTACCGTGTAACTAAAATTTTCTGAGAACGATCCCAAACATGGCCTTTTTGATATATGCTCTGATATCTAATACCTGCTTTTTTAAGGAAATTTTGCTGAAGTAGTCGGGGAATAAGATGCCCTTTTATCTATGCAGTGCACGAAAAGCGATAGTGGTCACCAGCGTTCTCGTGTGCCTCATTTGCAGCCTTTCATGTCATGAAGGGACAAACATTTTGGAATTTCATGCCCTTTTCATCACTTGATAAAATTGCGACTTCTGAGCACATGGAGGGCTCCGAAACATTTTTGATGTTTGTTCATTTTTTCGCGTAGTCAACACAGAGTACATGGCTACAGGTAACACTGAACATGGGTTACTAGCGTCTAAATTGTGGTAGAGAGGCTACCCAGCCATGCCTCAGAAAGTTTGGCCTACGTTTCGATAGGTGGACCTATCTGACCGTAGATCCAAATGTAGGCAAACCATTTTGAATAATGTTATCCGAGTTTATGTTGCTCCTATTCAAGAGTAGGCTAATCTATCTGTCTGTGCCATTCTGCACCCAGGGCCTGGACTGGGCATTCCAAGTAGTGTATTTTGGACTGCCCAATTCCGTCAAGTTTAAGATAGCATTATGTGCAATGCATCACAGTCTCAATAATATATATATATATATATATATATATATATATATATATATATATATATATATATATATATGCGAAAAACCTAACACATTGCGCTCGAACGGTGGTATTTGGAAGTGAAAACACAGGTGAATAAAGACGGCATAGAACAGTAACAACACACCTCATACATACGACACAAATACGCGTTGTTAGTACCTCAATAGCTGGTACGCATTTATCAGCATTTTGTAGCAGTGAAGGGTCCGCTTCAAAGGCCCTATAATAGGGCATCATTTTAGTTATGAATGACACAATTTATCATTATAAATGATACAAAGCAACACCAGTTTTGGCCTTCCACACCTCATGCGCATGATGCAGATCTTGAAGGGAAAATGTACAAGTTAAAAAAAAAAGAAATGTCATTACAGTAACTGACGCCGAACTGGCCGTAGTGAAACAAGATTCGGGTAAATTGCTACAAGTTGCATGGAGTTTCGGGGAGGGAAGCAACTTTACTGCCTATGCGCTCTACACGAAGCAGCCCTTAAGAAACGAAACATATCAAGGTTCTGAAACTAAGCTCTGTCGACAAGGACGGCTGGGATGTGTCCCAGTGCCACAAACTCCACGCAGGGATTTGCAGACGACGCGGCTGTTTGCGCTTCTGCTCTTATCAGATACACTTTATGTTGTATTTCATTCCGCGTAAGCACAACGCTATCGTACTATGCGTCTCCTTCAGCGAGCGCAGCCTTCCAACAGCGCTGGAAGATGGGCCTTCACGGTGTTTTGGGGACGCTCCACATACTATATCTTGTTGTCATGCAGCCATGGCCTGCTACACGCACGCTATCTACCGCGAAAGACCCGCAATTGCCAGCTGGACGTATTTTAGTTTAGGCGCCGCCAGCACACTCGCGTGGCTATAAAGGAAAGTGCCCTCGCCAAGTACCAAGTCCAGGCCTGCTGCAACTAGCCAAAACACCTGTGAAGCACATAGCTACGCACTGGAAGGACGGTTGGGTAAAGAGCAGTCACAACCACGGCGCGATCTTTACGAACTCTTACCACTACAGGACCATTCGCAGAACCCTCCCGTATTACTGCAATGCCTTACATCATTTACAACATTTACGGTAGCCCGCCGTGCGGAATGGTCCGCATGCTGGCAAAGCACATCGGCGTGGACTTGGCGCTGAAGAATATGAATACTTTTAAAGACGAGCACCGGACTCTTGAGTACCAAAAGGTGAGTCTACAAAACATTCAAGTAGGCGTCCTGCTATCACACGCATGTCTTTACAAGTACGGATGTTGTTGCCGATAGCGACAAATAATTAGGCTGGATATATTTTCTCTACTTCTGGTGAAAAAAAAATGGCTCCAGTTGTTAAAAGAAACCGGAAGAGAATACTTACAAGTTATTACAATGGTTCAGCGGATATACAAGATGGTCAGGTTGCGTCGGCGTTTTCAATGCCGACCTTTGTTGCTTCTCGGGCAGCAGGCTGTAACTCGGGCTAGTGAATTAATAAGGCCTCATTGGATGGATTTCCCTGAACAACACGGTTGGGAAGTATTTTCATGTTTCGGCACGTTCACAGTGAAACTGCAGTGCTTTTCTCGCGTACAATGGTTTATGCCATGAAGTGGAAGTTCATAAAACATAGCAATGATGCCATCGCGATGGCTCGCTAACTGATCCGATCGATTAAGGTAACTTAGTAGCAGCGTGACCTAGTGCGGATTTTCTCAAAGTAAGCGGAATTTCTTCAACCTGAAATGATTTGTCGGGGTTATGTTATACGCAAGTGAAAATATATACATGTTCACCGGTGACCCCGACATGACAACATCTCTCCAGTGCGCTACGTCTTTACGTTATTGAGTGTTCGTGTTATTCACAAAAAGGCTGCTGTAGCCTCCCTTTTATTCGGTGGCACAGAACCTCGTAGGCCACCTACAAAATACTATAGGAACCACGGTTGTTTCGAAGAAAGCCAGAACAGAGAGTCAACATGCAACGTGGGCGTTTGATGAAAAACCAGTTGTGCACATACGCGCAAATTATTCGATTGGTTATTTTCATGACTCAAACCGTTCCTCGTTGCAACCTATAACTTACTTCTTTTCACTCTGGCTAAACTTAATCTCCACTTCAGCGTATTTATGTGGCATAAATGCTATCTTTGTATTCGAACGCAATATGTAACTACAAAGAATTATTCTTCTGCTTGACCCTTTGTCACAAAGATCCGTATGGACCTTTGCGACAATGACCTTACTACGGGCCACAAAGGTGCGTAATTGGGTCATTGTTGTTTCTTGTTTATATTTGACACGCCGCGGACACTGTTGCCTTGTCTTTTGATGCGGTAAACCTCTTGTCTATGATGGCGTTAATTACAACAATTTATCAAACCAAGTAGTTTTCCTAAATGTAAAAAAAATCTAATTCGTGTGACCTCGTCCTTATAGCTTATGCGACTAAACATTAAGGAGTACAACAATAAGAGTATGAGAATAACCCGACACCTTAACAACGCAAGCTACACGCGCTATCTTAGTGCTGCTCCCCTAAATTCTGTATTATATTAATACCTTAGCATTAATATTACTATACAAGGAATTATTAGCCCTAATTTGGCTACATGCGCCGTAATTTCTGAAAAGCACAATTTTCCTTAGGATTCGCTTTGCACGAAACTCTAGTTCTCTCTAAGTTGCCTTAAGTGACCACAGTCACTCTACACTCTTCACTGCCGTCGAATCTGTGCAGAATCACCCTGCCCGCTTTCTATAGTTAAGTTATTCCTTTCACACTTCTTCCTCCTCAATGAAAAACATGCCAAACCTCCCCTGTATACCCTCTCGCCTTAACCATACTCGTCACTACCACTTTCACAAATTATATCTCCATAATGAAGCCTTGAGAAACCATTTTCTTTTTCAATCCCTGTAGTGCAGCTTACAGACTATGGCACATGAATTCTACAAAACTCTGCAAGGTGGAATGTTCATGAGAGGAAAAACTGACATCCACCCGTGTGTAGGACGAAGATACAAAGCAAACCCGCCCGTGTTTCTTAGAAACAAATCCACGTAAATCAGGAGGAATCCCGGTACAGAACGAATTTTTCTTCAACTACGAAGCTTTGTTTCTGAGAAAGCTGTGTAGGATTCCTTTGTAACTTCGTGCTACTTAAGGGTGGGTGTCAATTCTTTCTTTCATATTCCATCTGGTATGAAATACAAATTTATCTTTGTTGTCACAACTTTTTGAACTAACCTGTATACTGACTCTTTGATCCTAAGACCAAGACTCAATGGAACCACTTCCCCACCTTCGCTGCTGCAATAGGGGCCATCAACTTCCAAAGTGACATTCAAGATGCTTTTCTTAGTGCGAAACACTTTTTGCGTCATTCTTGGCACTTTGCTTTGGGTAGGCAGGTTACTGTCTCAGCACACTTTCATAAAAAAAAATAATAATGCGTGACCGATGGCGAAATCTAACCTGTGCACACCATCATGATGTTGTAACTGTTTGGCTACAACGGCACGTTTTCATTATTTATTTCACGGAAATGTGAGTAATGCAATGGAAAAGCTATTTGCGTTACATTTAAACACGCACGAAAAACAAGTGCGTGCGTGCTAAGCATTCCAATGAAAGTTTTGGAATATGGAAAAGACAAGCATCCAGATGCGAAATCCACTCAGAAACGGGATCAAAAGTTTCAACCACACTGCGCACTTCAGCAGCCTCTCCTAGAGAAACCTTGCCAAGCGAGGTGGTTCGGCATGACTCTATTCATTACGGAGAAGCCGCAATCGCATGCATATCTCTCTCGTACCTTAGGCAGGCAGCTTGGTTTGGTTTGGTTTGGTTTGGCGCCTACACGGCCACGTGCCGCTATCTCGTCATCTTCCTGCGTGACAGCTCACGCTTTGAGGGGCCGTGTTAGATTGCACTATATCAGGGACAGGCCCTATTACAGCGGCACATTCCTCTTGGTTGTTTCGGCTGCGTAGCAACTGCACGACGGTGTCACAACATCATGGTCACCTAAGTTAATCATTTTTGAGCATTTCTTCGCTGGAGTACAAATGCCACCGTAGTTCTGGCATGCCCCACACAACACAGCTTGTCGTACGTACGCCTGCATAACACGTAGTTGCTCTTGACATCACAATTCATGTTTCTCTCGCTTACGCTCGGCATTACCCATGTAGAAACCTTCATTCACACCCGTAGAACTTGCGCGCAAATTACGCAGGAGTAGAAATTCAGCTTTTGCTACAATACGATCGTCTTCGACGTGGTCGTCGTCCTGCTAGTGTATTCACACTCACATACGCTCGACTCAACACACACCTATACAATTTACACAAGCTGGTGTTATTAATCTAGTATAAGCGTCCCATGTGTTCAATCTATCTTGAATTTTGATGACTGGCGAGTGTGCTCACTGATATGGTTATGTTGAATTGCTATTTGGATATCGCGGCACAAATGCCCCATTTTACTCTGAGTTGAGAGTCAAACAACTTTTGCTGTAACCATCTATCTTCAAGCAGCGGGGTCAATAATGTGTTCAGTCCTTACCTATAACATGTTATGGAAAAGAAATAAAGTAAATTTGTAAGCACATAAAGCATTGCGTACATACTGAAACTGAGCCCAGCGGTTTGTGAAATGTAAGCTAGTTAGTAGGACGATAAGTACAATTGAAGCCTGGAGTTGCTGACTCATTGATTCATGAAGTTTGAATAAGATGAAACCCAACAGAAGCAATGCATACGCAAGAAACAAAGATTACGGATCCCCTCTGACGCCGGCGTGAAGAAAACGTGACGCCAGCGGGGCTCTACTCCCAGGGTTCTACTAGGAATCAGAAATACCCAAGAAGGTGGATGGGGAAACGGCGCCACGGTGCCTCAATTTGTTAGAGCATTGCACGTTTAATGCGAAGGTTGTGGGATCGTTCTCCACCATTGGCAAGTTGTTTTTTGATCGACTGTAATTTTCATCATGTATCGTTTCTTTATTTTTTCATATTTTAATCACAAGTAATTTCCCCTATGTTGTCCTTGGTCCCAGTTTTTGTTGGCTTCTTATGATGTGATATAAAAGCGAGCGCCTGGATTAACCCCTTTTTTCCCGCCTTTCTTTCGTCGATAACGTAGTTCTAATTGAATCTCTTTACCATGTATTCATTTTCTTTCAATGCAGATAAATCCGTTCCAAAAGCTTCCCACGCTTTCCGATAATGGCTTCATTTTATATGAAAGGTAAGCTGCACAAGATAGTCTTCATTCTTGGCGCCTTCTCAGAATTTAGGAGCAGAAGGTTGTCAAAAAGCGCCTTGCTGTTTCGCGGCGCCTACACATCAAACACCAGCGGCTGTCTGTACACTGGTCTGCTTTTAAACATAACTTTGCTTTATTCCAGCGTAACTAGTTTTACGCAACCACGTATAGTCGGAACTCGATCCGAGCAGCCAACATCGGTGACGCTGCATGCCAAGTATGCAGACTTCACGAAAGCCGCCCTTAACACCCAGTACAATCGACTATTCTGTTTGACCATATTACGCAGGGTCCGTAGTGACGAAACGTACAGTTGTTCTAACAAGAGCGGTCATTGATCACCCGGGCTCGTTGTAACATACATGTATTTATCGAGATACTTACATGACCAGCTCTCATATTCAGGAAAGGCGACCTCATGTACCTTCACATTTCATGGAGGGTGAATGTGTTACCGTTTTCTTTGTGCAGTTTGGCCATATGCTACTATCTGCTGCGGAAGGAGGCACCTGATTCCGAACTTTACCCGACCTGTATCAAGGCTCGTGCGCGCATCGACCAAGCACTTGTCACGATTGTTAGCACAATACAGCCGCACTTTTTGAAATTCATGGTGAGTTCAATAAATACATGAATGCAGTTTTTCAACTGAATGTAATCAGAGCAAGGGCTATAGATCGTTTTGTAATAATTGGGAAGTAAGGTTGCTGGGCCAGCTATCCATGGTGAGCGTCTGTTACTTTTATTTCTTTATTACTGGCGGCTCAGGACCCAGCCTCCTGCAGAAGTGTGTGTCACCTAAGCGCCTCCACAGCGCGTCCTGTAGAAATACAATCCAATAAGGAACCTCAGCTGTTTAAAAATGCGGCATATGTCGCTTACAACATAGGATATTTTTTAACCTAGGTAGGACATTAGGCAGTATAAGAGCAAGAGTTTGGTGGCGCAACCTACCGCCCCGTTTCAAAGGGGACGCTCATAAGATTCATCCATCCATCCATCCATCCATCCATCCATCCATCCATCCATCCATCCATCCATGCATCCCTCCATCCCTCCATCCATCCATCCTTCCGTGATTGAAGTTGAAGAGTAATGGGCACAACGAAATGGATGCAAAGAATGGAAATAAAATTGACCATGGACATGCACAAGAATGGGAAGAGAGAAATTAGAAAGTAAAATCTGCACGACAATACAAAAGGTAATGTCATGCTATATGAGGTTCGCTCCGGTTGCCTAAGTTCAAATACATGCCGCAGCATATATTCGCAACAAGTTGAGGTATGTGTATGCTGCAGCAAAAATCCAGAGGCCAGTAAGCATGCCCTGATGGAATGCTAAGGAATTCAACCTTTGATACCCGTGAATACCCATGATTCCCATAAGTTTGCAGAAGCGTTTGGATTTAATGTGGCCACCAAAATCAGCCAGTCACCAGTCGAGATAGGCAAGTAACGGCGTGATAGGAAGACAAACAGAACGCCGACCAAAACGGGGTTTTAAGCAAAATACGTTTAGACTATTGGCGAAAAGAAAACAACCTTGAACAGATTGATACCAGGTCCGTTGCAGGCACAGGTAACAAACAGTGCAAGGTTGATAGAGAACTTTTGAAGAAGAAAAATAAATATTTGGGATATGTAAGCTAAAATTCTAGAGTGAAAAACATAATCAAGCAGGCTAGGTGAGTTTTTTCACAGCCCCGTCTCAAAGAAAATGCCATTAATTATTATCATCATGAACATCATCATCGTGATCCCCACCTTATACATTCAAGGAGACGTAATGCCATTGCCATAGAAATATATCGGGCTTGAATCTGTCATATTGGTCATTATTGCCATCACAACAATATTTAATACTTGCTAATCAAAGGGCAAGGGCAAGGAAGAAAAAGCTGGACAGCATTATCTTGACGAAGCTTCGCTTAGCCTGACTGCAGCATGTGTAGCTGTCTATTGGAGAAGAAAATGTGCGCTCTCTACAGGTCAAATGAACCAACAGTCAGGGTATTCTTCGCGCCTAGAGACAGAAAGAGAATCAACTTTTATTGAGCCCTCAGTAAAGGTTGGTGCGCGCTGGCACCAGACGGGGTGCAACCTTCTTCTCAGGTTCCATATGCGTTCAGCAGTTCCTGGCCCCTAGCCGCAAGCGCGAGCTGGGTCGGTAGGTCGGGGCTGGACAAGGTCGCTCGGGAGGGTTGGGGCTGGAGAGGGTGCGGGGTAAAAATGGTAAGCGGGGGGTTCTTGAGCTTCGTGCACTCTGCAAGGATGTGTGCTAGAGTTCCTTCTGATCGTCTACAAAACGGTCATGAAGTGTCTTGCTCTGTTGGGAACATCTTGTGCAAGAGCGCGGGATGCGCTAGCGACCCTGCTTGCGCGTGTCGCACGATCGTTTGCTGCCTTCGGCTAAGTTGCGGATGCGGACGGGGAAGCCTATATCTGCCGCTTTTGTACATCAGGGTTATGTCTTTGTATCTTGTCACGGGGTGCGGTAGCTCTGGCTCATCCTCGGCCCGGATTGACAGTTCTCTGGCATAGTGGTCGGCGAGTGCGTTGCCTTTCACTTGCGAGTGAGCCGGGACCCACAGGAGCTCAACGGCCCG
Source organism: Dermacentor albipictus (assembly GCF_038994185.2). Lineage (NCBI taxonomy): Eukaryota > Metazoa > Arthropoda > Arachnida > Ixodida > Ixodidae > Dermacentor > Dermacentor albipictus. The sequence continues at coordinate 89,656,613 of NC_091822.1, forward strand.
TCCCGGTGATTTGCGTTTGGCGAGGATAGCTAGTGCCGCGGGAGAGATGTTTCCCTTTCCGTAGCTTGCGTAGGTGGTCTTGGAGTCTCTGATCACAGTCCTCACTCCAGGTTCCGCCAGTCCGAGAGCCACGGCCACTTCTGCTTCGGCTGTATTCGTCGTCCGTATCGACGTGCCTGTGACCAGTTTATCGATGGTGGTGACGACCGCCGTTGTTCTGGTGCCGTGCCTGGGAAGCGAGGCGTCCGGGTAGAGAACCTCGGGTCGTCTTCCAGCTGTCGAGCAAGTGCCTTGGCCTGCGCAGAGCGTCTGTCATTGCTACTCCCCCCCTACATGTTCCGGGGGAGGGGCTTCGTCTTAATAATGTCTCTTCACGTTCTGGGGAGCGGCTCCGTTGTCGGTTGCTGTTCAATTTGCCATCCTATGTTGCGTAGGACTGCCCGGCCGTGCTCTGTCCAGCTCAGCCTTACTCTCTGGTGGGACAGGTGCGCTTCCACCAGCTCTTCCACCGTGTTGGGGGTACCCATGTCAAGCAGCTTCTGCGTTGACGAGTATACTGGGATGCCCATGGCATCCAGTATACTCGTATACTTGACTGGTTTCCTTATGGTCGTGTACAGCGTCTCGCGGTTCACCTTCGTAAGCTGGAGGTACGGGGCGGAGTACGTTACGCGTGACACAACGAATGCCTGCACCAGGCGCAGTGCGTCTTCTCTGATTCGTCTGTTCCGGTTGGTGACTCTCCGGATCATGCTCAGGACCTGCTCTGATGTGGTCTTGATTTTGTTGACGGCGGCGTGCGCCTTGCCGTCGCGGCGTAAAAGCAGGCCCAGTATCCGGATCTGCTCCGTTGGCTTGATCTCTGTGCCGTCGATGGTGATAATTATGTTCGGCGGCGGCTCTTTCTTTGGTCTTCCGGGCTGCACCATGAGCAGCTCCGATTTCTGTGCAACGCAGCTGAGGCTGCAGGTCATGGCACACTCGTGGACGGTCGTTGCCGCTCTCTACAAGGCTTCCTCCACCTAGGCATCACACCCCACGCGGTTCGTCCATACCGTTATATCGCCGGCAGAGAACGCGTGGTCCACGTCTTTGATCTGATTGCCCTTATGAAAATATCAGATGAGTTTCACAAGAAAGTCTGACGAGTTTTGACATCAAAGCCATTAGACTTTCTGATGAGTTTCTTTGAAATTTTCTGATGTATTCCTAATGTCATTCTATAACATATTGGCCACCGTCTTTCTGTAGAATTCTTGACGAGTGTTTTTCTTGTGAGCATGAAATGTGTTCCTAATGTGCGCTCCAAAGAAGTTTTCTTGTGACTTTCTCACGTCTTCCTAATGAATCTCTAATGAGCTTATACATTAGACTGCTGGTGCTCATATTACTCCTATAACAGAATTGGCCACCACGTGTGGTAACATTTTCTCATGTGTCCCAATGGCAGTCAGACCTTATTTAAATATGTTACCTGTGCGTGACTGTCTTTGGTGCTTGATATATGCAGCCTGTATGCATGTATGTATGTCCAGCGAAGATGCAGCACTTTTGTCAACATTTACATGGGCCCTACATATGCTGCATGTTAGACATTACTCAAAGAAAGATATTTAACAAAAACATTTATTGGGCATATCAATGCTTCCTTAAATGCAGAAGGAGGTTAAATGGAAGGAAAACACAGTATCAGTCTGGTTACGGATGTGATATTTTCCTTTCATTTAATCTCGCTACTTATCACTGAGGAGAGGCTGTTCTTGAGGTGGAGTGTCGTCATCTTGAAGTAAGTGCACGTGTACCCTGCATGGTACAAAGCACAGAAAATTAACAAAACTTGGCAATCAAACACAGAAATACACGCTGTATCACTTGCTGCAGAACGATTTGGAGATGTTATAGATAGTTCTGCGAAAAATTTATGTGGGGTCGGTTCACACAAAGTTGTTGAGGAACCACTGTGTGGCCTTTGGGTGGAGCAGTAACTACAGTAAGCAGAAATTGTTCTTGGCTGTAAAAACGTGCAACGTGGATCAGCTGTGGCGTGTGTACATTTCGTGAACTACTTCAGCTATATCGGTTTCCACTTGACAAAGGACAGCAGTGTCTGTGGATTGCTAGCGTGAATGAGAAAATCTCACTAATTACTTGGCTTGGAAATGAGCGTAGGAGTGTTTGTGCACGGGCAACCCAATGCATCCCAGAGACATCCAAGTGCCAGTCGTAACAGAATATTTGCATCAGCTACGGGCACAGTTCTCATACATTCCAAGCCTACTATGTCATGCATGTGTTGGCCTCCTGAATGACGGCATACATCCAATTCAAGAAATACACCCCACCATGTCTGGTGTTTTTATTATTTAAACCCGAGCGCTGCTTTCAGAGGGAGGGCACAAGTTGAAAAACAAATGCGTAGAAGCATGATGAACAAGCTTGCATAAAAATAATTTAATAAATAAGCATGGTGGTTGCTATCAGACGTCATTATTGAGTATTCCTCTGTGTCATGCAATCATAATGAGCGTTGACTGACCCATGTCCCATTTTTGGATGTGGTATTCCTCACTGATTTTGTTGTATCAATCGGTTGTCATAGGCGAACGAAACAGATAAACAATCTAAATCTAGTGCACAGCTTGTCGTGTCAATGCATGGTCAAATGGGACGAGCACACTGGTCCTTTGAGTGAATTATGGTGCTCTCCTAGGCGCATGCTGAGGCACCGGCTAGTCAGCATGCCCAATGTACATTGGACCAAATATGCACGTGATCAAAAGAATAGCCTACATTGCCCCTCAGAGATACAAAACAAATTTTGGGTATCTTTAACTAAGCAAGCCTCCAATGCCTGGGTGCCTTTGTCAATTCACTTGTGGATTGCAATGCACATATATTTCCAGCAAAAATAAATTAGGCAGCATATGCACAACAGTCATGTTGTGTGGTCTCCCATCCCTCGCTGCGCAAATTTTGTCCTGAAAAGTTACATGAACTGATTGAATTGAAAATTGAATCGAGAAAGGCAAGGAGGCAAGCGAGGGTTGCTTGGTTAAAGGTGGCACCCAATTTGTCCAGTACGTGTCAGAGGCACTGTACTGTATTCCTTTCACATGTGGTCAAATGTACATAGTGCAGACTGGCTGGTGCCTAAATATGTACCTATGAGATCACGATATTTCACTCAAAAGACCAGTATGCTCGTCCGACTTGGCCACATATATCCGCAATGGGGCTTCAGGCCGGATTAGGATTGTTTATCTGTTTTCACCCATGGATGAAAATTGGCAAGAGAAATCAGTCAGGCACACCACATAAATAACAATAAGTGTCAGGCAGCCCCCATTATCAATGCATGAAGAAAGGCATCCTTTGTACATTACAAGGGATAGAAACTAGTGTGTGCCGATTCACTTACTTCTTTTTATGCAAACACCATTTATCATGATTTTATGCCTTTGTATTACAACTTCTGCCATCCCTCAAATTAACTGGTGCACAACGAGTGCTATTTTTGTTAGTCCTTCCTACAACTTAAACAGTTGTTAGCCAAGGTCATGTTGCGTGGTCTCCCTTCCTTCGCTGCGTAAATGTTGTCCTGAAAGGTTACATAAACTGATTGGCAAATTCAAATAGACACTACAAGTTTTGCCGAGTGGACACAGCTGGTTCTCAGAAATGCACAAAAACAGTGATGGGTATCTGTTGGTATCCTGTAGTGTGTGCAACCTAGCTGTGACATTGCTGCATTAGACACACTCACAACTGCTACAATGCCTACCAGCATAAATAGGGGCAGCTTGCAAAGAAAAGAATACGAAGAAAGAGAGAGAAAAAATAGAAAGCTTACCAGAAAAGACCTCACTACTTAAGTAACTGCAGCACAATGAATACTGGCCTGCCTATTTCATTTCAAGAAATTCGAGTTCATCGAATGTGTATTTGCCAGTGACAGTTATTCTGAGAACAAAACAGACATAATTGTAAATATCAATGTTAAACAATGGTATGCACACTGCGTGCTTAGACCTGTGACATATATGGCACACTACACTTCGAATTCTTACATGGACAAAAACAGCACATGTGTGTATCATAAGCAGAAAGGAAAACAGGGCAATATATGCTACAGCATAAGAAACAGTTCCAAACAAATAAAAATGAAACATACTGCGTAATAGGCAAAAATAAAATGGACTTGCAGCCAAGCAATTGATGCGAGAAAAATACTAAACGTCAGGACATGCGAGGTGTAGTTTTAACAGAACAAGATTACGTGTGCATAATGTCTACAAACACAAATAAGCAGCAAGTGGAATAAAGTTGCATAAATATTTAGCCTATTTAGCAAGATTCATTAAGTAATATGTCGATACACTTATCCACTAATGATACCGAAGCCCACTTTTGTGAACACGTACACTTAAAGCATACCTGATATGTCCATCCAGATTACATGCCGCGCTGCTGCAGCCATGGCCACGGGTTATGTGGACACTGTTGTGGGTCACGGCTTCACCACTACAAAGAGAATTCTGTGTTAACTTATAGCTGTGGCAGAATAAGACCATCACATCGTGAACCCATGCAAGGAGCATGTAAAAACAGTCACGAAAACAATGCCTGCACTGGTGCAGGGTGGCAACAGGGCACAAAGTCGAAGTCACTGATGAATGTCACGATAACGGGGACCCCTTCAACAAGGCAAAATTTTACACGCAGCAGCAGCAGCGCATTACATGAATGTTTGTTTACATAACGATTCTAGAGTTTCTTTAATGACTTTATGTGACTATCCCTTGTAATGTTTAGTTACGTCAAAGTTATGGCAACACCCCTTCAAAACAAACCTGTACCAGTAGCACGCTGTGATTGCTTACATTTCTTTTCTCCTAATACTACTCCTAAATCGAAAACTTTGTAAGCAGAGATTACAACGTCGAATCATTTATAAGCGAGGAAACGTCATTGCAGTGAGAATCGGTCAAGAGGTAGATGAGTCGTTATTATGCGACATCAGCAGAAATGCGGGAGCTCACGCACAAGCGCGCATGATGAACACGATTATTTCCGAACTTAATCTTTCTCATCAGAAGAAAACGCTTATCAAGATTTTCAATTCCGCATTATGGCAATAAATTCGCGCAACTAAACTCTGACACCCAGCAAGCATCGGCATAGGTTTCACTGTTGTCGTGGGAGTTCTCTTTCCTACGTTCGCAAGGCAACCTATGCCCACACCGAGAAGCACGCACAACACGTGTGTAGTTAGCAAGCACGGTTACTCACCTTTTGAATGGCACGACGCGGTCGAAAAGCGCCCTCCAAGTTGCCCATGCTTCGATGTTACTCCCAGCAGACATACCGGTGCATAGCGGAGGAGCAGTGGCACGCTAACAATACGCATTATTTCTTCGCGACGTCCACCCAACTTTCCACGACAACCAGAGACAAAGGGAACGCACTCCACGGCATGAACATCGTTGGTCCACATTTGGCTGGCGCGCCACGCACACGGCGAGTTTGCAGCGAGACACAAGCTGTCTCTGGCACATATGCGCACGCGAACTAAGTCATATTTAGTAACAACAAACACAAAAACACACGATCAAACAAGCACATCGTTGCAGCTCGCACGCCCGACCGACTCGTAAACAGAGCGACAGGCTCATTGGATTGGATTGGATAGAAAACGGGATGGTGGGTGGCGCCACCAACAGGTCGGCTGGGGCCGGCCAATGCCTCGGCTAGCGCCATCTGAGGATTTGTGCGGCTGCCTAATTGCGCATAGCTGTTGCAAGACAAGCAGAACCGCAGATAAGTCTATATTGTAAGCTATAGTTTGGCATAGAAAGAAATTCTATAACGCATTTTCAATTTGAATCGTTTCTGCTATCTGCAGACAGCAAAAGCATGGCCTTCGAGATCTGAAAATGTTAACCCTATAGAAAGCCGTTGCGGTGACGTTATTCGAACGATTTTCGCTTCGGTTACCGCTCATAAAACCCGTGAATTACGCATTTCGTTTCTCCCCGTGCTACCTGCGCCGTCACTTCAATTTAAATAACTTCCTGCTGTCGTTAACATCAACTATATGGCCTCAGACATCGTTGACGTGATCTCCGAGGGACACATGTGTGCAGTGTGCGATGTTTTAGTGCCAGTTGCAACAATGTCAGTCGGAAAGCGTCAAATCTGCTCGTGTGGCGCAGCTTACGCCCCTGTCGTCCGTATCTTGCTTTCGTGTTAGTGCGTTTAATCTGCGCGGGTTGCACTACTGTCGCTCGTGCCTTCTGTGTTGATCGTGCTATCCACGAAGATTCCTCGAAAAACCCACATGTCTCGGTAGCGTGCATTTGTCCTATGTGGTATATGCCAGAAATGTGCGCTGGCGTACGATGTGCTTTCAACCAAGTACTACAGTGCGTTCCAGCAAATAGACGCTTACGCGCAGTTTTTTTTTTCTTTTTACCCGTCGTGGTTGGTCAGTGGCTATGGTGTTTCGCTGCTGAGCACGAGGTCGCGGCATCAAATCCCGGCCTCGGCGGCCGCATTTCAATGGGGGCGACATGCGGAAACACCCGCGTACTTAGATTTAGGTGCACGTTAAAGAACCCCAGGTGGTCGAAATTTCCAGAGTCCTCAACTACGGCGTGCCTCATAATCAGAAAGTGGTGTTCGCACGTAAAACCCCATAATTTTTTACGCGCAGTTTTCCATGTCATGATCATGTCAATCTGCACAATTGTCGGTTTGCCACTTAAAGACTAGTAACACATCCGAGAAATCAAACTGCTCAGAACAAGGCATACGCTATAGGATTGCAATGTTTACCAAATGTGATAACGGGGTAACACCATCTTACAGTGCTCTTTAAAAAGGAAAGAAAATGACGTCGTTGTTTTGTGCCTAGCCCTGATATATCGGAAGCGTTTCCTGAATACTCGGCGCTCACGCTGTGTTATATCGTTTTCATCATTTTTGTCTCTTAGACTGTCCCTAACGATTAATCGGAACCACTTCCACCAAAGGCCAAGGGTCCGAGTGACTTAATTAACTGTATCCTAATTAACGGTTCCTTACTTAACATTGTCATCATTAACACCAATGGTCACGGGTTGGACTCCCACCAATAGTCATGTGTCCGAATGCTTTCATCAACTATATCTTAATTAACTGTACATTAATTAGCATCGCCTTCATTAACGACAAAATTCGTGGGCACAACTCCTACACAAGATCATGGGTTCGAGTGCTTTCAGTAACTATATATTAATTGAATATGCCTAATTACCATAACCTTTAACAACAAACGCCGTGGGATCCAGTGCCTTAACTAACTATATTAATTAACACTACCTTAATTAACATCGCCTTCATTAACAACAAAGGCCGTGGGTTGGATTCGCACCCAAGGTACTGGGTGCGAGTGACTTAATTGCTAGATCTTAATTAACAGTGCCTTAATTAGCACCATCTTCATTAACAAAGGCCGTGGGTGCGAGTGCCTCAAATAACTGTATCATAACTGCGCCTTAATTAACACCACCTTCATTAACACATAAGATCGTGGGCTCGAGGGTGTTGTCTATATCCTTATTAACGTTACCTCAATTAATATCGCCTTCATTAACAACAATGGTCGTGGGTGCGATTCCCACACAAGGTTCGAGTGACCTAATTCCTAGATCGTAATTAACTGTACCTTAATTAGCATCGTCATCATTAACAAAGGTCGTGGGTTCGAGTGCCTCAAATAACTGCATCTTAACTGCGCGTTAATTACCAGCGCCTTCATAAGCACCAAGGGTCGTGGATACGAGTGTCTTAATTAACAACATAATAATCAGCTGCGCCTTAATTAACATATTAATTAACAGGCTTCGACTTCCACTAAGAGTCGTACGTGCGTTCGAGTGCATTAATTAACCATATCTTCAATAACATTCTTAATTAACGGTGCCTTAATCAACACCAAAGGTCGTGGGTTCGTAGCCTTAATTGCCGCCAAAGGTAGGTTAGTTCGACTCCCACGAAAGGTTGAGAGTTTGTAACCTCTTTGTACATCGAGTGCTCACGCCGACAATGCCGGATTTTGCGGCTCATGAGCCATTTAATGCATTACAAAGAATTTTTCGCGACTTGGCATCGTACACATTCATATATGATGTACTTTGACATTAGCAATAACACAAAAAAGCTGTACACTCCTCTCATCAGAAATCCTAAGGTGCATTGTCATTTGAGTCTCTGATGTACTTGTGATGCCAAAAAACATTAGACGATGCATTCCTCATGAATGTCTGATGTCACCTTAGGAACACATCACGTCCTCCACAGAAACTCATGGTTCATTTTCATAAGGGTGAGTAGTTCGAGCAGGGGCAGGAGGGCCAGGTTGAAAAGCATAGGTGACAGGACAGACCCCTGTTGGGTACCCCTGTCTCCAAGCTCCACAGGCTCGGACCTTTCATTTCCTATCCGGATAGTCAGCGTTATATTGGTCAGTAAATCTTTAATATAGAATTAGGTCTTGGGGCCACACCCCGTTTTGCGCAGGTTCTCGAGCACGCTGGCGCATGACACGTTGTCAAAAGCCCCCTTGTGGTCCCCGGGGCGCGTGCCTCGTTGCTCTCCTAATCACTGGTTGGTGTAATTGGATCAGGACGTCTTGGGTTCTCAGGTGCTGGCGGAATCCATGCATTGTCGCCGGCATCTGACTCGTCTCGTCCAGGCGTGCTTGAAGTCTTCTGAGATCCATGCGTTACATGATCTTGCCCACACAGGACGTGAGCGAGATCGGGCGCGTGGGTTACGCGTAGGTGCCCTTCATAGCAGCCGCCACCGACAGACCTCCCAAAGGACGTGCACTACTGTGGCGCCATCTGGTAGCCATCGTCGCCACACTACCCTTTTCTTGTCATGCTTTCGCTGTACCCTCCTCTACTTTCGGCTTCATGGTTCCGATGCACCATCCTCTCCGCCTTCCTCCTAGCGTCTTTCATTCCCCACTGCACTCCGCTTTCGCTTTCATCCTTCGCTGTACTAGTTCGCTCAGTTACGTCGAGCTACGACGCCGCAGCGTGCCGATGCTCACTGCAGGGACGGCCACTTAAGAGCTGTGCTCTTAAAACAGCTGAAACTTGTTACCAGCTGTCTCAGTAGCTGAAATTAGGAAAGGCAATGCAGTTATGTTCACAATTTTTATTTGTATTTGGTGGCAGAATAACAGATACGGACTCAATTCGTGGTGAACGATCCATTATCAGTTCCATAGAAAAAAAAGGGAGACAAACGCACCGGATCCGAGCGCGATATACAGTTGTTGAGTCGGCTATATTAGGTTATTTCTAATATGCCCAAGCTGAAGCAGCCATTTCTGCTACCCCGCAGCGGCCACGCATCTACGAATTGAAGATCCCCACAGACAAGGACGTGGAAGAGTTTGAGGAGAACGTTATCAAGGGCTTCGAGCACGTGTTGGCAGGCGGCAACTACGCCCTGGGCGACAGGCTTAGCCTCGCTGACCTCTGCGTCATGGCTTACCTTACCCGTATCCTTGAGGTAAGCAGCAGTTTATGGGTTTCGGTGTGTCTGCGGGCTGTAAACCACCAAACTGTCAGTGAGCGGTGAGTAAGAAGAGCCAAGAATGTACGTGGTCCCGGCTGTTTTTGCATGCATTTAGTACTTGATTTCCAAGTATTAGATGCAATAATCAGAATTGATACTTCCAAGACACACGGCCGTCAGAACCATTCGCATTGCCACACCAGCGCTTCGAAGAGTAATACCATCAATGAATGCCGAGGGAAGGTGGAATATATTGAAGCACAACACTTTCGGTGAGGCCTGCTTATTGGCGTTTTGTACGCGATTATACAAGGTAAAAAAAGAAATGGTACTCTGAAGGGAAGAAGAGAAGGCAGCTTGTGACACGCCCAGCTCTATTACACTATTTCATATTGAGCTAACTTACAGTCAGTTTAACGATGACTACGGTCATTATGTACAATAGCCATAATTTAGGCGTTCTAAATCTGTATGAGGGCACATATAGGGCGGGCTGCTACCGGTTCGAATATCTACCGAAGCCCTGTTTCCTACAGTAGCATGATAGACGAGATGGCGCAACAGCTTGGGCGCCATATAGTAAAGCTTGTGCGATATGTTTATATTCCATTTCTCTCACTAGCTATTCACAGTTGTTAAAAAAATAACTACGGTTCAGCCCCACATCATCTGTCTATAGGCGACGCCACGGAAACTAAGCTCCCCATCTGATAAAGCTGTGCTCGCATTAGCCAGAAGGCTGAAATTATCTGACGAGACATGTCTGCGTTTTACACGTTGCATTCTTGTGCTGTTCACTAACTCCATACTTACTCGCCTCCCTTTACCCCAAACTTAAGATCTGGATTGCACGTAGGCTATTTTCGATGAAAAGCTCGAATTGTTGCTGTTGTTGCAAAAATCACCATATTCTGTGCGCGTTTTGGCAACGGGCAGGCCCCTTATCAGCTGAATAGTGTAAAATATATTGCAATATACTTATTGATTTTTAACTAGTTCTTACACGAAACAGCTAACTTTTGGCAACAATATATTATTGATGAAGCATTGCTTCAAACGCAGAATAATATCAACTCGCAAGCAGACATTGCTATTTAGCTTTAGAGGCGCCGAACGAGCTGAAATACGAATTTTGTCGTTGCGTTTTTTTTTAACAACACTTGTGCTTTTCCTGTTCCGAAATTTATTTATTTACTGCGATTCGGAGCATTCGGAGCATTGTGATTCGGAGCATTGTTTATGAATGTGATTCGGAGCATCGCCGTTCTTGCACTGCACAAAATATTAACCGGAACACCGCAGGATTTCTACTGAAGTGACTGTTATGTGTTGAACCACTAAGAATGATTTGAATGATATAGAGGCTTGTGCGCTCATATGTACAGGTACCTTTCCTGGATGCCGAGAAGTATCCAAAACTGAAGTCCTACTACAGCCGCGTTAAGGCCGTGCTTCCATACTTCGACGAGATCAACCAGCCAGGGATCACCAGCTTGAGAAACCGTTGGGCTCACCTGATGTAGATTCGTGGCGGCGCCATTGAAGCGCCCATAGCGAAAACGCACGCAGAGCCTCAAAAAGACCCCAGTCCTCGCCTCTGTGGAAGCGTTACAACTTAAGCTAGACGGTTTGGATTCTTGTGGCTAAAGAGTGCTAAGAAATATGCAACTGGGGAAAAATGACTAAGACAGGGCATACAGTTTACAGAAAATTTATTTGGCACATATATATTTTATAATTAGGCAGAAAACACCTTTATCTTGTAGCTGTTGTATGCCATGTTCTTATTAGATTCTGGTGCTATCCTTCCTTCATATTTGTGCAAGCGACAATGAAATTTATTCGAAAAAAATCAGTGGCTTGTTTTGCCTGTTTTCCCCGTGTACGTGTCTGTGCGTGTGCTTTTTAGGGAGAAAGAGTCCTGGAAACCTTGCATATTGCGTCGCTGAGAAGCATTGTCGCTATGTTCTAGAGTGGAACGGCACTTCACGCACTCACACAGACACACGCACGCACGCACGCACGCACGCACGCACACACACACACACACACACACACACACACACACACACACACACACACACACACACACACACACACACACACACACTCATCCCAGGTGGTTATAAGAGGTTTTAGGGCTATCCGACCGGCAGCACAGGGACCAATTTAGCGCGCACACAGTTCCTCTTCAAGGACATGCAACGTGCCAGTCAACATTTCCTTCAGACAGACGCAGTTAAAACATCGCTGGAACCATCGCATACCAGCCAAAGATGGGCTCTAGATTTGCACGAAAAACAATTCACAATTCGTCTTCGTGTCAGGGACGGCAAATGGCAGTCGATAGGCTCAGCACCCACCTTCGATCAAGCTACCGTGGCCGGCCCTGCAATCCCCGTCGTCGCAGTCCTTTTTCCGACAGTCCAAAGCCAGTTTTCGACCTTGTTCTCTACGAGGAGAAAGAGAGTGGGGGGGGGGGAAGGGCAGTGCCAATGAGGAGCCAAATGCGACGATGAAGCACGGTTGGGCGGAGGGAGCGCGTGTGCTCGTGTAGAAAATATAAACAATGCCTGTTCCCTTACGGACGCGCAAGCCCTCTATTCGCTTAATCTCCCTGCCCCTATTTCCCTATCATCATTAGAGACGTACCAGCAGTGCAGCTGTGTTTTCAGAATAAGCGCCGGCTATTAGCTGATGTTGTTCATCCTTGGGTAATACATAAATTTGGATTATCGCACATTCTCTAACGTCCCTTGCTCCATCACGATGGCACACATGAGGGTTATCATATGCCTATCTAGCGTTTTCCGAAAAAAAAACACTAAAATTTGTATCTAAGGTAATGTTACATTCGCGTACTTCTGTTCCTCAAAGCTCCTTTTGAGACACAGCGTAAAGCTACTGAAAGCCACTGGACATTGTCGTAGAAGTGCTAATCATTGAGCCGCTAAGACGGCACATACGTTCTCGAAAGCAAGGATCCTGTGGCCGTATGTGAATAATTATACAGTATGGGTCATATCATCACATGCAAGCATTCTTTTGCACGTGTGCGCTCAGTGACTCTAATTTTTCCTTGTAATATCCATCGCCTCATTTCACCTTCTCCTTCTGTAGTGAAGCCAGTGAGGCCCGACCATAGATATTAATCTTTACTCAAGCCTCCAATTTTTCTATCATTCTCTCTGTCTAGTTGAGTCTCCCTGGGACATGAGTTGGTGCTTGGCACTTCATCTCTTTCTATGTGGTAGATCTGCTAGAAGAAAAG